>NW_026138028.1:600000-1032031 GCF_019393585.1 Leptopilina boulardi
TAGAATAATTGCTTTATTACCTGTCACTTAGAATTCAGTGGGCAATACTTTTGAAACATGAATTTTTACTAGTCTTCAAACCATAAAATGACTTAATGAATATAAACATGCAAGGCAGTTAATAGTATTACATATGTAGACATCACATATGTGGCATCGTTCATTTCTGCTTGATAAACATACTAACGCTGTACGTACGGTATAAAAAAGGGGGTGATAGCGCTCGTGTTACCTAATATAAAACACGTGCCTGCCACACGACCGCACTTACAATTCTCTACCGGTTGGTCGCGGACTTGTTCTGAACAAGTTGTGAATTCTAGCCCTCTTTCTCTCTCTCAACCCTCGTGTATCCTCATATCTTAGGAGTCTCACTCTCATAGCACGTGCTCTCTGTGGTTAACCCAGTGACTTTTTCTACATAGTCACCTATATTCTCCCTTTAATTGTATTATATTTCATAATGCATTCTTATGTATACAAAACATTATTTAATTTTCATTTTCTATATAGCCTTTGACTTTTGCCAAAGTAGAGGAAGTTAATTATTGTGAAAATACTTTTATTTATTATAATGACAAATAATAATTATTGTGTCAGAAATAAACGATTATATCGGCGCGTCGTGAATGAGTCACTACAAGAAAAGTCGGGAAACAATTTACATTTATGCTTAGGAAAGGTGAGGTAACAACGCTGAATTGAGTTTGAAATGCATTAACAAGATTATAGTTTCTAAATCTCGAAGGTGAATAAAAAAATTTTTGATAGTCATCGAAAGTCAGCTGGGGTCGAAAATTTAACTAAGCGCATCATATAATTTGCACCTGGTATGCTTTGATTATACTCCCTGATTACGCACTTATGTATCAGCAACACTTAAATCATTCTACTGAAAGCACATCTGTTCTTTGCATGATTCACACATTATTAGAGAAAGCGTGAGTGGTAAAAGTTAAACCACCTAATTTGGAGTTAAACCTAATTGCTATTGTATAATACTATAATAGAGACTCCCCTTTTAAAAATCGGGAATAGAAAAATAGGAACAAAAATTTAGATAGTAAAATTTTATATATACAGTTCAATACATATAAAATAGGATGATATATGTGAATAATCCTTGAATATATATATATATGATATTGCAATTAAAATCAAGTCATGTTTATTTTTATTCAATGACACTTGAGCAATATTGTACGAAGCTTAAATTCTAATGAGCACATGATTTATTTCTAATCTATTGACGTCTGTACATGTATGTATACGTATATATGGCTGAGGTATATACGTTTGTCCTTTGCTTTTGTTCGTAAATTGACACCTTTCACTTCCGACAAGATTATTTCTTATAAGAACTCTTTCTTAATAGAAAATTTCAATATGAAATCTTAAAAAATAAAATATTAAGATACGCCACTCTAAAACGTAGACATCTTATTGTCAGCAACCCTAAAAATGTATAATAAACATGGTCTGTATCCCAGGCCAGAAAATAGATATACTTCTAAAAAATTTACTTTTATTTTTTCTACTTGAAAATATTTTAATTTTTTTTTTTTAATAACAGTTAAAAATTTATGATTTACAATCTAGATCTCGGTAATATAGGTTAAATTCTTATAAATTGCGCGAAGCAAAATGTAGTGAGAGAGACCATAAAAATGCTTTTTTTTCCTCTTTTAATCATTTTCGACAGCCGAGAAATTATTACGGTTGCGTGCAAAATGACTCCTCGCGTGTGTGGTTTTAAAAGCTGTGGAAAGGTCGAGCTTTACGAGTTACTTCGTGTTCTAAAAGGTTTATATATATGTACCTACAACCAACATATACATACATATATATATATACATATAATATAATAATTGCTTGCGCGTTATATACACGTAACCACTGTTGTCGCTTCTTCGGTCAAAAGAAGAGGGATGTTACGTGTCTAATATCTCAAACTTCCATAAACTGCGAACCCCAGCTAATGCACTTTTAATTAATTAAATGGGTTGATAGCTACCTTTCACCCCTAACCTCTGTCATCCTATTTCGTCCTGCTTTTGACCTCGCGTGCCAGCTGTCTGCTTTAGAGACTCATTTTCTAACTTGGGTGTTAGTGTAATATCGTTGTCGTCAAGATTATTAGCACATTTTTACCGCTTGGATTTCATTTTCTTTCTATATTATTGTTAATAAAAGATGGATAATTAAATATATTTGAATAATTTTTTATATTTCCTATCAAAAATTGTTTACTAGCACGGTACGGGCAATTTTTGGTACACTGAAAAAATGTTGGTGCTGTTGTAAGAAAAATTTCAATATTCAATTAACTTTTCATACTTAATATTTATCATGTGTTTTTATATGAGTTAAATTAACTATGAGTACAGAAATTTTTCGATTGACACCAAAATTTTTTCAGTGTAGGGTTTAATTTGAACCAAATCAAAGAATAATTTAAATTTGACAAGTGTATCATCTTCCTTCTTTTCTTCTTGTTCGGAGTTTTTTTTAGAACTCAGCGGTCCACTTTTTTCTAGTCGCACTTATCGACGTCTTAACAGGCAGGAAACCAGTTTGGTTGACTCTATTACGTTTTTCTGTATGTATAATGTATTGGTAAAGGACGTTTTTATAAAAGAATTCTTCTTTTTATTTATTTTAATTCTTGTCATATTAACGAATTTTTGAATTTGAGTGATCAATTTGTCGGTGATGAACGAATGCACACAACAATAAAAAGGTGAATCAGAAAATGTAAAAAGCGAGACCACCCGAAGAAATAAGGCCCAGCAGGTCACCCCTTTCAAGCTAATATTACGCCGAGCTATTTCAGTGTAATTAAACTCCCTGATGACATTGATTTAGTTACTTCTTCGTTCTACATGTTTTTCTGGCTACTCCTTACAATATTTCGTTTAGATAGATGTAACGACCTTAGCGAGTAGACATGTGTATTTTACTGCTAATGTGCTCATTTGAAATGATATTTTTATTTCACTGACGACGCATTAATACACAAATGCTCTTCGTTAATACCAAATTTAGATTAAAGTAATTCAACCTTTATTGCAATTTATTCTTATTTATTTTAAATATTTTATTATAACCGTATTAGGTTTCGTTTTATTATAAAATTATTAATGAATATTTGTTAAAAAAGAGGACTATAAAATCCAAGATTTTTTTTGAAATTCAATTAGGTTTGAGTCATTGGTTTACCTTTGGCATGTTAAAAAAGTGTGCAGTCACACACAGTATGGGTGTAGGTAGCGTGGCTAAGGTGCAGGACGATTAGAATGAATGACCGTTATAAATCAGGTCCCTCATTGCTTGCATACAGGGTGTCTCTCTCTCTCTCTCTCTCTCTCTCTCTCTCTCTTTCACTATATATACACGCTTTTTCGTGAAGCGTATCTCTTCGCTCGTTAGAAAATAGGAGAAGAAGAATTTATTGAGAAGCAAAAGAAGGATGCTTTTTTCCAGCCATGCTGCTGATGAAAAGATATCCTTTTCAAATTTAGTTCATTCGAAACTCTCCCTCACTCTTTCTCAAAAAAAGAAACAAAATTAATTAGATTTCGTATTCAGTATTATAAATATTTAAAAGCTCTTTTTTTTGCAAAACAAAATTTTCTGTAAGTGAAAGAAATTGGAATCCCGAATTCCAGTCTAATTAACCCAAAGCTGAACTTTATATGCTAAATCTGAAAACTTCATACGATTTTACTAGTTTAGGTTAAAAGACGGATTCAATTTATCAGAATTATATAAATTTATAATAAATTTGCTAATTTGTATTTTCCGCTTTCTGTATCGGAAAAACATGAATATTAGAGATGAAATATATAGCGAGGTCAATATATGCCTTGTAGCTAAAGAAGATTAAGAAGGTATATTACGGTCAGTGAAGATATGAATGAACGGAAAGCACCTTTGAATATAGCTAAATTCTAAGGATTGTAAATATATTTTTAAATTGCGAGTACATATTCTAAGAATTTTTATATAAAATTTCAATGCTTTAGGTTTTAATTAAAAGAAATAAAAATGAATGGAATTGTAAATATCTGGATTTAAAATAGAAGAAACATGTAAAAGAAATTAAAAATGAAATAAAATTATATAGAACAAGGAGATTAAAGGAAAATATGTATATAGAAAGTATATAGGAAAATATATATATAGAAGAAAGAAATAGAATGTTATTGTGGCTTAGGAGAAGTAAAAGAAGGAATGGGTGATCTGGAGGGGGAAAGGACCGGTACCGGTTGGAACAAGTAACCTTCGTTGAAAGTAATGGTGACATTCCGCAAACCCTTTTGCACGATTCCTATATACTCTCGTCTTCATCTTGTTCACTCTTTCGTTTCTTCGGATTTGATTATATAAATAAAGCTTTGATATGCTTATGCGATTTTCAATAGTAGTTACAATATACACATAAACTGGTTACCAATATCAATCTATTAATTATAATTCTTTTTTTAAAACAACGTTTCGCTTTTTGTAAATAGAGAATTTTTTTATTTTCATTGTCTTTTTTCCATTAATTATATTATTGTTATTTTATTATTATTACTACTGTAATAAGTTAATAACAATTACAAGAATATATAAATATTTAAAAACACTAAAGTAGAATTTTTTTTTCAGGTGAGTGAAATTTATCCGAAATCGATTGATGCTAAGTGTGAGTAAAATAAACTTTTCAATAATTTAATATAATTCCTCACGAGAGTAACCTAAATTTAATTTTAATCACAAAAACTTTAGACCAGTAGGGATGATTTTTGAGATGTAGATACAAAATTTTTTAGTATATTTCTTTGTATCTAAACTGTTTAACTTTATACTTGTACTGAAAAATTTCTGCAGTATATATATATATATATATATATATTATATGAATGCATTCATATTGCGTGCGGGATCCTCTGATTGCTTCCCTGTTGCGATCAGTTCCAAAAAAAGAGACTTGTTGCTCCGGATATGGCACAGATCAAGAATGATATCTGCAGTGTCAGCTTGGGTATAAGATTAAAGTCACAAAGAGACTTCAATGGTGTATATCCAAATAAAAAAAACTTTATTTCCAACCATGTACTTTGAAAGTCATCTCGAGGGAATGACGAATATGAATATCATTACTGTTGGAGGGTATTTAAAAAATAAATTTATGGTTTCTTTATGGTAATGAAAATTATTATAAATAAATCTTATAGATTCTTGAATAATTAATTATTTTTTCATTTGGGTACTTTTTGAGGAAAATTATTTTATTTTGCAAAAATAGCAAACAAAAGTATAGTTTCGAAGATATATATGAAGTGACGTCCACCCAGTATGTTAATTCTCACTGATGACCCCATCATCAAAGAACATGCTCACCACTAAATAGACTATTTCTTATATGGATGATTAAATCCACATGTATTATAAAAATGTCTGATGTCAATCATTGCTTAAACTTTTGTGTGTTCGAATATAAAATACATGGCTCCGGTCTGGATGGAGAACAAGTTTAATAATATTTCTCTCAAAGAAAGAAATTCTTTATAAATAATAATTTTGCTATGTGTTTTTGGAAACACAATGCAATATTTTATCGTCCCTGCGTCAAAATAAAGCTTCAAGGAGATCAGCTTAAAACACAATGAGTCAATCATGAAAGCGGATAAACGTAAGAATATAGATGAACAGATTAATTTGTAGGTGTAGCCAAAGGAATATAATAATCCATCGTACAGCAGAGGTCCATCATAATGTAATACGGATGACAGTATTTTCAAAGATATATATATATATATATATATGTATACATAATACATTAATCATGGGTCATTTCATCTACGTATCCAAATAGTGTCCCCCCTCTGTTATTTCTCTATTTATTTATACATTCATATATCTTAAAGTCAGATATTACTCTTCTTCCGAATCCCCTAACATATCACCTATATTGATATTATTAGTCACTGCGGGATACCTATTCGAACACATATCTAGTTAAGATTTCAGATAATAAAAATGTTGAGTGATTTTTAAAATAGAAATCATTTTATATATTGAAATCGTGTTATATAAATTTTGCTATTTTTTTCCAAAATATTTTAACAAACGTTTCTCTATACGTACCTTAAGAAAATTATTTGAATTCAGATCAGAAAACATAATTTAAGGCGCACAGGTGCGAAAAAGATTTTATTGTAACAGAGGCGCAATCGCAAACGCAAGCGCAAAATAGAGCCAAAGAACGAAGACCAAAATGTTGTTGATTTGTGGCCACTAATTTTGTGGCCTGACAGGACCGTCCCTCCTCGTCATTAGCCGCCCATTCTTAAAACCACAAACGACTTGTATATATACTGTCTGAGTTTATCCAGATCGGTGACATAAAAAAACCTTCTTGTTATAATTCACTTACCGTGAACCTAAATACTTCTATTAATTTGTTTGAATTAACTAAACACTTGGGTTATAACTTTTTCTATAAGAATTCACCTTTTCTACAATTTTTCGAAATAATTTAATCCTTTTCAATTTTGAAAATATGGACCACACAAGATACTATATTGTAATAAAATCTAAATGCCAGGAACAAAGAGATGAAAAGTGCGCTATTATAAGCCTCGCGGTCTTTCCCTTAAATAGTATATATACGATTCAAATATGGTTTGCTCGTAGTTCTCTGAAGATTAATATAATATGGATAACGATTTATAGTAGAAATATAAATATATATATATATATATGTAGTGAATTGCTAAAGACTACTTACTAATTTTAACAGCGAATAATGTTCAAACCCGATGCAATATAACCGTGAGAAAGTCCATTCACTGTAGGTGGGTACAAATGCTTCAAAGACTTAGATATACGCCTACCCGTGAAAGTGTACATAGTCTAAACACTGCGCAGACAATTACATAAAACCGAGCTTATTCATTTTTTTCTACATTAATTGTCACATCTACTGATCCTTTAGGTTGCTGGCTTTTTATAACCTTCCTCAATATATTGAAAATTATAATTATACGGGAGGGTCGTCAAGGTTAGAAAACACTGTAAAACAAAAGGTATTAATTTAATACCTATACTTTAGGTACTAAATTGTCATTTGGTTCTATTTTGATACCTAAAATTTCAGTACTTTCTGTTTACAGTGCAGTAGTCTAGATCGGAACACTGTTTTTTACATTTACGGTGTTCCGAGCTGGACTAGACTAGACTTCAAATAAATTTGTGCATTTATGAGGGTAAAATTAAAAAAATAAAATTGAGTCTGAAGACGATGAAGATGACAGGACCATTGGACAGATTTGATTGCGAGTATTACAAATGTATTGGAATAAAAACCTATATGTGTGTAATGCGGAGAACACTCACATCACATTCTAGGCTATTCCGCATTCTGTTCCCCCTCTTTTGACTCATTTCTCTATGACCACTGCGCGGCTTTACCTGTACGCGCGCGAGAGAGGTAAGGCTGGAAGTCTTACCAGACGTTTTAGAGTTTTAGACTTTACTTTAAGTGTAGGCTCTTAAAACTATAGCGCACAACGATTCCATATGTATATATTGATGCTTCTCGGCATACTCGCATATAGCCTATAAATGTGCTCACAATATATATCCTCTTGGTTGGTGCGTTCTTCAAAAAATAAATTCCCATATATCGATAATAATTTTTTTAAACTTGATGAGAATTAAATTTCATTTATACTGTGAAAAATTATTTGATTCGGATGTAAAATATTACTGTTTGATTTAATACTTTTTTTACTAAAGTTTTAGTAAGAAATGACTAAAAAGTAGCCGAAATTTTCACTAATTTAAATTAGTCATCGAATTCTCACTAATTCAAATGTAGGGAATGATCAAATTGTAACAAATTTCGAAAATTCGCATATGCAATACTATCGCATTATTGTCATTTTCTTTTTTTTAAATTAATAAATTCTCATGTAATTGTAAAACAATTATAATACTGTGAATGCCTTATTTAAAAATGAAGGACTACTCTTACTTCTCCATATGTTTAAGTAGCAGTCCCGTTATATGTGTATATAAAGGAGAAAATTCAAAGACTGTAGTATAGATACTGTAGAGAAAAGGTTTAAAGTCGCGCAATCCCGAGTTCACATCATTTATATATATTTTCTTAAAATTACTGATTTTAATTGTAGTTAAAAAATTAATTAAATTAAATATTAATTTAGTACCAAATTGTATTAAAGTAAGCCAAAAAACGGATTAAAATAAAAGTCTTATTTTAATCCTTTAAAATTTTCTGTGTATTAGACAAAATTACAAAAGACAATTTCTATAGTATGGTATCCATTTTTGCACCACTAGAAACGTTTATATTTTATTATTAGCATCATTGAGAATACACATTTATGTTCAATGTCACATTGAGATTAGATTATTTACCAAGAGCGTTTACATATCACACATACCAAGTTTTTTGGTATTTACTTGGATTATCCTCGAGGAGCTGTGTATGTGACACGTCATCGCAACTCTCTTATCGTTAAAACGTCGCGCTTCGATTTTGAAAGTTCAATTTCAAACAAATGCATAAAAACAATCCTGCAGATTTTGATTTTAAACCAAAATAAAAATCTTACTTTTTGATTGAAATTAAAAGTTGTACTGTACATAGTAATGTATTTTAACGCAATTTTAAATTGAATTAAATTTTCTTTTAATATCCAATTTGGTATTAAATTGCTACCTCACAATTATCTTAATAACAATTTGAATTAAAATAAAAGCGTTGCATCCTTAAAATTTGTCTAAAAAAAGAAAGATTTTTTTCCACATGGTATTTAAACTATTATTGACATGAAATGGTCTTTGTTGAACAGAGACTCGATTGGTACTTCGCATCTCGTTCACTTCTCAACTCTAGCTAGTACTCTCTTGGGTTCGGTTGCACGGAGCACAGAGAGATACCAATCTTGTTTCTTGACCCATATCCGTGTTTGCATCCTTGCGCAACGCTTCGAAAGGCGTCTTCGAAAATTCTCTGGGTATACATACATATATGTATATACCTTCATTGAGTTTGTGATGCACAAATTGAAAGGAATAATTATCATCCACTAAAAGATATTAAACAATGCTTATGCAGAGGCGTTTTCAATTATACCTACACAGGCATTGTCTCTATACAAACAATATCTATATATGTATAAGATGTATATTTTCAGTTTTCAAGAAGAAAATTTATATCTTATATCCAAAAATCTTCAAATTTGTATTTCTCATTTTTTTAAAGTCAATTCAGAATATTGTTCAGGTTTTGAAATAAGATTAATTTAATGCCAAAAAATAAATTTTATTTTATTACCTCACAATTTTCTGTATATTTACTGGACCATTCGAGTAGTGCGATAAATTCGCGGAGAAAATAAATTAGCTGACTCAAAATCGATTGCTACTATAAGAATTTTTAATTTTTTTTAGAATAGTTTTTTAATACAACCACTTGAACTGTTTTTCTCTACCAATCGTTGAATGTTTTTTTTTTTTTCAATAAATAGCAAAATCTATAGAATTTCGTTGAAAGGTACTTATTAGATACATCTACGCACGTGTTTTGCACATTTCTTTTCTCTCTTTTATTATATATAGAGGATAAATTCAAAGCACCGTTACGATGACCTAATCGTAGGTTATCGAATCCAGACGGAGAATTCCTTGCCCGACTCACTCGCAGGTCTCGCTTTTTTTTCTTCACCGGAAGAAATAATGTACTCTCCGTATTAGTTTGGTGCAAGGTTTATAATATTATTGAGAAGCGACGGACATAAATCAATTAGCATTCAAAAAAATATTACGAGAGAAATTATATAAAAAAGAAAAACCTGTGAATTTCACAGAAATTTTTTGTAGTATCCACAAAATTAGATTTGTGATATTCGCAGACCAGTTTGTTATGTACACAAACTTTTCTTGAAAATTGAATCTGTTATTTTAAATTAATAATTCTATCTTGTATTTTGGAATATTAATTTATTTGATGTTATCATAGGGGCACTTGAAAAAGAGGAAGAGGGAAAGAAATAGAGATAAATGCGTTTATTGCTATATAGATGGGCGGAGGCTGGTTAGGTTACTTGGTTATTTCGCCGGCGCACAGCGACCTCGCTGTACTTTCCCGTTATCCTGCGCTTTTGCACTATGCTCAATCTGGTCAGCGAAAACCTTATATTTCGTATATGTAAGTTTTCATATCATTAGACTAGTATTTAGTGTGATAAAACATCGAGGGTTAAGCACTTTCGAAAACCCATAGATAATAAAATAATCTTTATGTGCTCTCTAAATTTCAATTAGCGAGAACTCGTTCACTGATTTGAATTAGTAAAATTTTTTACTAATTTAATGTTTTACTAAAAATTAGTGAAAATTTCTGCTAATATGATTTAATAAATGAATTCTCACTAATTCAAATTTAAAGAGTGTAATGATCAAATTACTAAAATTAAACGCCCAGACTAAGTAGCTTGAAAATATCAAACATTTTTTTGAAGTTGTCACATGAATATAGTAAAAACGTGCGCGTTCTTATTAGTATATGAATGTCATTGCGTTACTTGACAAATGTTTTAGAATCCAATCTTGATATGAGTTAATAATGTTTATATGTGTGCTTAAAATGCATTAAAGAAACTGTCATTATATCTATATTATATATAACTTTTTTTATTTAGCATTGATGTAATAAAAATAAATATGTAGGCAAATTTACAGAAAAAATTGTGAGTTATTAAAATAAGATTTCTTATTTTAAACCACACGGAGAAAAAAAGTTAGCTACTCTCTAAATTTGAATTGATAAAAATTTTAACTAATTTGAATTAGTTTTTTTTGCTTTTCAATAAGTTAAATTTTATTAATACAAAAGCAAAAAGGGAGTCACTAATTTAAATTAGTAAAAAAATTTTAAATAGTACATTAGCTAATATTAAGCTTAAATAATCCTTGCTATTTTTGATAATCTCATATTGAAACAGAAAACAAAATTTTCTTTTTAATGAGACTGAAAATAAATATATTGCATGTTATAATAATATACTTAAAAGATTAAAATGTAACCGTCTATAATATATATATCAAATAGATTTGCACAACTCGTACAAAAATGGAGGTCGTGAATACAATATCACCACGCAATTAGAGTGCCAAGTAATTTCCTGTCAAACCGATAGTCTCATTATGTTGAACAATTGTGCGTCCTTTCTGCTTTTTAATACACACTATTTACACCAATACGATTGTAAAAAGTATAATATACATATATATAATAGAAATAAATGCCATATACTTTGTTCAATTAATGGTCTTAATCGTGTGTCACTATATAACTATTAACAAATGTCACTTCTGCGAACTAATGTTAGAAATCACAGTTAATGGAAGTATTAAAAAGCATTGCAGATTAAACTAATACCATAAAATATTAAAATAGGTCATTTTTTTAATTAAGTTTATGAATTTTTGAAAGTTTGCAATTTAATTTTTGGATGATCTTATTTTAAATCAAAAGAAAACTCTTTCTCTAAAATAGCATAATGTAATAATTTTTAGTTTTAGTTAACATAACAAGCTAGGATTAAAGTGCCAGCTACTATAACGCATTTAGTATACCTTTAGATATACCTTACAGTGTATTATGATCATAAATAATAAATATCAGGATGATTGTGTGCTTATTATAACGGAAGTGAAAAAGAAAGATGATGTAAAATTGTTTTCTTTTTGTTTGCTATTTGCTCGTTACACACTCTTTTTTTATTTATGTTAATTTCAATATATAAATGTAGGTAATGTGAACACGTGTAAGTATATAATAATCGCTTGGGTATTCGTTAGGACTTTCATGCTCGGCGGTGCACATCACACATATTTCCTGGCTACTCGTAAAATCTTAATCAAATCAACCCTATTGTTTACCTCAGCTTATTATATGTTTAAATTTTTTCCTTTCACGGTCATTGATCTAAACTAATCATTCCGAACTCGCCAAATATAATAAAAAAAAAAATACTTTTTAAGTTAATGACAAACATTTTGCTACTAAATTTTACTATTTGAATGAATTAATTTTTTGCAAATTTAGTAAATGTTAAATGATTCATAATAGAGAAAAATAGCCAAAATTAAATTTTTCCTCACAAAGTTCCTTGAAAAAAAACCCACACTGAAAGACTTTATTTAAAAAATTATTAAATATATTTCAAAATGGGGAAAACCCGGAAAACTCTAATAGTATGTTTCATACAGAGTTTTCCCTATTTTGAAATACATTTATTAATTTTTGAAATGAAAATTTTTTCAGTAAAGGATAATGTCGCATCTCATAATCTTTATAAACGATTATTGTGACTTGTGTGAAGGACCAATCAGAAACTAAATGAGTACAAATCCATTATGGTAGTCTGTGAACAATAACTCTTCTCCACTCTCGGACATTTAATGGTCATCCGTCTATTTAACGTAGAGGAAGAGGAAGTGGCTGATGGGTAGATAGTTTGAGAGCGTTTTGTAACTAATTTTAAGAGTAAATTGTCCGTAACATTGGTTTGGCTGGCTTACATTCTTGTATATATATATGTACATTTATATATTAAACCGTCGCAGTGATGGTTTCACAAGACAACTACTCTTGTGACCGATGTGCCAACAACAACAATAACAACAGAGTGTAGGTGCAGAAACAAGCCACATATATAAATGTGTAGGCAGATTATTATTTGTTGATACATTCTGCCAATCAGAAATGTTGATCATCATTCTCTATTTCATCTAATGCACATACATAATATTATAATTTTAATATTTGCATCTGTGTGCGTATTTTCCATAAAATTGCATCGTAAAACTGTATATGTAGTCTTCTATATAGTAGCAATTAAGATGTCTGTTAATTATGCGATTTTCAAATTCAACTAATCTAATTGAAATAATTAAGTATGCTCATGGTCATGTATCCGGTTCGACCGCCTTATCGCACATTAATATAGCAATAATAATCTACAAGTATCTGCGAGTTGCATATATATATATATATATATATATATATATATATATATATCTATGCATGTACAGAGAAAAATTATTTTGGTCAGAAAAAAAATATTGGATACTCTTAGGAATCACGATTTTCTTGAGGGCCCTTTTTAAATTTTTATTTCATCCACATTTTGAGTATCAATTCGTTACAATTTGATATACTTTTAAGTTAACAGTGTTGTCAAAAATTGATAAAGAATAGATGTATAAATTCTTTTTGTTTTTTTGTAATTAATTTTACCATAACTCTTTAAATGGTCATTAAATATGTGATATTATATAAAAAAAGCAAAAAGGGTCATATACAACCCTCTGCGAGAATAGCTGAACCATGGAAACGATTCATCCGGTGAACATTGGTCGCCTTTAATTTCTACCGGATACAATAATCGTGAACTTCCTTTCCCTTATTGTAGTACATATATGTTACATATATGTTTATTATAATTACATTCAATATGCGCGTTTAACGCGATTTTCCTGTTGATTAATTGCTTAAACTGTTCTTGCTCTCAAGTATATTATATTTTAAGTTTAAATATCATCTTGAGCGTCAAAATTTTAAAATTCAACCTTTTTTTAATTCTTTTGAATAAAATGATGCAATTTTAAACTAATCCACAAGCATAATTCGTAAAATAAGAGATCTTATTTCAATACTTTACAATTTCCTGTTATAATTCTAATAAAAAGAATTTTCTTCTTTTTAAGAAAAAGAAATGAAAAATATTCTCATTTTAAGAATAACATTTATATTCTTATCAATTTGACAATCTTTTTTTTTGATTTACATTTGTATATTAAATTATTAATAGTGGTAAAGATTTTAGCGACAATGATGTATTGAATTTAAAAACATAAAGTGTTTATATATATAAATATTCCTGATTCTTTATTATGATTGTTTATGCGTATTGTAAATTTTTAATATTCATAATTTCCTGGGTCATTATTTATATATTCGAGGTTAACTGTTTTTGTTTTTTTTCTGTGGGAAAAGTGTGTTGTAACATATCGTATAAGGTATACCGTATATATTAGATATAGGTATAATAATTGTTTCAATTTAAATAAAACATTTAAACTTTTAAATGGTTCATTTATTTTTATTGTTATACTAAACAATTTTTAATACTGAGAAAAAATATTTACTAATACATATATAGGATATCTTTATACATTTTGAAATCAATAAATCATTGTTGCTAAATCATTAGAAAGATCTAATTTTTTTTAAATAATGCAGATTAATTTTTTTTTATTTTTTGTGAAAAAAGTACATATTTTTAAATTGGTTAAATTTTTTACTAATTCAGATTTAGAGTGATATACACTGAAAAAAATTTATTTGATTCAAATAATCGGATTTTTTCGTTTAGTAGTTTTTTGGCTGATTTGTTTACTAAATAAATTAGTAACCATTTTGACATAATGCTTAGTAAAAAAAAAAATAAATAATTGGTGGTAGAAAACAACTAATGTATTTAACGAGGCAAATTTCAATTAGTAGGGCAAATTACTAATTTTAATTAGTACTAAATGAACAACAAAATGTATTTAAATCAAAGAAACTTTCTTCTAATCAAAAACCGTGCTTTTATTTTAAAGAAAATTTTATTGAAACAAATAAAGTTTGAGAATGATTTTTTTTCGGTGTAGTGAAGAAAAAAATGAAAAATTTGTTACCTGCATCTGCAGCCATGAATAGTCAATATAAGCAGTTGTATTGGTGGTTGTTGTTGTTGTCGTTGACGTAGCATTAGGAACTGTTGATGATGATGATGATGATACATGTTGCCAGTTATCCTGACCAGTACCAGTTGTGAGAACAGTGAGATCGTCTGTATGACCTCTTTCAGGAACAATTTGATCGGTATATTGATAAGACGTTGTTTGTATTGTTGGTTGACCTGTTGAGGACAAAGTCACTGGATGTTGAGGGTGTTGGGCCCCCGAGCCGGCAGCGGCAGTGGGTAAACAGCACACGCTTACGTCCATCCGGCGGGGGCAGGGAGGCGATGGTGAATCGTCAAATTTTACAATATCTTCGGAATAATAATTATTAAATTGTTCAAATCCCTCTTTAGCCTCCCAAAATGATCCTCTTTCAATTCTAAAACTTTCTCGAATCATTCGCGTAAAGAAAAATTACACTGTTTTTCTTCTTTTGATTTTCTTACATACTTTTTTCACTTTTTTTCTTCTTCTATTTCACTTGGTATTCTTCTTTAATTTTCATTTTTAATTTCTCTTTGGCTTCCGCTTTCTCTTTATGGGAATGATATAAAATTAAAATTGACTTATTCATTTTTTTAAGTCAAGTCCTTGTAGGAAAATATTTTCCAATTTTTATAAACACTTGGATTAATATTCAATAGTAATAATAACGAACACTGATCACTGAGAATCACAAAACTGTTCAATAATATTCTGCACAAAAATAAGTCTTTATTATTTAAAACACAAGACTTTAAAGCCCTGAAAAATCTTCTTTTTGCATTCATTTAATACTGGGTGCAAAAACACTTTTTTGTCGGGTTCAATAATATTTTCAAATTAACTTATTAATAATACTGCAATAATATTTTCACAAATAAATCTGTGTTCTTTGAAACTCATCTTTTTTCCAAATTCCATTTCGTTAGCTAAAATTTATTAGCACAAGAAAACTTGGTTTTTTTTAAATAAACAACACATATGCCGAGTTAATCATTTCTATAGTCTTGACAATATTTATGTACAAGAAATTCATGTAGGAAATTTTTTTTAATAAAATTATACGAGGGCATGTTTTTTAAAAAAAAAAAAACTTGTTGGAATATGCACGCAGGTCCTCCTCTCATCAACAATGACAGTATTATCAGCGTGTGTGCTCCTAACTCCCGTTAATGTGGCGCGAGACACTATACGAGTAGAAGGAAATTTTAAATGTGGAGGGGAGAATTTTTAGGTAAGAAAAAGGGTGGAAGTTGGATTTACAAAAGAGAATATTAATAATTTAAAAAATGAAAATAAAAATCAATAACGTAGAGAGATAAAAAATAAATTAAGAAGCAAAGAAGAAGATTATAATAAAAAAAGGAAAGAATGAGTCAAAAGATGTTGATAAAGTATTAATAAAAAAAAGAGGTGTTTACTTAAATAATAAGGGTGGCGAACAGATTCAAATGGCGCGCGCGCGCAAGCGCTTAAATTGATTGTTAAAGAACTAAACAATTGTATATAGTGAATAAACACGTGCGCATGCGTACATGCATGTCGCCAAGGCAACGGTTCCTCGGTAACTGCCTAGGCCCCGGGCACGAGCCTCAGCGGCCATTCTGCCTCCACCTCTTGCCAACTCTCACACTTGTTTCACCTATCCATCCCCTCTTTTACCTGAGGAATCCCCTTCTCCTTTAGAATTCGAAGCAATATACACATAATACCCAATAATCTAACAATTTTATTAATTAATAATTTAAAAAAAAAATTTAATTCCATTTTCTTTATTTTTGAAAATTTAATTTTTCATCTAAAAATTTGTCCAGGCTCTAATTAACTATTTTTATGATATATAATTATCAAAACCAATATCGAAAAATGATTTAGCCCAAAAGAATAAATGTTGTTAATTGTAAATTCATTAAAAAACAAATCTAGTTAAATAAAAATAAAAATTCAACGAAATAACAATTTGCTTAAATAAAAATTCGGTGAAAAATAAATTCGATTGTGTAATCAATAAATGCGCTTAGAAAATAAAAAATAAATTTCCATAATATAATCGACATAAAACAAATATTAAAATAAAATAAAGTTTGGTACTGTATATAGCAAATGTTAAATGTATTCTCTGAAAAATGTTTAACATGTTAAACAGATACAACAGTACCGAAGATTTACGAACGAATTTTTATTTTATTTTTTTTTTAATAGAGGTGTAGGTAATTTTTCCTTAACATATGTTAAATATAGAGTAGATTTTAAGATGAATGGATGGTCTGGTGACACATCATAACAGAGCGGCAAAGTTCCATACAGAATAAATCAAAGTATACATAATGAGGTAAGAGGTGTATATATGTATTCAGCCTCTGGACTGCGATAAGCGAGCATTCTATTATTATATAGTCAGTGCAAAATGACAACTTGCTTTAATACAAAATTTCAATGATTACAAAATAGATTAATTGAAGGGAGGAAAAAAGAAAACCAATTTACAGAGCTGTGATTGTAGTCTTTTAATTTGACACTTAAAGAGACATGTAAATTATATTATTATGCCATAAGATATTTACAAATTCTTATTGTATATATTGATGTATACAATAATAATATTCATGCAACAATATTTTAAAAATTATTATTCCACAGTAGGACGCAATATCCAGTACAAAGAAATGTGGATATTAAAAAAGAAATAAAATGAAACTTGCACTATTCAAATATTGAATATTCCACATTTCTCCGTTTGATATTTAATTTATATAACAATAAATTACTTTTTTTTAAAAAAATTAAAATTAAAACTATCTGTTTAACAGATTATTATATATATATATAATTGTTCTTTTCTTTCAGTAGCATTAAAATATTTCATCGAGAAATTGAAAAGCGAGTATTTTTCTTCTATTTTTTGCAAATTGTATTTTAAATAGACACTCTTACATCAAGTATAATAGATATACGCTTCTATTGCAATGTACAAACACAAAAGAAATGCATACAATTAATTTTTCAAAATAGTGATAAAATTAGTTAATTTGTTTTTTTGTTCAAAAAGAAAAAATTTATGGGTCTAAAATATATTATATGGTCGAAATTCATTAGATATGACTTTTTATTAATCTATCAGTTTGTTCTTGTTCGACCGATATTATTAATAAATAAAAATTTTTTAAATAATACAATTCACGCGGTGAGATAAATTAAAAATTAATTAAATTGATTCTAATTTGAAAATTTTTGCGATCGCTGTATTCAAATGAATGATGAAAAATTGAAAATTTTGGATAATTTTTTTAAAAGAAATTCAATTTTTTAGAAAATCATCCTCAATATTGGATAAGATATTTTGAATTTTGAAATTAAGATCTGGATTCAATAATTAAACAAAGCGGTAGATATTATAAATTGATTTGATGAATTTTTAATTTTATTCACGCACAATTTAGTCTAATCATTTCTTTTTTTATTTGCTTTATTAGCATAACTGAATGTCAATAATAATAAAAATAATAATCATTACTATTGCCGAATGATGTTTCATTTTGGATTTAAAATATAAAATGAAACATGAGAATATTAATTAAATAATACAGAATTTGGATCTTCATTATCCAACTGCTTTACATGTCTTAGGACGTCTTTTTTAGTAATTACTCCTAGTAATCGACTGCAAAAATATCAGAAAATAAATCAAAGTTAAATTGTTCATTTAATGATAATTGAATAATTTAAAAAATATTTAGAATTTTCGATCACTTACCCATTATGCGTGACAAGTGTTTGTCGTAATCCCAATTTTCTAAACATATCAACAACAGCTTCCATTGGAGTTTGATCCGTAATTGTTATGGGTGCCATGTCGAGAATTTTTTTCAATTTTAAAGGTGGTGGCATACCGTGTGATTGAATATTACTTCCACTTGTAAAAAGAATAAGTGATTGTCGTGTAATGCCCTCCATCATTCTTTTGGCATTTGCAATAGCTAAATTCAGATCTCTTCTCAATACAAAACCAACTAAATATTGTGATTCTTTCGAAACAATAACTGGAAAACCATTGTGTTCAGTTTCTTTCAATAATGTTTCCACATCCTCAACTGTCATTGAATCCTGTGTAAGTACATGTAATGCTTCATTACGCCTAGAAAGAAAAAATGTAATTTAGTTTCCATTAAAAAAAAAAAATGTTTTTATGATAGAGGAAATAAATTGTAGAAATTTTGCACTCACTTAGGTTGCATGACATCAGCAGCTAATGTTGTATGTTGAAATTCATCTTTACTGTCTAAAAATGGATAACCGTTGAGTCCAATATGAGCGTCATAAATTCCCTGTTTTCCAAGTGCATCACCAACCCATTTACTTGCCATTGCTGCTGCCATTAATGGCACAATATATCTAACACCTCCAGTTAATTCAAACATAACAACAACCAATGAAACTGTCATTCTTGTCACACCACCTAAAACTGCAGCGGCACCAACCATTGCATATAATCCTGGTGTAATGCAATTAACGCCCGTTGAACATTCTTCGCTAAACATCCAAATATGAGGATAATTATAGGCGAGTTGTTCCATTCCAATACCAACGATACGTCCAATTATTGCTCCAAAGCACAATGATGGTATGAATAAGCCACAGGGAACTTTCATACCAAATGTAAATATCGTCAAAATAAATTTCAAAATTAACGCAATCACCAAAAGCCAAACAGCATCAAATACACCTGCATCAGCTGTGGCTACATCAATTCCCGAACCGACTGTCGTAAAATTTCGATTGTAGTCGCTATTAAAAAAAGGACTTTTTTTAGTACTAGAGAAAGAATACATTTTTCTTAACCCCTTCACTGTTATTGACCTCTATAGAGGCATAAAAATGTCGTGCCACCAGTGTGCATGACCGCTATAGCGGCATCTCAAAAAAAATAAGTAGACACAAAATATGATAAATTATCGATAGTTTACTTCATTATTTTAATAATCGTTTACTTCATTATTTTAACAATACAATAAACTTGTCAATGGGTATTCTTAGATTTTCGGGTTTTTTTTAATATCAATTTAAAAAAAAAAAAATTTTTTTCCCACATACGGGACACTGAAGCTTTATTTTTGCTACACTGCGAAGGGGTTAATTGAAAAATTCAATTGCTAACTAACCATATTAAATCAGCATTCGAGACACCGCACTGCCTGAAAAGCAAATAAATCAACTGACTTGTACTCATTCTTGTATATCGGTTAGGATAAGCAATTATTGCTGTTATGACAGTAACTGCCAATACTTCGGTAACTGGATATTGACCAAGTTTGGAAGTTTTGCGATAACGACACCAGTAGAGGTTTGCTCTAATAAATAATGAACCAATGACTCCCTGTAAAAAAACATTTAATTAGCATAAAATTTTATCCAAAGTTTTTTTTTCTGTTTATACTACTTACTCCAATTATTCCTAGCATCACAAATGGAATTAATTCAAAAAATATCCAAGGTTTATTGTATTCGACATAAAATAAAACAGAATGCTCATTTCCAAATGGATTAATTGATCGTAATACGAATGCAGCAATTAGAGCACAGAAAAATGATCGCCACAGTGTTTTTAAGGGAAAATAGTAACTGACCTAAAAAAAAATATTATTTGTTTATTTAAAGATTATTATTTAATTATTTATTTAAAGAACATTGGAAAAATACCTCTTCCAAACTGAACAAAACACCGCCAATCGGTGCTCCAAAAGCTACAGAAACACCAGCAGCTGCAGCGGCTGATAAAATTTCCCTCTTTTTCGCTTCATTTCTACCGTACTTGGGAAATAAATATGAAAAAATATTGCCTATGCAACACGCTATATGTACCATCGGTCCTTCTTTTCCTAAATTTAAACCCGCCGATACAGACAGAATAAGACCCACGGATTTTATAATAAGTGTCCATTTTCCCAAATATCCTCGTATTATGAAACCGCTTAAAATAGTTTTTATCTGCACGAATAGTGTAATTAAAATTTAAAATATATAAAAATAAAGAAAAATTATAAAAATTAATAATCACCTCAGGTATACCAGAACCACAAGCATACGGAGCAAACATTCTCACTAATGAGGCTGATAATGACGCAAATAGAAGAGCCCATGCTACATAGAATAAATATGAAATAAAATCTGAGCCAGTTCCATCTTTCGATTGTTTAAAAACTTCAGGCCATGTTAACCACTGAAATCAAAAGGAAGAAAAAAACACATAATTATTGACAAATTCAAATTCTATATTCTAATAAATATTAATTAATTGTAAATTACAAGCACCTGTGAGCAATTTTCTCCATCGAAATTTGTTTCATTATAACTCCAACAACATTGCTCTTTATTGAGCCAAAATGCTTCGGGACATATTCCAAATTTTAAATCTGACATCCATGATGCGCCAATATCAATAACACCAGCCGCCACACCAGTAAAAAGACCGACAAATAAAACACAAAGCCATCCTGACCATGCATCATGTGCACCCTTAATTAAATCCCAAATTGAATCGTGTTTCTTTTTCAATATATAACGATGTCGCATACGATCTCTCGCAATATCTCTTTGCCAATCAATTGTATGAAAATCATCATATTGACCGATTCCAGGAATGTCATCTGAATCGGCTGAAACTATTTTTTTTCATAAATAAAAAGAAATATACAATTAAAAAAATTTGTAACTTCTGAAAAAGACATCAATTTTATACACATGACTTACAATGTGATGATGCATCATCAAGACGAAGACTTCTCTCTAGATAAGCATTATTTCCTGATTTATGTGAAGCTGATTGTTGATTAGCCACAAGCATATCTTCATCACTACTTTGACTTCCAACACGACTTGTTGCACCGCTTCTTAAACGTGCGTTATCCGAGTTACCATTTTTTACTCCATTACCATTCTAAAATAAATGTCTACTTATCAATATTTATTTACTATTAAAAAAGAATTTTTATTCTCATCTGTAATGTCAAATTAGTGTATAGTTTTATTATTAATAAATATTTAAAATGGACTGAGCCGATCGGAAGATATTAAACATCATATTTCTCAGCAACTAAAGATATTGAATAAACAAAAAAAAAGAATGTAATGATTTTGAAATAAATAATATAAAAATGTAGAAAATAAATTGAGAATGAATGAGGGAAGTATGATGCCTACCTGGGCATCGACCGAGTGATAAGTGGCTAGTGCAGAATTGCTGAATGATGTTGATGATGTACCCTTCAGTGGAAATTTCTCCATCGCATCGAGCTGATCTGCTTTTTGAAAATTGCACTCAAATATTTAAATGTACCTATTTTTGTAATATACATATTTATATAATAGGTACATTTCATATTTCAATGATGCGGTAGACAGAATATAGGATTGGGAGAAAATGATTTCAATTTCTATAATGAAAAATTAAATGTGGAAAAAAAAATTTAATGAAACACATTATGAGTAAAAAATTTAACTAATTTATGTATTAGTTAAATATCTGCCGAGCGGCTTAATTAACAATTTAACTGCAAAATATTAATAGTTTTTCGATTTTTCATGCAAACATAATAAATAAATTTGAAAAATTGTCCACACAATTAAAATAATTGACATTATTATTTATATAAAATTAATTTGGTTATAGATCATTTAAATTTGTTTCCTATATCACAATTTAGACAATTGCTCTACTGTAACTGTTGATCATATATATATATGTATATATAGTTACTGTCAATTGTTTACAGTAAAATTTATAATACCTGTGTATTTCTTGGAAAAATGTAACAAAAAAATATATATTTGTTCATAATTGAATTTAGTTAAAAATAATATTTCATATAAAAGGATTTTAATTACACAATTTGTTATGTAACAAAGTGCATTGTCAAAAAGTTATTGATAAAATGACTTGTCATTTTCTTTTACTTTAATCGGGCAACAATTCATAATTTTACACATATAAAAGACAATTAACAAAAATAATTTTATCTTTGACATTGAAAAAAAATTAAGTGCGACAAAAAAATCAAACCTGAAAAATTAACTTTTTTTATCCACATTTCTTCAAATTGATAATATATTAGTTACTTATCTGAATGACTCAGTATATGCATGTTTTTATCTTAAATTTACTTTTGGTAAAATTTAAATTACTAAATTTAAAAAGAAACCAAATTTTTTTTGCAATTATAGTAATCTAATTATAAATCTTACATTTTTAACTAAATTGAATAATATCTTCTATTGTAGCAGAAGAAGTTCAAAAAATTAAGTGTATGATAGAAAAATTTAGGAAAAAGTAAAAAAAAACAACTTATTTTTTAATATAAAAATGGATGTTGTTTCACTTGACTTTACAGATGCACTAGTCTAAGTTATTAACATATGCAAAATTAATAACGTTATAATGAACTTAATCTGGTTATATTTAAATTAACAGATGTTCGTTTACTCTAAAATTAAGAGTTAAAAATATGAAAAACAATTGTCATTGTAGCATCATATAATATGTTGACTCACCATTTTTCGTGGTTTGTCACTGGCAAACTATTCACTGTAGATTATTTTCCATTTAAGGTGTAAATACGGAAGTTAAAATATATAATAATATAGTGACAATTTACATTGAACACTGTTACTCAACAACACATTATTTTTCCAGACTATATTTTCATTTCCAGTTTATAAATCCACTGTTTTAATAGTTTACAAAACATAGCTTTTATCAGAATTTCTGATATTTTTTTTTTTAATATTCACTCACAATTGTTGCATCAGTGAAATAAACAGTTTATCATCTTTTATAGCTGACCTGCAAAACGCAATAAAGAAAGTTAATGCACATGACGTTTAAGAGTTAATTGAAAATAAATAATTGAAATTTAATTTTCTTTGAGAATTTTCAATAAACTTAACAATATAATAATACAATATTTATCTGTAGTTGTCACTGTATTTTAATTTTAATTAAAATTTCTTTACAAAAAAGTAAACTATTTGACTGGGTCCACAACACAAGGTGCAGTCTCACGTTAAGCCGTTTCTACAATAGAATGGTTTCAAAATAGTGCGAACGTCTGAAATACGACAGTTATACGTAAATAAATGTGTTTCCGAACTCTGGTTATACCATAAATTTCCGCCATTTTTACATTGTGAGACGAGCTTTAATCTAACTTAACCTGGTTTAATTCAATATTCCTTTACATTTTAGAACATTTCGATTGTTCTACTGTACTACAGTGATCGAAATCAGAAAAAATGTCGTCCGTAGAATTGAATCCAAGACCTGTTCGAGTTTCTCCATTAATTAAGGTATTTCAATTTTATATTTAAAAAACATTTTGAATATTATTCTTGAAAATCATTAAACAAAGATATTTTTTTCACTACAAGTAGTTATTTTCTAACCCTTAAAATTGCAAAATAAATAACGATACTTCTGACTATTAAATATTATAATTATGTAAGTTGTTTGATAATTTCAAAAAAACAAGTGTAATTTAATGTGCATATTATTGTTGTAATTATTTGAACTTTAAATTTATATTAAAATCTGTGTACAATATATATTAATTCAAGATTTCACAAATTATAATAAAAACCTAATTTTTATTAATAATATTTTAGGCATGTCGATGGTCTTTGCTCATAACTGGAGTATTTTATGGAATTTATAATCATAATAAATTCAGTAAGAGAGAAGCAATGCTTAGAGAAATTGAGGAACGAGAGAGGCCAGCAAAAGAAGCAAAACTTGCTGCTGAGAAAAAGATTCAACTAGCAGGTAATTATTGATGTTCTATGTCTATAATGTTAATGCAACAATTGAATATATTGTTGTAGTTACAATAATTCTACCCACAATGATATATCTATTATCAAAATTTTTTAAATGATGTCTTTTTTATTTCAGCCGAAATGCAGATGCTTGACGAGTTATTAGCCCCAACAAAAAAGTAAAGTAATTCAATAATTAAAACTAGTGTAAAGAAAATACTACTAATAAAATAATTTTAATGTTATCAAATTTATTTTAGTATTTTATAAAATTTTTATTTACACCATGTTTAATTTATATAATAATGTTATTTGTACAGTAAACACAAAAAATGATTTAATTTATATCATTTTTCACTAGTGTTTTGGCACAAAATTGTACAAATTTTAAATACTATCAGTAAACTTAAGAACAAAAACCTATTTTATCATCTATTTAAAAAATTCCGCATGTCCATTTTTTGCAAAATTAATTTTAAATCAATATTCATTTGAAAATTTAAAAATAAAGCAAAAAAGTGCGCCCGAACAGGGACTCGAACCCTGGACCCTCAGATTAAAAGTCTGATGCTCTACCGACTGAGCTATCCGGGCGACTGACTGAAACGGGAAATATAATGTTTACAAGGTGCAAAACATTATTTTTTAAATATATTATTTTAAATTTCTACACTGATTAATAATAACAAAAATATATAATATAATGACATGTCTTGAAGTATACACTTCTTAAATACTTGTATATTATTTATCTTTGCCCACTGCATTATCAACTAAATAATGTACTTGCATATTTAGTAATTCGGCAGAAAAATAGATGGCGTCAAAGCTGGTTTAAAAAAATTATTATACATAATTAATGTTTATATTAGTTAAAATATGTTTGAAACATAATTTTGGTTAAATGTTAATTAGAGTAATTTATAATTAAAATAAATTGAATGAAGAGAAAATATTAAAAATTATGTTTTAAAATCAATGAAAATTCTTTATAGTTATGTATATAGTACAGTCAATGACAACCAAATAAGGAGTTGGCGTTGGGCGGGACAAAAGTAGACACAGACTTATGTTTATTGTGAGAGTGAGTGTATGTGTTGCACGGCATATAGATAAGACAGTTAGAGTTGATCATCAGAGTTGATGAACGTGGCTGAAATTATTATTATAGAAGAAAATTTACTGAATTTTTTATTGAAAATATATCAAGTCGGTTCAACTGTAATTAAAAATGTCCTATGAAACGAGTAAGTTTTTTCATTAAATTTTATTTTTGGATTCATGTATTAAGTGTATGCCGCAAGGAAACCGTCATGTCAGTCATAGTCGATGAGTGCAACAGAGATAGACTTATGCAAAATGCATGTCTTCCTATGACTGACAGGAGAGTTTTCTTTGATATACATATAATATAGCCACGTAAATTTATTTTATGATTAATAAAGTCCTTTTTTAGAAAGGATAAATGTGTATTTTTTATTTATATTTGTTTATTATTTATTTTTTAAATCAATTTTTATAACCTATTTATATTTAAAATATGAATGATATTTAATAAATATAAACTATTTACTCGTAAGTTAGAAATTTTTTTATATTATTTAAAAGCATGTTAATATTATTTTATAATTCCAGAATACATTTTTGCTACTTTACCTCGGACTCAAAGAGGTCAACCTTTAGTTTTGGGTGGTGATCCAAAGGGTAAAAATTTTTTATACACCAATGGGAATAGTGTTATTATTAGAAATATTGATGTGAGTATCTTTAAAAAAAATAATTAAATAAAACAATGTTTTATTTTTTGCTAATAATATTTTATTTTAATGAATACAATTTTCGTAGAATCCAGCTGTTGCTGATATTTATACGGAACATTCTTGCCCTGTAAACGTTGCCAAATATTCTCCCAGTGGATTTTATATAGCTTCTGGAGGTGAGTGTATTATTACAATGATTCTAAATTACTTATTCTATTAATTTAAAATCCATTGAACTGAATTTATTTTGAAAAGCGAATATAATAAATAATAATGATTGAGTTTCTAAAATTTTTATTTATAATTTAGATCAATCTGGAAAAATTCGCATCTGGGATACTGTTAATAAAGAGCATATTTTAAAAAATGAATTTCAACCTATCAGTGGTCCGATAAAAGATATTGCTTGGTCGCAAGATAGTCAACGTTTGATTGTTGTCGGTGAAGGTAGAGAAAGGTAATTTTGATTTTTTTTAGATAAAAGACATAATTTTTTTCTGTTTTTAAAGCACTGCTTTAATTATTTTATTCTTAGATTCGGTCATGTATTTATGGCAGAAACTGGAACATCTGTGGGTGAAATATCAGGGCAAAGCAAATCGATTAATTCTTGTGATTTTCGACCAACAAGACCATTTAGACTGATTACTGGAAGTGAGGATAATACAATTGCAGTTTTCGAGGGTCCACCGTTTAAATTTAAGTAAGATTTACTTTTTAAATAAATACTTTCTTCTTTTTATTCAACTATAGTTATTGTAATAATAATTGTTTTTTTTCAATTTAGAATGACCAAACAAGATCACACTCGTTTCGTTCAGGCAGTACGTTATTCACCAACGGGAAATCTTTTTGCTTCCGCAGGATTTGATGGAAAAGTATTTATTTACGATGGTGTATCTTCGGAAATAATTGGCGAAGTTGGTTCACCAGCTCATCAAGGCGGAGTTTATGGAGTAAGAAAAATGAAAATTTCACTTTTGACAAAAGAAAAAAGAAATTAAACAAATCATTTTAATAGGTTGCATGGAAACCAGATGGTACACAATTATTGACAGCGTCCGGTGATAAAACATGTAAATTATGGGATGTTGAAACACGAACAATGATTTGTGAATTTAATATGGGATCGACAGTTGATGATCAACAAGTAAGAAAACAATTTTAGAATTAAATCATAAAAATGGTGATGGTAATAATTTTTTTACAGGTCAGTTGTTTGTGGCAAGGAACGAATTTATTAACAGTTTCTCTAAGTGGATTTATAAATTATCTTAACGTTGATGATCCCACGAAGCCATTGAAAATAATAAAAGGACACAATAAACCAATAACAGTGTTAGCATTAAGTCCCGATAGAACGTCAATTTATACTGGTTCTCATGATGGATTTATAACAAAATGGAATGCAATTAGTGGTGAAAATGATCGAATTGATGGTCAAGGACATGGAAATCAAATTAATGGAATGAAAGCAGCTGATAGTTATTTATATACAGCTGGGATTGACGATACCTTGCGAGTTGTTGATTTGGAAACAAATGTCTATATTGATTCAGCTGCATTAAAATTGGATTCACAACCACGTGGTCTTGATATACATGGAAATATTGTTGTTGTTGCATCTGTTAAGCAGGTACTATTCAGCAAATTAAAAAAAAAATAATTATTTCTCTAATATAAACACACAGCAAGTAATTTTTTACAGTTAACTGTTATTCAAGATAGAAAGAAAGTATCAACATGTTCTGTTAATTATGAACCGTCGTGTATTTCAATTAATCAAGAAAATGGAGAGGTTGCAGTTGGTTCGGCTTCCGATAATAAAGTTTACATTTATACGTTAGATGGAGTAAAACTTTCTCCCAAGACTGAATTGGAACATTTAGGTCCAGTAACAGACGTTGCCTATAGTCCTGATAATAAATATTTGGTTGCTTGCGATGCAAATAGAAAAGTGATTTTATATTCTCTTCCGGAATATAAGGTAAATTTTGAATTTCATTTAAATTTACTTTTTTTCATATTACTAACACGTTTTTTTGGTAAATTTCTAACTTGCTGGGTTTTTTCTATAGAAGGTAAGTGTCAACATGTAAAATTGATTTTTATTAATAAATTTAGTTAAAATGTGAATTATTTTATGTTTAGTTTGCACATAACCGAGAATGGGGTTTTCATAATGCGAGAGTTAATTCTGTCGCCTGGTCACCGGATTCAATTATGGTAGCAAGTGGTAGCCTTGATACGACTATCATAATTTGGAGTGTGACAAATCCAGCGAAACACACAATTATTAAAAGTATGTTTAGATTTTTTTTTAATTAGATTGCTAAATTAATATTTTTAACCATATTTTTCAGATGCACATCCGCAAAGTCAAATTACTCGTCTTGTTTGGTTAGACGAAGAAACTTTGATTTCTGTTGGTCAAGACTGCAATACAAAAATATGGCGTATAGAGAAGATTTAATTTTCTTTTTTCTTTTTAAATATTAAACCACAATGGTTTTTTTTATTACTTGTGGCATAACTAACTACAAATGCATTTTTATTTATTTATCATATAACTTTAGATTTATTGTATATTTTTTTGTAATACATTTCTCGATGATAAGACAAGTATTGTTTAACATTAACAATAATAAACAACTTTTTAAATTTCGTATTCCTTTTTTCTAATTTCAAAACATTTCATTTATCTCATTTCAAATGTGTATTTTCAAACGCAAGACGTACACAAAGACTTAAATTCTAAAATGTCTTTATTAAAACGATTTAACGATAACAAGAAAAACAATAAAATTCATTTAAACATTGAAAATTTTGACACACGCACACATTCTTCCTCTCTTTCTCTCTCTCTCTCATTCTATTCTTCGAAAACTAAATTATTTGTATAATTTTTTTTAATATACAACTTTGTTATATATGTATAAATAAAGTGAAAATTCGTATTATGATTTCGATGAATATCGAGAACGTTTTTGTGGTGATGTTACTGGATGTCTGTATGAAACATGTTTTCTGAGAGCATCACGTGAACGTGATACATGAGAACATGCTGCACAGCTATAGGAACTATTACTATGTGTTTCCATATGAACTCTTAAATTATATTGATTACTCAATTGTTTGCCACAAACTAAACATGTTACGCTTGTTTTATTACATGTTTGTGATTGTCTATTTGATAATGAGCCAGAGATAAATTTTAAATTTGTATCTAAAATTGGTAGTAATTTTGAATTATTATCTTCAATTATTGTATTATTTGACTCATCAACAATTGATGATGATTCATCATTAACATTTGTTGGATAATTAGTTTCAATTGTTGTTGTTTTTGTTTTTATAGGTGTTACACTTCCAATCACAGGCTTTCTTTCTCTTTGGTTTAATTTTGCATTTATCGAATAATAAGGTTGTGTTTTAACACTATAAGGCATACTATCTAAATCGTTTGATAATTCTTCATCTATACTGTCTACCGCATAATTATATGGTACCGATTCCAATTCTGAATTTAAGGTATTGTCTTTTATTTCTGTTTTTATTGCCGCATTATTTGTCACATCTTTATCTTGTGATGATGGATTTGATGAATCAACGATCATTCCGTTATCGTAGTTTGAATTTATCTAAAGTATAACATTTTTAATTAAATTTAATCACTTAAAAGAATGTAGTTAGTTTAAAAAAAATTAAAACAAGTAAATTTTGAGAAAAATTCTCAACTTTTTTTTTAATTGACAAAATCATCTCTCAAGCTGGTAAAAATTAATTAACAATTAATGTAAAGTTTATTTTAAAAAAATAATTTATGTACGTAGAACCATTCCACCATGAGAATAAAGGATCAGTACATTGTCAAACCAGCTTGAGGGATTTTTAGTTAAGTGGACAAAAAAAATTAATATCGTGGTTATGTTAAAGCTGGCGTGAATGAATCTGAGATAATTGTAAAAAAAAAATTCCCATTTCGTTTCGATCGTATTTTAAGTTTCAATTTAATTTAGAGAAAAAAAAATTGGAAATAACTCAAAATATTTTCTAAACTTTTTTGCTAACAACTATTAAAAATGTAAAATAAAAATCATGAATAATCTATATTTTATAAATATACCTGTAAATTCATTCTATGGGATAAAGTTCCATGGGATGCATCCACTTGCATTTAGTTGCAACACACACAACGATTCTTGATCTCGTGGATATCGTTTTTATTCATTATCGTTCCTTTGATGCACATTATTGATTATAAAATGCACTGGCTTAAATCCTGTGTGAAGTACTTCTTGAGGAACGACAGTGAATTGTATTTAAGTGACCTGAACAAAACAACACGATCATAGGGTGATAAAAAGAGATTAGAAAGGGTACAAGCAAATGTTTATTTGTTAGTTTTTTTCTTTTCGAAATTAATATAGGAATTAGGGACAACTGGATTGACTATGTAAAATCATGGGACCCATTAATTCTACTAATGGTGGTGATACTACATTCTACATTTTCTAAAAAAAATAAATAATTTAGAACCTAAATTAAAAATTAGAAAGGATAAATTGAATTTACACGCTTTAAACTTCAATTTAATATTTTAGCGTCTTTGGATAATTTCATAATCCCTCGTGCACTAAACACCTCAATCAAAATAAAAAAGGAACCTAATTTCATATGAAAATACTTTTAAGAAAGCAATAATAAATTTTAGACTCCTGTATGCTTAATTTAAAAGTATATCTTAAATCAGCATTAAGTGCCTTCATGCAATTTTAATATTTTTCTTGTAGTAAAATAAACAAATATGTTTAATAAAACCACTAATAATTTTAAAAAGAAATCTCAATTGCAAATTAAAAAATTTTATATTTAAAAAATTAATTTTGAATCTTTTTGCTCGTTACTCATTTCTTAAAATTTCAAATGAAACTATTTAAAAACTATCTCAAAAATTACTTTTATTTATTTATAATAAAGAACAAAAATTAATAGAATTTTATTATCACGATACCTGTTAATGATGACTTCTCAAGTTGTAATTCCTGCTCTCGCTAAAAATTTTAACTGAAAGAAGCATGTGAGAGGATATTTTCTGTATCGAATCTCAATTTTCTATACTCAAAATATTGATCGGAAAATTTATTTGTTAATCCAAGAATTTTTTCAATTTTTTAAATATTCAGAATATCGATTCAAAATCATGTTATATATCATGAATAATTTTAAATCAATTGAAATTTTAACTATGTACCGAATTTTTATATTGACTTTGATACTGATTAAATTTTTTCAAAAAAAATTTAATAGAGAAATTCCAAAAATTTACCGGAACCGAATTAGAATATATTTTTAAGAAACGAGTAACGATACTAAGATTAGAGTATAATTAAACGCAAATGAGTTTCAACAAAAAATTATATCGAGAATTTCGTTAGAAAATAAAAAAATACATCAGACAATGTTATAAATTAGAATTAATAAGTCATGCTAATAATAAAAAAGACGTACCCCAGCAATATCGGCTAATCCACGAATGTGTAAAGTGTCTGCCATTGCCAATAATGCTGGCAATTGTTCCTGATATATGTTTACTTCTCCATTATACATAAATGTGACTAATGCACATAAATTTGAATATTCCATGCCTGGTAAAACAATAACAGGATGCTGAGAAGCATTCAAGTCCTGAAATTTATGCAAAAAAAAAATATATATATATATATATAAACTAAGTTTAAATAAAAATATTGATTCCCCAAAATTTCAAATAAAAATACATTACTTTAAATAATTCTTTGAAGTAAAAACTACATGCTGAAAGAATTATCCTATGAGCATGAATGTGTCTGCCACCAGCACTTAAAGTGACGTCTGTAAGGTGACCTCCATCCAATAACTTTGGTAAAGAACTTAAAAGTGTGTTTTGGAAGTTGTGCCAGCGTAAGCAAAATTGTTGACCCTCCATACTTCCTGACAATATGTAAATTATACATTCTTAAAACATTTTACACAAGACATTTTTTTTTAATTATAAAATTAATTAATTAGAACAACATAATTAAAATAACTCTAATCTAAAAAATAAAACTAATTCATAATTATTTAAGTATAAACTTTCACAAGTTATATGTATATCACATATGTGATAAAAAATAAATTTACACTTTTATTTAAACATAAATCAAGCGTTATATTTTAAAAATTAACAATTAATACTGAAGAATTATTATCAATAAGGAAATAAATATTTGAAAATTGTTATTTGAAATTTTTATAAATCATTCTGAGTATGATGAATTTAAATAAAGGTTATGTATTTCAAGGTTTTTATAATAATAATAATAAAGCATTTTGTTGCTTCTGAAAATGGAAACAACTTACTTTTAACGAAAAAGATCACTTATTAAAGAACCAATGGGTCAACTGTTTGCGATCCAGCCAAATCTATTATTGTCCTGAGCCACGGCTGGAGGAACTTGGCATGCTATGTTTATCCCTTTCAAAATAAGTTGACAAATATTTTAAATCCTAATAATAATTATATACAAATAGAATCAATTATTTTTATTACTATAATTACCTTACCTTTTCTTAAGTAAGAAAATCTTCCTTCACTTTATATATCACGTAAAACTAACAAAATAGCGCCACTGTCGCGCTTAAAAGGTAGACATTTAAATTTTGACCTTGTTGAACATAAAAATATAGCTTTTTTTCAATTTAAATGTCATTGTCACACTCCACACTACAATAGCATTATTCAAAATACAACTTTAAAATATTATTTTAAACTTTATTTAGACAATATATTTTTTTAAACTTATTACAAATATAAAAGTACAACTGATGTTGAAGTGTTATGTACTAAGAACCATAAGGGTTTCACTATACAAAAGAAAAAGAAAGAAATGAAACAATTAAATAAGGATTGATCCATGTAAAATCGATTTCCACATATAGTATGTAGAACTTCTCTTGTTTCATTTCTTTGATTCACATTTCAGATGTTCTACTTTATAAATCTACCGTTACAGCAGGGTTGTGTAGGTACAACTTACTCAGTGTTTTAAGGTGAATTAACATGGAACCGTGAATTCAACTCAATTCTGAAACGAACTTACCCATCCGTTTATGTACTTACAAATTTTACTGCTTCATCATTTACTGGACGCAGATAATATACAAATAAAATATATAACTTAAAAATTAAACTCTTTCATAAAAATAAATTTTAATTTAAAAAATGGCAGATAAAACTGACAAATCAAAAGTTGACTTGGGACTGCTTGAAGAAGATGATGAGTTTGAAGAATTTCCAGCTGAAGGTAAACATTTCTTTTAAAAGTTTTTGTTTAAAAATTAAGGATATTCTTATTTAATATTATTAAAAATACTAATTTTTGTTAAATTAATACCTCGCGTATAAAAATAATTAAGATGAATGTCCTGAGAGACAACTTAAAAAAAAGAATATTATTTTATGTATTATCTTGAATCTAACCTTATTTTACTTGTTATAAAAAGTGTAAATATTTTCACAAATTTATATTAACGCTGATTTAATATTTTGCTGGTGTACTTATCATTGTTATAGATTCGAAATAATGTGTTATTTAATAATATTGTGTTTCTTGCTGATGTAGCACTTTGTGACTTAATTTTACGTTTCATCCCAAATATCGTTATTTTTATTTACAAAATAGATTATTAGTTTTAAAATATAGATACAAATGTTTGTTTTTATTTATCAAATGTCACAAGTATATTTTTCTTCAAAGAAATAGGATTTTTCCGAACACATTTAATTTTATTCGAAGGCAATTTCATTTGAAAAATTCAGTTCTCTTTAAAGCAACTCATTCTTTTGTTTAAATTAAATATCTCACTTTGATTTTTAAATATCTTATAGAATAATAATAATAATAATTACTAATTTTAATTATTTTACAGATTGGACTGCGAAGGACGAAGATAATAGTGATATTAGCGTGAGTGTATGGGAAGATAATTGGGATGATGACGATGTTGAAGACGACTTTAATCAACAATTGAGGTATTTAGTGTTTGTATCTCTAATTTTTTAAACATGTTAAAAAGTACATTAAGTCAGAATGAATCACTACGTTCCTGAAAATAATGATTTCTAATTGATTGGAGTCTGTGCTGTCGAATATTTAATTTCAAAATTAACTGTCATATTCGTTTTATTACAGAGCACAACTGGAAAAACAAAAAACGCAAGCTGAATTCTCAAAAGACGCTTAATTAAATATATAAGCCTACAGGAGAAAGGAAACTATTTAAATAGATTACAGTTTTTTTTTAAATAATGTATTTTCCTTTTAAAAAATTCTCATCATTTAAAAAAATAAATTAATTGTACATGTTTATAATTGAACTGGTAATATTTTTTTAACTTACAATTAAGTAAAAATATTATTATTCAAACGCTGTTGCTTCTTACTTAAAATTTTAAACATTCTTTTTTTAACAATTTTATTTTATAAAATTTTAAATCTTTGAATTAAATTAGTAATAGTTGATTGAATCATCCTAAAAAAGATTTAAGATCATCTTAAAATCACAAGAGTGTATAAAAATAAAATTAAAACATTAAACATCGGTTAGTCCTGGAATAAGTTAGTTTAAAAAAGTGCTAAAAATAAGAATTCAATTAATGGAATTCAATCGGAATGTCATCTCCACTAAATTTTGTGGAGTGGAATCTTGATAACAAACATAAATTTCTTTTGTACGTGGATATGGTAGTATTCTTCCTACCACCCAATAACTCAAATTATTCCATACAAATAATGTTCCATATTCTTTGATTGATACCAAACTTTTGTTAATTACATTCTTTTCCCCATCTTGATTTACAATTTTTCTATATCTTAAAGTATTTTGTAAGAATGTATGCATCATTTGTACACATCTAGAAAATTTGCTAACTATTTCTGAATTTTTTATAACACATTTATCAAAAAATGATGATATTAAAATTCCTTCACATAGATCCAAATGTAAATAATGAAGTAAATAATTTCCATCTCCTACAGTTAATATGTGAGGAGAAATATATTCTGCTTCACATAAAAGACTCTCTCGAATATTGGCAATATCCATGTTATTTCCTTGTTTCTCATTCTAAAGAAAAGAAAAAAATTGCATTTTATTTTTCAAGTATTAATGAAATCATATACATATTTAAAAATAAAATGTACCTTATATGCATCCACATCTGAGTCACTATCTTCAGAATATTTTAAAGCAAAGTTTATTTTTTCTCTAATTGCTCGACGACCTAGAATAGGAGCTGCTTCATCGCTCATTTCACTAACAACTCCTGTTCCTTGGCTTTGAGAATCATCCGATGCTTGTAGTGAATATACTTAACAAGAAAAATTGTTTATTAAATTCGTTTATGTTAGAAATTCATTTACAAAAATGACCATTAATTGTATTAGTTGAAGTAATTCTATGATTTACAAAAAGAAAACAATTTATTTCCTACAGCTTAGAAATTGTTTAAATTAATAATTCTTTAATAGTTACCTGACCCAGAAGCCATAGTATTATCTTCATTATTGTGCTGTTTTGTAGAAAGTACTTCTTGTATTTTTTTACATGATGAATTAGAATTAGTTTTATCAGAAAAACTTTGCATTTCAGAAGATTTAATAAATCCAAAGAGATTCTCTGCAATACTTGTGGATGATCTTAAAGAAGTTTGTTCTTTATTTAATTCGTCCACCATAGTGTTAACCAAAATCCATTTGGCAGCCAATGTTGGTATACCAATTTTTTGAATGTGTTGTAAAGTCTCTTGAGCTTCTTCCACATAAAATGGATTAGGACCAACGTTTTCTTCAATTCTACGCAATTTAAATAATTATTACTTAAGTAAAAAAATGTATAGCTTGAGGTTTATAAATAAATTGAATTTACTTTGCAGTACATCCTCCAGATTCAAAAATAACTGCTAATAAATCATGTTTGAATCCAACAATGAGTAAATAACACTGACTTTGAGGAAAGGTAGTGTTATTCACAAATTCTTCTGTTGGTAGGGAAGGATGAACTTTTTTCCATATTATTAATGCTTTTAATGACTCATTTGTGACTAAGTTTAGTAGTCCATATTGTCGTAGGAAAGAATTTACTTTAATTAAATTATTGTCAGGTAAATGAGATCCAATTAAATAACTTTTATGATACAAGCAACTACCAATGATTGTATACAAACGCTGACAATTCATTGGATCTTCATTCTGCAACAAAAAAAAAGTACATAGTATGTTTTCAATCGAATTATAATTTTAACTATAAAATAATTACGTTCGACGTTATTTCTTACCCAATCTCGATAATCCATAGCTTCCATTTCATTTAAAGCAGAGTCTATTTGTATATGTGCTTCTTTCGGCAAACGAATTAATTGAGCGCACGGTAAAATAGTTGAAAAGTTTTGTGTTTCCGCTGTATCATTTACCACATCAGAAGAAGACTTTTTTAATTGAATTCGTTGACAAATAAGAAAAAGTAAATGATCCAATGATGAGTGATTATCTACAGAAGTAAAACATTGGGTCAAATTCCCATATGTAAATTCAAGCATTCGAACAATGTCGGTAGTCAATTCGACAGCTTGATGTTCGTTGCAACTGAAATCAATAAATTAAAAAATAAATAGTAAATATAATATCTTTGAAATGCTTTGCATCTCTTTATATAAACATACCAACTGTTTGGTAAGGATATTAAAAGTAAATAATCCTCTCGAGTAGTGTATGAAATATACACTTTTTGTTTTTTACAAAGTATAGTGGAACTGAAATAAAAATAGGATAAATTAAAAAATTAAATTGAAAATAGGAATTGTATTAATGAATCAGATTACCTTATTAAACGAGGTCCTAATATGTCAGTTATCATATGATTTAATGTAACGAAAGCTCCTCTCGTTACAGAAAGTAATGTTTCTTGTGTCATATCTTCTATTTTAGGAAAAGCATATATGATATCCTGCGATTCAGGTACAACTTCAGCAAGATTTGTAGCTTTTACAAACATGATTCCAATAGAATCTTTGGATATATTATCCATGTATAATTTACACTTACTTTGATCGACAATTTGTTTCACTAATATAGATTGCTGAAAAGCAGAACAAATTTTATAGTTGGCAATTCTAATTTTATTAAATATTTTAATAGTGCCATTTAAAAGAAATGAGATTGAAAATTTAATAAAAAATTATAACTAATTTAAATATTATTTAATTTTTCAAAATTCTTACATTTGGAGAATTCATAGTTGGTAAATTTTCTGTTTTATTGATTGTGATTCGCTGGAATTCCAGTAGTACCTATAATTAAAATAATTTCAAATAAAATTTGTTTCTTTACATATTTAGATCATCCTAATAGGTAGGTAAATATTACTTACATCAGTAGAAGAAACCATATTCGAAAGAATACTGTTCAAATTTTCAAAAGTAACATTTGTAGAATTGATACGACACAAATAATCACCTTCCTTGATACATTGTGATTTTAAAGCTTCTCCATGTGGAACAAAACCAGTAACAACAACTTTTGTACCATCTGTTGAAATTCCAGGTATTATACCCAAATAAGCTTCGCATTTAGAAGCTCTTCTTCCTAAATTTTGTTTCTTTTCTAGATCTATAGTTAATGAAACTTCATAAGTCTTATTTCTCTATAAAAAAAGTATAAAATTATTACAGTTATGTTCATTTATTTTAAATTAATTTTCTTCTTGTACAATAGAGACTTACCAAAAAGTTTTTTACACAAGAATTTTTACTTTTATTTGAAGTTTTTTCAGTATTTAATGAAGTATTTTGAAGTGTTTTATTACGAGTACTACATCGAATACTTTCACGTTGTTTAATAAAACGTGTAAACTTTCCAGTCGTACTTTTCCGTCTGACGAACTGAGATGATTTAAACTGGTTTTCATTTTCTGATAATTTTTCATTGACAACAATAAAATCTGGATACGATTCAATATAGAATACTTCACCGGATGCATTAATTTCTGCTTCCCAATCAGCAATAGAACTACATGGACATATAAGAGAGTTATATTTTAACGATACTATTTTGAGATATTACTAAATAATTAATATTAACCTGTCAGAATCAGAACTGTAAGATCCTGTGCTTGAAGTACTTTCACTAGCCCACCAAATATTTTCATCATCCTCACATTTTCTATCAGCATTATTAGATAATTCTGTCCCTTGTTTTGTTTCTATGTTTAATAACATTTTTGTATCTATTTCATTCATTTTAACTATATGTTCTAGATGTTAATAAGGATTCGTTTAGCAACTGAAAATAAATGCATGTTCAGGATTTTTTTTGTATAAAATTTTTTTTATTATACAAAAAAACTATTTTTGAATAATTATATTATTTCGCTTCTGAACTTGTAAAATGTAAATTTTCCTTTTTAAATTAAGAATAATTTGTTCTTTATAACTTTTAAAAAATTTTAAGTTTGTTTTGAACTGACAAGTGGTTGTTGTTGTTATAAATAAAAGATGGATAGGTATTGGTTAATAAAAAGTTTTTACTTCAAGGTCAAAGTTGTCAGGGTATGGAAGCAACTGACTGCGCGTCACCTTTAGTAATGGAATGTGCGAAATACAATTTTTTTTGTCCTTCATTCCAATCATAATATAAAATTTTTATTATATTAATAATTAATCAACATAATATTTATATTTATACTTCATACATACCAATGTATTTTTTCAGAAATATTAAAAATCTTATTTTAAATTCTCCGCCAAAAAATCGTAGTAAGGTGTGTAAGACCCTTTACAATGGGAGTGACTCAACCTTGTCATTTCAGCAGTACTTTATTTGCTTTATTGTAGAAATTACCTTTATATTGTTATGATCATGGTCGATTATTATAATCCATTCTTGTCTACAGTAATTAATTGTACATTAAAAGGTAGATAAAGAAAAGGAAGAAGAATTGGAAATTCCTGGTTATTTGCATATATATTTATATATAGTAAAATTTTGTATTGACCGTATGATACATCAAAAGACAAAGTAAAAAGAAGAAGAAGAAGAAGAAGAATAAAGTTATAATCTGTCAAAAAGTGTCTGATTTTAAAATGTGTGATGATTCTGATGCACAAATGTATATTTACGAAATGCCATATTTCATTCGTATGGAATTGTGTAAAATCTTAAATCAAAATGACAAATGGGAAGAATTAGCAGGTAAGTAAAGGATGGGTATATAAATAATTTGTCCTCATTATTACCAAATTTAAATTTATATACTTGTTTTTTAGGAAAAGGAATGCAATTTGAATTTGACATTATCAATAGACTTCGAAAAGATTCTAATCCTACAAATGAGTTGCTAACTAAGTGGAGTCAATACAATCACACAATATTAGAACTCTTTAGTCTTTTATCAAATATGCATCATTATCAAGCAATGAATATTTTAAGGTCATTGGTAGATCCGCAATATCATGTTCTTATTGATAAAGGAGAAGGAAATATGTTAAGATTACGCAAAGAAAAAAAGACTAAAGAGAAGAATATAAGTATTGATACAAAAAATTTCAATCAAGCTTCTCCAACTCAAAATATTCAAAAAGTAATCTTAAAAAAGACAGAAAATGAACAATGGCGTGAAATAATAAATCAACTTGAAAAATGTGGGAGTCCAACTCTTCCTCAAAGTTATTCGAATAATCTTTTACATGAATCTCCAGTAGATAATAATTTACCTCTAGCAATGTTTGACGAACTTTCACTTGCCACTAATGATTGGAATAAAACGAATATTTTGGGAAAAGGTGGCTTTGGAACAGTTTATAGAGGTATTATTTTATATATTTATTTAGACATGAAACATGTAAATGAGAAAAACAAAAAACCATCGAATACTCTTATTCTACTACCTTCATTACATTTAATTAATTAAAATTGTAGGAAAATGGAAAAATACTAAAGTTGCAATAAAAAAAATAGAACGTCGCAGTGGGAAGTCTGACGAGAGCTACGCTACACAACTTCAACAATCTTTGAGGGAAATAAAAATTTTAAACTCACATCCTCACGATAATATTTTGGCTTTATATGCTTATAGTTTAAACGGAGAAGCACCGTGTCTTGTATATCAACTTATGCCGAATGGATCTTTAGAGGATATATTATTACAAAAACATAAAAAGGAACCACTCTCTTGTGAACAACGATATAATATTGCTATTGGAACCGCGAGAGGTTTGCAATATTTACACACTATTGGAGATAAACCTTTAATTCATGGAGATATCAAGAGTGCAAACATTTTATTGGATAAATATTTTGAGCCAAAAATTGGAGATTTTGGTTTAGCAAGAGAAGGACCAGAAGAAAATTCAATCAAAGTATTTCATAAATATTAATGAAGTATTATTAAATTTCAATACAAGAAAAGTGCGGGTGCTTTTCGGAACTGCATAACATTCATAATATATAAATTGTAATTTAAATATTTTTAGGTGAGTAAAATTTTTGGAACCAGACCATACCTTCCTGAAGATTTCATTTCCAGTAGAAATCTATCAACAAAAATTGATACCTACAGTTTTGGAATAGTAATTTTTGAACTGGCAACTGGATTGCCAGCCTATGACCACAGTAGATCAAAGTGCAAATTTTTGAAGGAGTTAATGGATAAATGGGAAGATAAAGAATATGACATTTTAGTGGATAAAAAGGCAGGATTTAATCAGGTAACTTTTACTTATTTGGTAACATTGGGGAAGTGGTGTGCAAATAAACTCGCACAAAATAGACCTGAAATGGAACAAGTTTATAAAAATTTAAGTGATACTAAAAATCGATTTTTTAACTCGTCAACAGAGATCTTCTAAGTATAAATAATTATAGTAGGACAGGTTATAATTTCGTTTAAATGATTCATTGTTATTTAATGTTAAGTTGTTTGAAAGAGATCCATTTGTTAATAATTGTAAGTAGCTTCGTCGCTTTCCTATCGGTTCATTATTTTCTTTCTTATTTTAATAAGTTAGAAAATAATTAATTTGTTGTTTTTAATGAATTGGTTATTTAAAAATAGTAATTTCTTTTTTTCAATCTATTTTTAAATTCATTAATAAATCATGATTTTAAATCAAACTATTATTTGATTAATATTTTAAATACTGTTTTATGATAAAAAATATTTATATATTATGTTTAAACTGACAACCAAAATGTAATGTACGAATTTTCAAATTACATGGGAGACATTTTGTTACTATTGATTGAAATAAAAATATTTTTTCTAATATTAAATATTGAAACATACCTATATTAAAGCATAAAAGTATTTATATTTATACTTTTAGTTAAATTTATTCTACTTTTTTAAAGAAAGTTTAATTTTTCTGTTGTGCAATTGAACAATAAAAAGTTTGTGCTTTTATCAGGTAAGTATTAATAATTTTTACTATTATTCTACATTCTTCTATAAACAATACCCTGACGAAAGTTTTAAAATAATTTAATATCTTATTAAACATCAATCCAAAACTAGTTTTTTGTAACTGAATCATAATCAGTTTTTTTGAATTTCTTTTTGTAATGGGTGTATGTTATAAATTGTTAAACATAATGTACTTGTGAAAACTTTATTTATTATTAAAAGTTAAGAACATTTTTCAATTATTTGATAAAAAATTAAAAATCTACTGTTTTTTAGCAACTAAAAACTATGTTTTTTTTAAGTTACAACTTTTGACAGACAATGTTGTGTATTTAATCAATGTTTATATCTCTAACGATTTCTTTATTTACACCAAATAAACATAATAAAAACTATTCTAAATTTCATATTGTATCTGACTGACACAACGAATTGCTCGGTTCGCGCTTCTATTTACAAAAGTACTTTCATTTACTAAGATTGAGCAAGACAATTGTGAAATTAACAATACGCACAGGTACACGCACTCTCAAACGCAAAGAACAAAAAAAGTTTATTGATTATTATTAAGCATTATACGAAGATATCTGTTCTTGATGTGATTTTCTTGATTGCAGGTAGAATTTTTATACCTGTATATTGACCGTAGCCTAAAGGAATTCTTAGATCACAACTATCTCTTCTACCACTTTCTTCTTCTTGTTGTTGATTTAACACCCAAAGAGTACCAGCCATTGATAAAGATATGAGGCCGGCTCCGGAAATTACCAAAATGCAAATGAAGGCCGTCATTATTTTTGGACCAATAATTGTTGAAAATTTGATTATCCACAGCAAGTCGCTTGGTAATTGAGGTATGAGCTGAAAAATTTATATTATATTTTTCTTTAGTGAATTACTCTAATAGTCTAAATGATTTTTTTAATAAGTAGAAATTGAATATTCCCCAAATTAGACATGTCGGGAATTTTTTTTTTATTTCAAATAAAAAATTATCGAATTCTTAGCTTCAATATTATACCAGTTCAGTCCAAATAAGTGGCACAGTTAAACCATTGAATGCGGACATTTTCGGATTATGAGGCGACTCATACATAACAAGATTTATTTGAATTCTAGATTGAACTCTCATAGGTATTCCAATATCCTGTCGAAAAAAATTGATTTTTATTTAAGTAATTAAAAGGTATATTTTGAATAAATACCTGAAACATTTATTTATATATTTATTCCTCTAATTTATTTTTAAAATACTTTTTTAATTAATTAAAAATTAATCTTTCTGAAAGCAACTTCCACTTTTTATGATCCGATTGAAATTAATTAGTTCGTATTCGCAGTATGTATTTCAAAGTTTAGAACATTTTTAGAAAACTATTTTCAATTAATTCAAGGCTATATTTGAAAATCCATTCGTTTAAATGATAAGAAAAATATTTAACTGTGTTGTGCATAGAAATGTGATCAAAAATAATATCCATGTACTTGTTGCAAACAGGTATTTATTTTTATAATATTTTTTCAAATGAAAATTAACATAAGCAAATAAGAAACTCACCGGTTGCACATAAATTATGGTCTCATGTTTTTTTCGATCTGCCTTAAGACCTTGAATTCCCTTCGTTAAACTGGGGTCAGCGTCCAAAAAATGGGGATATGATACTGCAGTAGGAATCTCTGAAAATAGAAGAAAAAGTTTATTATTGCTATATGTAATAAAACTTTCTATAGCTTATAAGTTATCGTAAAGAAATTTTAAAATATATTTTTTTTTGTTAATTTCAGAGATTAAATTTTTTTAAATTTTCAAGTACTCTGAATTTAATGTCGTTAGCCATTTTTTAAAGTTAGGTCAAATTTTGATCAATAAATTGAAACTTAGTTGCGATTTCTTTTTTTTATTTTGAGCAGTTCGCTACGTAATATGTTATTATATTGAATACATAATATTTATTACTGTCATAGAAAAATTACGTGAGTGAAACACATGTAAATTGCAACATTGATATTTTCCTTTCGCTTTGGATGCTTATCCTTAACTTATGCTCACCTATAATACATTTCTATGAAGATAAAATGACACGTAAAAACTAAGGCATAATCACTTAATAAATATACATTGGCAGCAACTAATACTTAACACCAATATCTTTCGTAAGTTATCCCTATTATGTTATTTCATGGTCGAAAGAACCTACTATTCCACTGCCCTATGAGTATTCAGTGTCAATGACTTTGAAATAGATTCATACATATAATTTATCTATCTAGTGTGGATTTTTTTTCTATATAATTTCAGAAAAATATTAAATTAAATGAAAACTTACTGTAGTAACATGGCGTTATTTCTGAAAGTCCCTTTTTTAAACATTTAGTGTTCTTTTTACAAAAACATTGATTTTCTGGATTCATATCTGGTGGATCAAAAGAATTCTCCGCTAATCCATACCGATAGGCAGCGATTCCTTCATGTAATACCGATTCCTCTTGGAAAACAATTGGAAGAGCTCTGCAAAAAGATTTTCTGTAGACTCTAAATACAGCATGCTTATCCAAATGATTAGGCAATAAAGTTCCTTCAGTTGCTCCTTTAATTGTATTGCAGGTCGTATCTCTGCAAAAAAATATTACTTTAATTTCTCAAATATTTCACTATTTTATTAATTATTATAAAAAGAAATTGATAACTCACTCTTCAGGGGTTTCATTTCCTTTTTGTTTTACGTATCCCCATTGAGATAATCCTGGACTTCCATTGTAAGTCTCGATACTTAGATAGCGTCCATTTTCATCAGTCATATTCTTATTGTGTTTTACATTCATAATTACAATATTGTCTCCTTCATCATACATCTAATAAAAACATATTTTCAATTATTTATTCTGGATGTTGGATGGAAAATTCCATGAAAGTAAATTCTTTATTTACCCTATCCAGCAAACCAAATTTCTGAAAATTTATAAAGCCTGGTACAATGTTGCCTGCCAATTTCACTATTGGATCATGATAGCCCCATAAATAATCATAGACGGACATGTTGAGAATTGGTTTTGCACCCATTGCATTTACAAATTGAGTCAGAGGGAAATTCACCAGAAAGCCTTTGTCGTGAAGTGCTGAAGTAACTCCCTATAAAATATATTTTATCCCTATATCATTATATTTGTAAAAATAATAGTAAAATATTTAAATTTTACTTTTTACATTTTAAACTTACCAACACTGGTACATTTGGTACTGTGACAATGTCTTTCCAAGGATCTCCCACCGACATTTCTGGGACATAAAGTATATTCCTCTTTGGAGAATACGTCATTGTTCCATTATCGTTAAATATTATATTTTTGTGTTCCAATATTTCTCTGAAAATTAAAATTATTATTTATTTACACTACAACTTATTATTTGACAAAAAATAAAAAAGGTTAAACTTACTGATAAACGTATGGTCCAATTTCTTCAACTTTCAGTTGTTCTTTCCCACTTAAAAATTCTTTAGGATTAGTAATGTTAAAGACATAAACTTTTAGAAAAACATCAATAGGTGGTTTCCTCCATATTCCAAACGCTAGTGTCCCAGGTGCCATTCTCAAATGCTAAAAAAAAATTTAGAACTGAAGATTTAGTCGTCAGTCAGAATTTTTTTTTAAGGGTGTTAAACGGTCTGAATTTTGTTGTTCCAGATTACAGAATTTCCAAAGATATAAAAAATGATTATTAATAAATAATATATGAATTAAATAATTTTTAAAACAGTATATAAACTTACGTAGTCCAGAATTAATTTCGCAGGATTTATTACATACAAGACACATGCTAATCCACTGCATAAAATGCCCGCCATGAATAAAAGCATACATTCTGAAACAGTTTTAAATAAGTAATTGTTATTTTTTTAATTTGAATCACTTAAAATGATGTTGAGTAAGAATATTCCACTAAATTAAAATTCGGTTATGGGATTTTATTTAAAAAGTAATTTAAATAAAGTTTAGTGCAAATTTTAGTAATTTTTATTTAAGATTATAAGTGCGTAGATTGCGTAGGTTTTACAACACATATTTCTATTTATTTTCTTTTTTTTTAATATGTGCTTTATAGTTTTTTATCTGTGATCGTCAATGAACCATTAATATTAGACAATTATTTTTTCAAGACAAGTCTGTTCGTTGATGAAAAAAAATAAATATAAAATTTGTATATATAATGAGGGGTTTTTTCTTCATTTTGTAATTGCTATTTAAAGTTTAACCTTTCGATGACATGGGTTAATATTAAGGAAAACTATCTGCTTTAGTACACAGCCTTTTTTTACATAATGTAAATTTGAAGTGGTAATTTAGAAAATTTAAATTTTTCCAAAATCAAAATTCCCTTAGAACTTATGGATATTTGTTTTTAAAAATTTTAACTGAAAATTATTATATTTTTGAAAAATCGTATAAACGTTTTCATGTTTATACCATTTTATAGGAAAAAACTTTTCATAAATAAAAAATATTTACGTCAGCATATAAACACGTAGACTGAGGTTAATGATAATAAATTTGTTTTTACGCTAAAAAATATGCATTAATTGTTTACGAATTCTATAAACTGTGGAAGTAATTGTTATTTTTAATATATTCTCGTCACGTCATTAAAAAACCCCACTAAAAAAATAATGAACAATCACAATCAACCATAAGATATTCTGATGATTTCTCAGTACTTTAATAGTTTATGATTCTGATGATCACGCACGTTTGCTGTGACAGTGAATTTTTTTCATCAAACATTCATTCTTTTCAGTGTTGTTAGAAAATTAAATTATTAATTAACGATGAATATTTTTCGTTAATTTAATATATTTCTGATGTTTCGTATTTGCATCATATTTAAATATAACTCCTCGCAATTTTTCATCAGGAAGAGAAAGTAGAGCAGTTATCTTGTTTTCTGTAAAAATCAAATGACAGCATCATTGACCTGTCGAAAATCAGCTTAAAAATCTAAAGACGTAGCTATCCTTGACTCAATTTCTGCCTTAGTGTAACAATAAAAGGTAAATCAAGAATTATTAAAATTTTCAGTTTTGAGATTGTTTATGAATTTTATTTTACATATATAATTAGATTTTTGATAAAACTTTCAAAAAAAATTGATAATCGTCACATAGGAACTTTTTTTAATTTTTCCGAGTTAAATGGAATAACAATATAGGTGTGTTAATGAATTAGTCAACTGTAGCAATTTAGTTTTATGCTTTTATGTAAAAAGAAAAACAACAGGGAAAAACCGCTCATATCTTTCTTTATAAAAAAACAACACTTTCCTACGTGTAAACTATTTACAATTTATGACAGGGAATTTAGTAATAAATAATATTTAACAAGCTAATGAAATATATACATACTTGTAAGATCTTTATCTGTGATCTTTATCTATCAATAATAATAATTCTTAGAAGTTCATTAATATTGATTTAAATTTAATAAATTCATGCAAACATGTTATTAAATTTGATTAATGACAATGCAAATGTATCATTTAACAGGAATTCTGAATGAAAAATTTGCCTTTTGTTTACGTACTTTCCTTTTGCGTGCAACCAACTAAAAAAACTAAAAAGTGAATTTTACATTATTGTTGTATGAAAATGTTTTTGTATCCAAAGAAGTGATGAGCAATTTTATTCGCTTTAATTTTTAGATTTTATTTTTTATAAACTAGGTCGCGAATTACGCGAAATTAGTTGACGGGAAATTTTTTTTAATATTAAAAACTGCTTTTTCTGGATTCATAAATAGTTCAATGATCGGAAGGTTTTATGGCCTTCACAGTTTTTTTTTGTGCCTTGCAGCAGGGGGTGAAAAAGGTAACGATTGCCTCCGTTTTCCTCATTAAAACTCAGATATAGGTGTGGTGGAAGGTTAACTTCTTCACCAGTGTTTTTAGACACATTTTATGTGTCCATTCACGCTTCATATTACAGGTTTCTTTCCTTATAATGACGATAGTACTTGCCAAATGCGGATGTCCTAAAAGACTTACAATTTTACAGGTCCAAGTGTATTCAACACTCGAACAATGTATAATAATAATTTCTATTTTTTCAACTTTGCCGTAAATTATAATCTGTTTTTCTGTTTTTTTTTTTAAATCTACTTTTTTTGGTTTTAAAGTTCAAAAACCGTAATTTGTTATTATTTTAAGTTCAAGAGTTAAGAGTTCAAGTTTAGAGGAAATGGAATAAGATTCTCAATTTATTTTCAGTTTAAAGTCTATTAAAACTGGTTTTAGAATTGCAGATAATTTTCCAGAGTTAATTTCCATCATTAATCAGAATTAGATTTTATAATGTAGAGTAAGTTTTTTACGCACGGAGAAACTTTTAATGACAATAATTCCTTTATTAAATTTCGATGAAAATAAAACATGAATTTAAGTATAATCGAGGTACGATGATAATATGTATAGTTTCTATTTATAATAAAAGATAGTGTTATATTTTTGTCTACTATTATAATTTATGGGCACAAATGTTAATATTAATTTAGAAAGAATATTATTTGCTGTTAGAAAACGTAAATGCGAAAATGTATTATTTGTTTATAATTCATTTTGATATTTTTATTTATAAACATTGTATTTCAAATACCATAAATTGTAATAAAATATAAGAAATTGCATTCTGAGGTTATCAGTTTAAAGTAATTTAATTATGAAAAAAACAGAAAATAAATATTACATTAGTCATCTATTGGGTTAATTAAATCAAGTTCAACACATAAATTATCTTTCAATTTAATATATTGGATGATTCTAAAAAAATTGAGCTTATATTTCGCGATGTCAAAAATATATTATTTATTTAATTTCATTTTAATTCTGTTTCGTTGCTTTGAAACGCATCTTTTGTCCCTTTAGCTTTGACTTTTTAGAAATCAATTTTTTTTTCATTTTTCTTTCCCAGTGTTATTTTTTACAATACTGAGAGTATTAATACTGTATGTTTTAAAAATATTTGACCCTGGAAAAAAATTGTAATAATTAAATAGAAAAAGTCGACATAAAACAAGACAAACTGCAATTGTCAGATAATTTAATTCCTCGTATAATTTTTCTATTCATGACATATGAATAAAAATTTTTTATTCTATTTTGTTGAAAGCTTCTATCACAATTAGAGGAGTTGAGACTTTTCTTCTCCTTAAAATTTAATTTGTAGACAATTATTTTTATTTTTTTTTAAACAAATTATCTGTAAGTTTAAAGTATTGTATAGATATTAACGTAAGTTGTTGATTTTTTTCAGATTTTTATCACCATTTCTTCTATAATGTGTATAATTTGAAGAGTTACAGTTCACTATAGTAATACACACAAAATACCGTTTTTTATTAAACATTTTTTTTAGTTATGTATCATTATTAGGAATTATACGCAGAATTAAATTCTCTATCCGATGAAATAATTGAATTAATAAATTTAAAAATATCCGTCTGGAAATAATTCAACTTTAATTGAGTGCAATAAAAAAAATATTATTATTTTGTGCAAAAAAGTGATATAAAAATGATCATAAACCTCAGAGCTTATAAGTATCAATATATATATATATATATAATAATTATAGGCTTCAGTAGCGTTTAATAAAAACGCAAGTTGTTTTATCAATCAGTAGTTTCGTTAATCATCAATATACATATACATATATAATTATGAGAAGATTCTTCTCAATTATATGTACCCGGTGTGTTATTTCTTTAATATAAAAAAAACTTGAAGTTTAAAATAAAAATATTTTTATAACCAATATATCAAGTTTTTATCAAATTTTTACGAGTACAAAATAATTAGAATTAAATCTTAATTCTGACAAATTATTATCAGTTTAATTTGGATAAATTATGTCTTTCTTTTTAAAACTATAATTATAACTGTTTGTCTTGCTTTTAAATTATAATTGATAAACAACAATCGACTGACAATGACATTTAAAACAATGACGCGGTGACATTTGTGATAAGATGAGATTTAAACAATTTTTTTTTGACATTGATTGCTTCATATTTCCTGTTTTTTTTTGACAAAGAAAATGAAATTCTCATTCACTGAGTTTATATCTAATACATAATACATTAAGTGGATTCTTTTTTGTTTATTTTCATTTATGATTTTAATTATTAATGAACATAACTAATTTTTTTCTGTAGTATGTCTAAATGATGATTCTAAAAAATTGTATTGCAATTGGTATAACTTTCCAGAATCGTGATTCAAACTATGATTCAGTGTGCATTATCATACCGAATCATGGGGGGTGAGAAAAAAAATGAAAGAGCTTTAAAATCCTCGGCAGACCATAGTGATAGATTTAATTAGTGTTTATTAAAGTTATTTAAAATATTTAATTCTTTTTTTTGTAAAGAAAAGAAATAAGGCTAAAAACAAATCAAATTATGTAGAAAGCTGTTCTCTGAAAAATTATATATCTCATTTTATAACTTAAACTTACTTTTAAATTGTTGTAGTTGAACCGATGATTTCATGATTTTGAATTGGCTCCTTCAATATATGCTGTACTTTTTTTCCCAATACATTGACTCCAAAACTCTGCAATTAAAGTATAATTTAATTAGAAAACATTTCGTGTAAACATATAAAAAGTATCTGCTGTTAAAATAAGTTAGAGCGCATTATCACTAAGAATTATATAATAAACATTGAATAGTTCATAATGTTATATAACTTTATTATTTATGATATTACCATATGGATCATTCCATATGGTTTTTTACGAGGTATAAAGGAAAGTCGCCGTCCCTGTTTGTTACGCAATACTACCATTACACCATTACACGCAGTTTTTCAGAACTTTTGCAGAAAAATTTCAAAAAATTGTAGAAATGCAAATTTCGGGTATGAAAAATTCTAATTAATAATTCGATTTTCATGGTATGTAAAAAATTGGGGGAAAATAATTATACAAAAAAATTTCCTAAAATTTTTCCCGCAAAGTAGTTCGGAAAATATCTGTTTTATATTAAAATGTCCTTATGTGAGGAAATATTGAATTCAAAGTTTAAGCAAATATGGAATCGATAATCAATTAAAAATAAAATATTAAATTAATATATCTCTCCATCGGCTGCTTTCATGTTCTGCGAGGAATCATCTTTTTGCATATAATGACGTCTCACAAGTGTCAAGCAAATATTATATGTGTTACTTGTTAGTTGGGTTACCAAATAATGGAAACAGTGTGGTAAAGTTTATTAAAAAAAAGTTTTAATAATGAGGTAATCTGTTGAACACAAAACACCCATATGAACCATATTTCCTTTGATTTTATTAAGTGATTTTTCTATGCATAAAGAATACAAAGATATAATAGAAAAATTAAAATTTTCTTTTGATATTATTTTTCTAATAAAGAATAACATCTGAAAAGAGATGTGAATATTGAGAAAATGGATATAATTTTTAAAAACCAATTTATCGTGAACATTATTTACAATTTTGAATAATGTAGAATCATTAATTTAGAAAACGCACCCTCCTGTAAGTGGTCATTGACATTAAACAACAGTCTTGTATATTTTGGTGTTCACTATAAATTATGAAAAAGGAAAAATACATAAAATGTCGATAATAAATTATCAACTCCCGCCGGCTTCTTTTATCTTAAAGGGAATCTCTTTTTCATGCATAATTATAATTACAAGGGCTTGACAAATAATAAATGTTTCAGCTGAAAGCTCTGATTCGTTACCAAACGTCACGGTAAAATTTATTAAAAGAGATACAAGTTCACTGACAGAGTGTATATCTAGTTTATAATATATAATGTCTCAATAAAAACGACTTGAATCAAGACATATTAAAATTAATATATCAAAGTTTCAGACAAAATAAAAGTTGGATATGTTTTAATTATTAAACTTCTGAGAAGGTCAAATTTAAAAATAAATTCCATTATGTCAGTATTTTGTTTTAATGAAGAAGCGAATAATAATATTTTTAATATCTCAATTTATAAGCGTATTTCATATGCAATTATTTTATATGAATTTTATTCAATTATTATTGACAAAGAATTAAAAAAAAGTTCAGAGACTACATCTTAGAGTATTATTATATTTTTTATTATTTTACTCAACTTTAAATAAATATGTGGATATCGCTCCCCCCCAGACCAAAAAGATTTCCTTGGATATCTCACGAATAATTTTCATATTATGAAATCTCCCAAGCCACCAGAAATCCTGAATATCCGGATGCTGTTAGGATTACATTTTTTCAGATATTTAACCGAATTCACATTTTTTTTAAATCCTGTATATGTAATAATTTATTAAGCGCATATTGTGATCTAATAACATCAGGAAAGATATCAACTTTAAAATTTAATTTAAATCAAAAAGAGATAAAATTCATTTTCTGAATTAAACTTCGAGTCAATTAATATGATAATTGTTTCATAATAAACTCTCTCTATCTCTTTCTTTTTCCTTCTCTCAACTAGTATTTATCTTAATCTATAAACAATTAGTATTCTCTTATCAACAAGAAATATAATAAGAAACAATATTTATGAAAAGATATTTAACTATGTGTTTAATTTTACCAATTTATAAAAACTGCTTCATTAAATAATATAATGTATGATTTTTGCTTCTTTGTAAATTGCAGTTGAGTCTATTTCTGAAGATATAAAAATTGTTTTTCTTAACTGAAATATGTATATTTCTACTTGAAAAACAGATGTACATATGGATATTAACTTTTTTGTTACAAAATTAGTTTTTCTTGACTTGCGACCACCCTCTCATTTAAAAAATATAAGTGAAATTTAATTATACATCATTTATAATTTATTTCACTGCTTAAATTGAAATATATAGTTTACAACATTATACAGATACTTTAAAAATGCATATGCATTAATTTATTTGGAAACCTTCTACGTCGTATTTTTTTCATCTTAAAAATGCGTCAATTGATACCATTATGAACTTTTCATGCTCCGCACCAGAGATGATAATATAATATCTTTCCAAAAGTAACAAATTTTGTAAACAATATAAAATAATGAAATTTTATTCAGAAAAAAACAAAGTTTTCATATGAAAGGAAGAAAAAATTTATTTAAAATTTTAACTTCAAATAAGTCTGCATCGTGTACAAAAATTGAAATGAGCTTTTTTTAAAACGTCAAAAATTATTTTTAATGTTAAAATAAATAGTTTTATCTCATTATTCACATTATTTTATTTCCTATTCTTAGTCATTTTTTACTAAAATTTTAGTAAAAAAAATTACAACTACTAAATCAAATTGTAATATTGTAATAAAAATTAGTACAAATTAATAAAATTAAATTAAACTAAATTAACTTGTAAAATGTTACTAAATAGATAACTAATTTTCTAATTATTAAATTTCTTAATTATTTTTAAAGAAATTTTTTAATGAATTAACAAAAAAAAATTTCATGTTAAATCGACTAACATTTTCTTTTAAGATTTATTGATGAAAAGGTTTATTACTTACAAATTTAGAAAAATTAGTTTCTTTCTCCGACCGGAAGCGGTCAGCTTCGGCGAGGTGGAATCACCGACGTTTTTCCCGCTTAAAGCAATCCGCGAATGAAGTGTCAACTCTTCCTTTCACTTGAAAAAAGCACTTCACATTAATCCTTAGAACATAATAACAGTTTAGAATTAAAAAAAAAAAAAAAATACTGTCAATTGACAAAAATCAAATAATACTATAAAATCATTTAGAATTTGATGATTAACATATAAATAAATTTAAAAAATCGTTTCTCTAACTATATGCATCCGCTGTAACGATTTCAGTCAATCCTCTCTGTTCAAAGAACGTCTTTACACTCGACTGTATACTAATCGAGACTTGCATATAACCCCGTATGACCCTTCCTGCCACTTTCTGGTGTGGCCTTTCCAGAAGCTGTTTTTTGCATGAGTTGATTAACCATTTGCCTGCGTGTGACACTATATCGTTTTCAAAAATTCCCTGGCAAGTCCTCCATTTCCTGCGCCTACTGGTGAACCGGTCTCTATTCCCTCCTGGACCACATATAGAATGGTGGTGGTCGTTGATCATGTGTGGTGGTGACAATTTTTCAGCCAACAGGTACAGCGCTTATAATATGCTCCGGCTATTTATTCTCGTATCAGTGATAGGCTAGAAAGAGATGACTTTTAACATATTCTAATAACTTCAAACTAATATGTCAAAAGTCTAACTTCTAATTTAAAATCTGACATTTTATTTTCGTCACTTAGGCTTGAAGCTTTTAAAAAGAGGATCAGACTAAGAATATTTTAACAGAAAGCAAGTTTCAATGTTCAAGATCATCGACTTTTTCGTACTTATCATAAGTCTTATGTGTCAGTTCTAACATTGACATTTTTTTTGCAAAAATATATATTATATTTTTTTCATCTTAAATCAATTTCCAAATACATTTGAAATATTTTTAAACTACAGACATACGATGAGAACTCATCTATTTATATCAGATTGTGTAAATGCTTCCTGTGACAGAGTAGATTTTTTGTTGCGCTGTGAACCTTATTTATTTTACCTATAATTGTAATGAAAAAAAAGACTCATAAATATTACCTACATTAAACCTGTCGGAATTTTTGTGATATCGAATTAAAAATTATCAAATTTTTATTTAGCAAAATTTTATAATGAATGTATTTTTTATATCGAAATGGATTGGATATGATTCCCATTTAACAGAATTCTTATTTAAGAAAACTTTTATTCAATCTATTAAAAAATGTGGGTTTTAAATAATTAATTTATGCAATTTAAAAATATTGATTAATTAATTAGGTACAACAAAACTGTCATATGTGCTTTCTGATTTTTGACGACTTTACTATCTTTTTCTAATTTTTATCAGTTAATAATTCATTTTTAGAAACATGCAAAAATTAAAAACTTAGGAAGATTTCTGTTAATAATAAATATAGTTTCTACAAGAGAAAATAGTATGCTAATTACGAATTAGATGACAGTTTTTCAAAAATAAAAATGGAGAATCCAATATGACAAATGATTTTTTAAAAATTGATCTTTCTTTCTTTGAAACTCATTGCTCAGGGTTTTCGGGATCACCGATTGCAAATTTAATATCACATTCGTAATCAGTGACCCTGAAAATCCCCGAGTTACAAGTGTCAATCCAGCAATGTGCAAGAGCATAAAGTATCGACTACAGTAAAAAAAATAAGGATTAAGCGATTAGTTAAGGAACTTTTACATTTATAAATGTAATATAGCTTTTTGAAAAAAATACTTTATTAACAAACGTAAAGTATTATATGGAATTCACTTAAAAGTAATAATTTATTTGCAGTCGTAAATGTGTACCTCTAATCATTTATTTTTTCCTTTTCCTATTACTCTTCTACTCTTTCCTAAACGCTTAACGTGTCCTTTGATTTTTGTACCCTTTCCCGATTTGATTGGCCTGCGATAGTCTGAAACATCTGCAGCACTTGCTTTGGTATTTCTCTTCGCATCCTTTTTCTTACCACCAAAGCCGAATTTCTTATTTTTTAATTTTCTTTTTGCATCAGATTTTGTTTGCTGAGTTTTTCCATCTAGAAAATTAAGATCTTGTCTCTTTCCCTTTCGGTACTTTTTAACTTCTTCTAACATTTGTCTCTTTTCTGCGTGTTTCTTCAAAGTAGCTTCTATTTGCATATGTTTGTTAACTTTAGATTGTGCCCTCATTTGTCTTACTTTCTCAGAACGTTGAACTTCAAACTGTTTCTTCATTAAATTCTCACGAACTTTTTGCATATGCTCATCAGATTTTACCATTTCTGCAAAATAATCATCTGGTCTAATAATCGGAACGTTTAATTTTTTTAATCTTGTCACTGCTTCGATTACAGCTCCCTGTGCTTGTCTATAAAATTGTGTTTCTCTCCGAAAATCGTTAAGGACAGGATCCTCGCTTGGTTTGAATTGAGGAAGTTTCTTATTACCTTTAAGTTGTTTTGCACGTTTAATTTCTTGCTCTTGCATTTGCAAGGCCAATTCTGGTGCTAATGGTGCAGGAGAATTTATCAAATCCAACCGTTCAATCCACGGTAGTTTTAATGTCATTTTGCCTAATATTTCTTTTATACGTTTCTGAAAAGATAAATATTTAGAATTAAATCTCATTAAAGTCTTTGTTTAATTAAAATTTGCATCGCTTTTTCAAAATTTAAGATTTTTTAATACTTACACTATTTTTATTATCAGGATTTTCTTTATTTCTTACGGTATTTAACCCTGGTTTTAAGGACCCATTAGCTAGTGCTTCTTGTAACTGAAATCATGAAAATATGTAATTAAAATACATTCTCTTATGCTAAGAATATAACAATTTTAAGTTGTGAAATTTACAATGAAACTTTATTAATAATTACAATTAAGTTTAATTCAAATAATAAACATTTCTTTAAATGTACCAAATTAGTCTTTGAATAAGTGCAATTTTTGAGGTTATGAAGTAATATCATAATCCTAATTAATTCAATTATTAATTGTATTAAAATATATATGTCATTATATGGCGGTGAAAAATTTCAAAAAAAAATTTGAGTACATATAAAATTATTAAAAATAAGAATTCTTTCTATAAATATGACTCGAATAGCCTTCAAACAATAATCTGATAACCCAGGAACTGATACATATAATAAAAAGAAAAGTTTAATATAATTTATACTTTGAACATGCAAAATACCTCTTCGTCAGAAGAGCAGACTTCTGAATCTGAATCACTGCTACTCATTGTCAATTATTTATTTAATATTATAATTTTCAATAAAGAAAACAAGCACACAACAGTGACACGTGCTTTAACCTACTACTTTAATGATCACCGGCCACGGATTTAAGGTGCATCTTCAATAGATCTTGGTGCATTAGGTTGTGTCAGTTCATCGAGATATTTCGAGTTCAAGATATGACGTCAGAGGCCTGGAGGGACAACAAACAGACGACACAATGTTATTCTTATGAGGAAGTTAATTTCCACTTTCATCAATTTTATTCAAACTTTAAACATGGAAAACGCTTGTTGACATCTAATAAAATTAAAATGTGTGTTGATAATTAATTTTGTTATATGTTTGATTCAATTGCATTTATAGATTCTCTGAATTCGTGATAAAATATATAAATTTTGAGGTTAGGGGTGTCTGTTTACTAATCACATTTTACATTTTAACAACATTTTAATTTTATTAGATGTTAACAAACGTTTTCCATGTTTAAAATATGAATAAAATTGATGAAAGTGGAAATTAATTTTCTTCCCCATAAGAATAACATTGTGTCGTCTGTTTGTTGTCCCTCCAGGCCTCTGACGTCATATCTTGAACTCGAAATATCTCGATGAACTGACACAGCACACAGCCTAATTGATATCGTAAAGGTTTCGCACAATAGTCATAGCCAATAAAATTCAGTGATTCTCCGAGAAAGGTATGAAAGCACCTTTAAGCTTTACGTATTTCCCCCCATCGAAGTGTCACATAAAGGACTTTCCACTATAAATTAAACTATGCTACGTAGGCAACCCATCCCTGAGTACAAGCCACCCCTAGCGGTCAGCGGTGTAAAGGCTATCACATTTTTGTATCATGTCCATGTGCCTAACCTAGTCAAGACTATTAATTGAAATGTTTGTAAATAAGTAATACGTCTGTGTCAATTGTATTACATAGTTTCTATATATAAATACACAACGAATAATTTTTTCTAATTTTGTTCATTAATTGAGCATAATGTGTTCAACTAGAGAAAATCTTCGATTGAGTCTCGAATTTGGGTAAATCTTACGTTATTTCTACACAATTCATTTAAAAATGTCAAATTTTAGATATATTTAGAAAATTAAATAATTGTGTGAAACTGATTTGTTGAAATTATTTCAGGGGTGGTGCTGAATTTTTATTCGATAATAAAAAGAAACATGTAATCGACTTACCAGGTGATGACTGTAAGTAATTAAATTGTTTTCTGGATTTTTCTTCTAAATTCTTGTGATGACCTAATTTGTTCAACTTGCAAAGGGACTTTAAAACGTTTACTAACATGGATCAAAGATAATCTCTTGAAGGAAAGAACGGAACTTTTCATGCAGAATGATACAGTGTAAGTTAGAAAAAAGTTTTTAATTTAATATATTTAAATACATAACTAAAATTAGAAATGTTTAACAAAAATATACTACTTTTTTTAAAGAAACGTAACCTAACCTCTTAAAAAAAGGTTAGGATAAATTAACAAATAATTTTATAATTATAAAAATGCATATATAATTAAAAACACTTTTTTCCGGTAAGATATGAGTTTTTTCGCGTACTGATATTTTTAATATTAATTTTTTTACTATTTTACTTTATTTTAATATAAAATATTTGCAAATTCAACAAAATTATCCAAAGTTAACATTTTTAATCAGGAAAATTCACTATTTTCTTTATTCATAGAGAATTTTCTAAATTTCCAATCTTTTAGACATTTTTTTTAATCAGATTGAATTAATTTAATTTTGATATAGAATTATGAACCTAAGAAATTTGGGGATACATACAAAGGGATGGAAATTACTTGATCGGGAAAGCAGGGTGGTTCTTCGATGGCCGCTTTATGATTGCCAGAATTCGTGCGCAAGCGTTAAACATTTGAAATAAAGAGCGCGGCTCCTTTTTATTTTGTTCACATTTTATCGATTAATTATCGTGAATGGACATTTTTTTGAGGCCTTATTTTATTATTTAGAAATATTAGAAATCTTAGGATTAAGTATTCATTGTGTAGAATATTTTTATATTCTATGAAACTTTATTTAGATGTACATATAAGTAATTTACAGAAGGCCGGGAATTTTGGTACTTGTAAATGATGCTGATTGGGAATTATTGGTAAGATAAATTTTAATTAAGTTTGAGCTTTATTTTTTTGTGCTTGTTTGAATTTGGCGTGTCTTAACACTCTGACTTATTCTTCTTTCGATTAAATTTGCAACATTTGGTTCGTTTTTTTACCTCTCTTTTTCCCATTTCGAGAGTCTTGGATAATTTCCATTTTTTCGATATTCGATCTCCTCCATCCCTTCTTGCTTTTTTTTGCTATGGATTTGATATGCGATCTTCTCCTATTTGTTTCATGTATTTTTTTTCTCTTTAATATTAATTTTTTTGCGATATTCGAATTCGATTTTCTTCTTCTTCATTGCTTCATGGTCTTTTTTTGGCTTTATGATTGCTTTGTTGTTTGTATGGATACGAATAAGTGTGTTATAGAATAGTTGTTTACAGCCTATAGAATTTATTTGAAGATATTATATTATTTTTTCAGGGTCAGGGTGAATATAAACTTCAACAGAATGACACTGTTCTTTTCATATCGACGCTACATGGAGGTTAATATTTCTATATAATTAAAAAAAATATAGACAATTAATTAAGTTTATACTGCGCTTTAAGACTCGAGTTTATATACGATGGGTAAAAGTAGAGACATATTTTGCAGCAGGGTCTTTTATTATTTTATATATACATATATAGGGACTTCCGCCAAGTTGACATTTTTACATTTACCATTTATTGAAATATTTTGTTATTAAAAAAGTAATATAGTTAGATTTATCTTAGAATATAATATCTCTTTATTTTTTTCAAGAAACAGTACAATTATATCGTCGTATAAAAATCCATTCCAAGTTTTCATATTGTCCTCGATTTAATTTATTCAATAACTTCATTCATCTTTGAGACGAGGCAGGAGTAAATAAAGCAAACAATTTACAATTTTTAATAAATTTATTATTTAACAATTATTTACTACCATAATTTTTATCTACGATTTGGTGATTGCTAATTACAAATTTTTTATTTTAATTTGTCTACACTGTAAAGACAAATAATAATTACAATTATTATAATTTTATATAAATATTTATTATAGTATTGATTATTATTTAATGATTTAAGATAATTATAGAGGAGTGAAATATTGTGTAGTGTTATTGCTCGCTTGATTATTTCGCGTATACGTACAGTTTTGCATACTTTACGTGACAAAACATTCCAAGACGAAAGTTTTGCACTTTTGCATTATAGAGTTATAGTATAACTTTGATAGAGCCTCCTTTTCGTCCACGGTCGTTTACCCCATTCCTACATACTTTATTACCGAAAACTTTGCTTGTTAATTATACCTCGAAAGAATTCATTGCCGCGTACAACTGCAGCACGATCTTGAGAGATACTTAAGAGGAGTGTGCTTATTTTCTAGGGTTTGAAAAAAAAAGAAATAAGAAACAAATTTCTTTTTATTTATTTTTCCATTTAATTTTAATAGCATATCATTATTATTTTAGCATTTTTGCCTGATGTTAAACAAATATCTCGAAAATTATAAATTTTCTTAATTATTCTATAATATAAGATAACATTATGAATAATAATAATAATTTAATAGTTTTTAAATTTTTCCCTACATTTCTTAAATATTCTCTTGCTCTTTAGAAATGGGAAAGATTTTACATTGAGATGAAATCGCCTCTTCCTTTGCCCGGCGAATTAAACTTTTGCGTCGCGCTAACGGTTGTTTCACTTTGAAACGTGGGTATAATTTTTGTTATCTCGCGGCCCGCGAGACACGAAATATAAAATAATAAAGACCAGGAAATCATGGGGGTTAGGTGCATTGGCCAAAAAGTTTTACCTATTATGCAAAAACTGTTTCGCGCTAATGCGTCTTTTTCAACTTTTAACGGCAAACCTGTTATTCATTGTAGTTTTTGCATTTTAAAAATTTATTTTTTCAATATATTTTGTTTCTGGTTTTTATTTAAATTTCATATTCGCATTTCAACAAACTATACACAATTTTTTTCGAATAAGTATCGTGTATTAAAAGCTTCAATTTTCAGTGGGAAAAATGATTTTTTTTACTTTTTTTCCAATTCGTCTGTATCGTTTTCTTTTTTGCTAACGCGCAAAAGGTCACAACTTCCTTTTTTTTAGTAGTTTCTCTCTCGTTTTTTTGCGTTCTTGACAATACTTTCAAAGACGCTAGCCATCAGCATAAAACGTCAAGTTTTATGAGCCATAACGAATAGTTACATCAACCTCAAAAATAGCTGACATTGTGTTGTCAATTGTTGAAAGCATTCGAAACTAGAATCTCTTCACAGTTGAACGTAAAGAATGTTTTTTTTATTTCAAAAACTGTTTACATAATCGTTTAATTGACTGAAAAAATATTTTATTTATTGTTTTTTGCTTTTACTGCAGGAAATTTTTTTAAAATAGCAGAAATTAGTTATATTTTTAGTTTAATTAAATTTTTTCTTCTTCATTGAAAAATAAAAATTGAATACATAATAATAAGGTTATCGCGTGTCCATGAAACGTTACTTTTACTAGAAACAAACCGACAGAGAAACTATTTCACAAAGGATGTCCTGGTGAAGTAAATTTTGCGGTCAAACCACGAGGCGCATTGCAACTCATGAAATATATATACTCTCTGATATGTACAGAATAATCCAGAAACTATTTCGATTACGCTTTCTAATTCAGAATGAAAATATATATATATAATTGTAACTTTAGGAAAAATTTCTCTGAACCGTAATATAGTACGTAAAACTAATTATATTTTCGTTAGTTTTTAATTTACTTTTTATGAGTGGTATTTTCAAAGAAATTTCATAAATTATTCGTCGAATAATTCAGAATTCTAATTACAATTTTCATAGTCAAAAATTAGGAAAAAAATATTAATAGTAATTATTATTTTTCAATTTCAAATTCTATTCTAGACATCTCCAAGAATAATAGAGAAATTTTTCAGATTCTTATTTCGAGATTCTTTTTCAATTAGCTGTAAACAAAATAAGTCAGGGTTATCTATTTTTCGTCCTCCACTTTCGTACAGGTACTGTTTTAAAAAAACCTAGATTTAACTAGATTCTTTTTTAGACGCTAGAATTACAGAAAATTTTTCCACACTCGACAACGTACAGATGCCAAAGTCTCATTTTAAGGGTTTCTCAGTCCTTGGCCACGAATCCCTAGAATTTAACGATTTCTTGAAGGAAAAGACCCTTTGTTTCTTATGATGCGGGCTCCCACACTATTAAAAAATAATTTCAAAAGCACGACTGAATTTCATAAATATATATTTTTTTAAATAACAGACAGATTGCAAAAAAATTTAGTTTAAAGGAATAATTATCAATTAAATCGTATTTGTAAATATTTATTTGATAATAATTAAGTAATCAATTATTTGAGTCAAATTTTTTTTAAGTATCACTTAGAATATTCCTATGCAATTTTTTTTATTATCTGTAAAAAAATTATCTAATTTATTATAATGGCATATAAGAAAAGCTTCCCTCCTGATGCATCAGTATCGATCATTTTAACATTTCACGCTTTTTTTCTGAAATAGGAAAGAAACTTTTTTCATTTTCCTATATATATATATATATATATATATATATATATATATATATGGAAAGCCGAGCTGTTTCCATGTCACTAAATTGGTTAACCTTTTTTTACGATATCTCAGAAGAAATGAGATAAAAATGACACTAAAAGTTGTCTTCAAAAAGTTTCTTTATTAGATTTTGGGTAATTTTTCTACACTGATGACTGAAAAGTAGTATATAAAAAAAAATTTAGAAAACGGATGGAATCTATATCAAAATGCAATTTTTTTTAGTCTTTCAAAATTAATTTTTTTTTAAATTCAAATTTAAAGAACAGTATATAATTTTAAAGGAAATAATAAGTTTTCTGAACAAAATATATATAGGTATGATAAAGAGAATAAGTTTTATTTCATCAATTTTTAGAAAAAGTGAAGTTAAAGTTATATGACATCTTTGGCTAAGTTTTTTCTTTTTCTTTTTTTTATATGTTAACTGATCTTTCTATCTTATTCTCTTTTCCGTTACCTATAAAGTCATATATAACCTCTACTCTGTGCTACGTGTCTCAAAAGTTTATAGCTCTTTTATGTGAATTTTTATCGTTGTGTAAACTATGCGATACTCGTATCATATCCGTTTCCGTATCTCTGTGGATATTCTTTGCCTTTTATCCTCTCTCTCATATATATATATAAAAATCGCGTGTAAACTTCTAAAAAAAATAAATTTTGATAAATCTTGTATCCATTAGTGCGACAAAATAATAATTACATACTTTAGTGTAGAGATTAATTACTACCAATTTAGTAAATACAAAGTCTCAAACAATTTCTCTAACAATTTGAATTTGTTATAATAAGAATAATGAAATTGTTGAGAGAATTTATTATCACAATAAACTAGATTTGTTAGATATTAATAATTATTAGATTTAACAATTCCTTTTTCTTCGTGTAGTACTTGAAAAATGACAAATGTATAAAACTATGTATATTTTCTTTTTGTTGACTCAAATTAACAGTTTCTTTCTTCTCGAAAGTTTTAGTTAATGCTTGTTAGAAGAAAGGACTATAAATTTATCTTTATATATAGCTCAAGTTTTTTCACAAGTTCCATACAATGTTTATCGTTTGTAATATTTTAATATTTCTTTACATATGTTATACATTCGAAGAAGAAAATCGTAATCTGAAAATTAAAATAAAAAAATCTTAATTAGGTATTTAACAATTTTGGTTATTTTATATACCTTTTTCGTTTCCAAATAGTCGGATAATAATTTTGTTGATTTATGCCTTGAGCGCTGATGTCCCCACACAATTCTTGATATTTTATATTTTAGACAAGAATTGCGTTTGGACAATCATAGCCTAGGACATTCTTGACCAAAATTTAGTTCCTTTGAGATCGGTTTAATTTTAAATCTTCAGCTTTCCGTTCTTATATCTGAAACAACGAATAAAAAGGAATAAGACGAAGAATTTGCGGATGCCAAATGACAAATTATATAAATATTACATACAACTCGAAGATTCTAAAATTATAGTTAATTTCGGTAGCTGTCGCGGTTGCAAAATAAAAAATTTTTGAATTTCAAATTTACATCGGGATTTGATTCATAAATTCACTATTCGATGAATGAAGAGACAATGTCTTCTTTGGTGTTATAACTCTCATCGAACCCTCATTTCATATAAGATCCTTCGCTTGTCGGAACCAACTTCACCTTTTCACTTTGTTGTTGGATCAAAGATGAGTCTGCAAGCACAAGAGTGAATACAGGCACGCTCAATCAATTTTGCCTTATCGTGTATATATATATATATATATACTCGTGTTCAATGTCTTGGTAGCTTGTGGGAAACGAGGGATTCCATCATCCACAGGGGTTTTGCTTATAATTGCCTTAGTTTGACTTACGTGCCCTAAGGAGAATATCTGTCTTTTTGATTATTCATCCTCAGTTGTATAAGTTAGTACCTGATGAATCAGATTTAGTTATTTATATATTCGCGGTTTTCGCAGCCGTTCAAAGTAAAAAGATACATAAAATAATAATTTAAATAGTTTATTCTTTTTTATGTATCATGAATGCCATGATAGCAAAAATGTTTCTTCTGAACCTTTTTACTTTGGACGGCAGAATAATCAGTAATTATTTATATAATGAAAAAAAATATTAAGCAAGACATGGTTTTTAATTAAAGAGCAGACATACAGTGAATTTTGAAAGTTTATGTGCGCAATTTTGTAAGTGACAACATGTCGTTCATTGCAACGACAATATGTTACGGGCATTTAAAAGCCGGTATATACCAGGCAGTTGTGATGCACGACAACGCCGTGGTTGTACCCGCACCAAAGGGAGAGCGGCGCGGGTGTCATGGCGGAGACCTGGAGCGAGTGATTTGTGTGACAGATCGGGGCCAGGAGACTCACATTACAGCGACGCCAATATATTTCGCTTCCTACCCCCATCCAGTTGCCAACTGTTTCCCAATAACGGCTATCCATCCATATATATATGCACAATTTCAAAATCAGTCGACAAATCTTGAACAGTTTATCCAATACTTTCATCAAAAAAGCCTCATTTTCTTTTAGTGCAGATGTCAATTATCTTCTTTTGTATTTGAATTTGTCATTAAAAAATGGAGAATCGAAATAAGAAAGGAAATCCGTTTAATATAGTGAGACTGAGCAGAAATGGAAGTGTAAGTTTTGCTGCGTCACTGTATACAATATATGAGAGACAATGGTCGCTGTTAACGCGTCCCGTAACCGTTTCATTGTTTGCTGACAATGACTGGAAATACACGCAGAGAGACAGGTTATCTCTGGGTAGATCGATCGTTTCTGCCACAATTCGCGGTTTAGTTCCTCGGATGAATAGACGCATCATGTGTTACAATGTTGCACACTACAATAATCATATTTTTAAAAGGTAAAGATTTGTCAACAAATTTTAAATGATTTTCACAGAATCAAATCGCGTTTTGCAAAAAAAGGAAAAAAAGAAACCGCCTCGCCAGCGGCCAGATCGAGTCTGATCACGTATACTCATCTTGGTTTGGTCATAAAGCAGCCCTCTTCTTTTGGATCCTCTTTTCCACTATATATACGTGTGCTGGAATCGATTTACGTTTCTACCGCCTGCTTCAGTTATAGTATATACACAGTCGTACCGGTATGAATTATTGGATGTGAAAAGTCGTAAAAGAAATTCTTGCAAATGGTCAACTACGTCAGCTGAACGAAATGATAGAGAAATCAAAAGTATAACTTTTTCTTTTCACATATTCACTTGAAATGATGTTTTTTTACGAAACTATAGATTTAATGGAAACGATATATTGTGAAATAATGCAGACACTCTCTGTCCCTTAAATTCAAAACTTGGGACGAAATATATAGGGAACATATTTGAGAAAGAGAGAAAGAGAATCAGAAAGGAAACGACTAATGTGAAGTGGAGGTACATAAATTCAGTAACCCGAGAACTTGCAGTTTGGTGACAAGGCTACCGTATACAGCTTTGGTATTTAAATGTTAGAACAACCCTTGTCGCGGTGAAGCAAATGAAGTCGAGCGAGAGAAATAGCACTGCCGGTGGGTGATTTAAATAAAACAACGGCTTTTGTGTAGAAGAGCAATATCTTAGTTAAAAAAGTATTATTCCAGAGAAATGCACTTAAAAGAAAAAAAGACGAGTCACAATACTGTTAATTGTAGAACTGACAGGCAATATTAAAAATAATAATCTGACTTTACTTTCACTTTCACTCCACTTTAACTTCATGAAAGTGAAGACAAAGTCAAGTTACAGAGTAATTTCAAGTTTTTTGAGAGTATAAATCGTCTTGATGAAAAGCGTAAAGTTTCTGTCCGTATTAATAATCAAGACAGTAAAAAGTGACTTATTGAAATGAAATTTGTCCATTACTTGAAAAAGAAAAAAACTTGTCGTATAAATCTTGTGAATTTGTGAAAATTTAAAAACAGTGCTGCTTGCTGTCGCATCAAGAAAGGTGACAGCAGTCCGCACAATGTAGGAAACAATAAATTAAGCTCCACTCTGAGTTTTATGGGCAGAGTACATCCATATCCTCTCGGAACTATATGTAAATCTGAGAACTGCTGTGTAACATATATAGTCTTTTTCTCTCTCTCTCTCTATTTTATGACACCCTTGTCATTTTCACAAAGCCTGACGTATTCGTGATGACTCATGACGTCGTCTAACGAAAAACCGAGCCATTGAATTGTCGTATACGATGAAGTGAATTGGAAAAGAGGCATGAGCGAGGAGTTAAAGAGTTTCGAGCGAAACGAGCTGAAAAATGTCTATATACCTTTTCTCACTGATACATCTATCGCGAACTATATTGCACTATACTAGTGAGTTACTCACCGCTTCAATGATCCTTAAAAAGAGGATGTACTTTAGAAAAAATAGAGTTCCGTTCCAATTGCAGAACGAGTTATTTTTCAAGAAATTGGGAAAAAGATTTTTAATAGAAAACTGTGAATAATTTTTTATAGCAAAAGATACATTTTTTTTGCTATTGGATCAAATTATTATGTTGTAGAAAAGTAAAAGCAATATTCTCTATAAGACAAGAAAATTCCGTGGTTTTACACGTTAATGAGAGGAGGATCATGTCCGGAATTTTCTTCATGGTGAAGCCCCATTCGTCTGGATGGTGGTATAGGATGCGCGCAAGAAAATGGAAAATAATGTGAACTCGTCGTATCATGGGAAAAGTAAGTTGAGGAGGAAGCTGTGAGAAAAACGGAAGTGGGAGGCAAGAAGGAGTAGGATGATGAAGACGGAGGATAAAGTGAAGATGCAGAGTCACGACTTTCAACGAGAGACTTTTCGGTGTGTGCAGCGAGCGGCCATTAAAAAAAGCTCACAAAACAACTGCGTCTTCCTTCATTCTCTATTTTTCAGTCTTATACTGTTTTTTTTCTTCTATGCATTTGCTTTTAAGTTTCATCTTATTTAAGATTTTCTCCCTTGAGCGCCATAATATTTTTTCGAATGCTTGACAAAAATTTGCGCTTAAGTGAAAGATAATATATTGAAAAGAATATGGACGTCGTTTTGAAAAAAAGAACGAAACCTTTTAAATAAGCTATTTTCCGCGTCGCGAAAAGGGTCGATTGGCCTGAGAATAAGTTGAGAGAGTCGAGAGTTGCAAACCGGAAGGATAAATGGCACTCCCGTGTCTTGCGACGTGAGTGAGATTTCCCTTAGGTTTTCAGAAATACTGTAAAGCGCGCGTGTACATAGAGTAACCGCGGACGACGATAAGGCGAAAGACGCGCTAGAGATGTCGACCATTTCTAGGAAAAGCCGCACACATACACAATCATCAGTAAAATGCAACCAGCATGCTCTAATTCAAATTCAACGGGGGGATATCACTAACAATACTCTTGAGAAACTCTCCTCGTTTCCATTTTGGTCAAGTCCATTTGCCTCTTGCTTCTTTGCGTCATACATTTCTAAGTTTTGATGCCCTTTTTTAAAACAACAATTTTAGACTTGTATTCTTTTGAAGAATTTAAAAAAAAACTTACTGATATCTTTCTTACGCTTTTAATCAATAAACTTGAGATAAAAGCGAGGAATAATAGAAGTGTAAAAAAATGATTGTTATTTTTCCAATATGTGACAAAAGGAAAAGAAAGAAAAAAACCATTTGCTTTAGGCTATATGGCTTCACTGAGAAAAAAGAACGTTCAATTTATATCTTACAAGTTGAAAATATACAATTTCATTCAATTATATGAAGAAAATATTAGTTTTTATTTCTTTCTGCTTAATTAATGTAAAACTTAAAAAGTTTCGTATAACGTGTAATATAATATTGAAGAGAACGGGGCAACAATGGGTAATTTTAGTTGTCTGAAAAGTTGATTAAAAATCTCTAACTTTACACAATTGATACTTTTAAATTAGTGTGTACTCTTTAAAATTTGAATTAGTGAAAATTCGTTGACTAATTCAAAATAGTAGAAATTTTCACTAATTTTTAGTATTACTATTTGATTCAGTAATATTTTTTTACTAATCTTTTAGTGAAAAATGACTAAAAATTAGTAGAAATTTTCATCAATTTAAATTAGTTAACTAATTCTCACTTAAATCAAATACAAAAAGTAAAGTTTTTTTTAAAATTAACTTTCCAGAAAAATGGAAGTGATCAACTGTTGCCCACTCTCCCCTATATTATTGACATTGTTTTTTTATTTTTATATTCATAAATCGTGATGTGTACTTTTTTTGTTATTTGTCTTCGGAAGAGTACACTGCATTTGCGTATACAATTATACATATATAGTATATGCATACTTAATTTATATGCATGCATATACATTCACAATGTTTATTCGTTAAATATTTATATGAATCCATCTCTTTTTTTTCGAGTTTTTTTGTATATTCACAGCAAATATTATAATTAAATAATTATTCAAAGTTAGAATATTGGAGAAATGTATAAAATGAATTCTTCATTGTGATTGAATCTTTCTATTAAAAGTAAAGAAAAAACTGTTTTCAATTAGATCGGTTACTGTAATATAATTTTAATCAGTATGCGCCAATAAAATTTAATATCAAGTCATGAAGTTACTTACACAATTTAAGTAGAATCTAAAATGGCAATCAGACAATTGAATTGCTTTATTATCGTCGCACTTTAACTGGCATTTTAAGATATCAGTTAGTGCGCGCAACCAAATCAATAAAAAAAACTTTTAAAATGCTCGAAGAAGAATATCTGCTAATAGAGTTTAAATAAATTTGATTCTAAATAAAAAAGAAAAAACGATGATAAAAATTTGAATTTTAAAATATTATTGAATTGAGGAATTATGTATGTCACGCAGAGTGGTTAGAATGGGGATGAATATGGAGTGGGTTTTGCTGGTGAATTGGTCGATTGGTATAGAAGTGGTTGGGGTTCATACTGTATTTTATGGCAGTTTAGGCCGAGGTGGGAGACAGCTAGTTGGCTATATACCCATTCACGATAAGGTGATAAGCTCAAATGTATTGGTTCCCATCAAATCGCACGTTTTACTGCCCCATAAACGCTGGCCTTCCCCTTCCTCATTGTTTTCATCAAATAACAAAATAGTTATCAGTAAATAAAAACCCACAATTTTTATTCACAGCCTCTCTTTTTTTGCACAGAAAGAAAAGGAAACTTATACCAACTTGTGTATTTAAGAAAAAAAAGTGTTGTACGTACATAACAAACAAGCAAAATAAAAGTAAATACAAAAGAAAGAAAAACTCGACAAGGAAAATGAAATTTTTAATAATTGTCTGCAATCTTGAGGTTGGCAGCAACATTTTCTGTAAAGAATATGAATGAAAAGCCGCCTAGGGGGTTCAAAGTCCCTTAACCATTTCAGTTTTTAACCGTTTTTCTCTGCATTTCTATTTAGTATTCCCCAATGGCTCGCGCTCCATTTCTCTGGATCTTTTGTAGCGAGATGAGGAAGAAGAAAAATTATAATAAAATAAAAGAAAACAAAACACTTTATAGAGAGAGCAAGAAAGTAAGACTTGAAATAGTCCTCTTGTAATTTTTCTTTTTATTTGGATTTCACACGCGTATATAAGTGTGAGAAAAAGAGAAAAAAGGATTTAAAAACGTAAAAAATAAAAAGCAGTATTTACCAAAGTAATTTCAAGAAACGCTAAAGACCATCTGTGATTAACACATATGTGTTTTGTAAAGAAGATGTTACTTTAATTAAAGAAAAAAAATATTCAATCTAGGAAATGGTTGTTATTTTATTTAAAAGAAATAAAATATTCTTTTACGCAGCATTCTATAGTTATATACAGTAAGAAAAGTACCATGGTAGTCATAGGAAAGCATGCGTTACGCATAAGTTTGTCTCACTCGCACTCATGGGCTGTGACTACCATGGAACTTTTCTTACTGTATAATGCTAGAAAATGCGATAAAAAAGAGTTCTTTATCTATATGCAGAATGAGGACTAGTATAGTGTAAGAGTAAAGGGAGCTGGGATTTTGTGGCAAAAGTTACCAAGTGCAAAGTTTCTTCTGGGATGATCCTAGTAACGGGCGTTGCAGAGCTTAATCCTGTTACCTGCAGCCAATTTTTCTCATCTTGCCCTCCTTTTATCCCTTCTATATAGCCGTTGAAGGTTTCTTACTCCTTTTCATCTCTTCTTTCGACAGATCCCCTTTTCTCAAGTATATCGAAGCTGGGTCACATAAACTCTATCACTTTACCCCCCCCCCTCTATTTTTTTGCTCTCTTTATACCCGTTGATTTATTTCTGAAGTACAAAATTTATATCTGTTGCTAAATATTCAAATTCGATTAGAAACGAAAATTAATGGAGAGAAAATTCGAATCTAATCTTATATTAATAATAATAAATTAATACCAAGAAGTTGAGAAATAAAGAAAGGTAGAATTTGTACTTTCTTTATATACAAAGATTAATGGTGATTGAACAAGATATATATGTATAGAGAGAGAGAGAGAGAGAGAGAGAGAGAGAGTGTTTTCAAGTCGAACGTAATCTAAAGCTGTATTATCAGAACAAAGACTGGTGTATAGTGGTGGTGGTTCATGAATTTGGCAAAGTAATCAAGAGTGATCCCATGAAACATGGACCAGTCACGTTTTGCACTCAAAACACACAATGGACTATCCGAAACAAATAACAGGTTCTCACATCTCTCAAAATATATTGAGATAAACATTTGACGTACGAGTGACAAATATATATATATGTATACACGTGACTAGAAAATAAACATCAAAATACTACGCGCACTGGAAAAAATGACCATTTTTCATAATTGAGGGAAATTAATGAATGGTTTGATGTTTGACTAAACCCGGGTTTTACTACTGACAAAATTACTCTTTAAGAAGTCTCACTCAAAATTTATTTATTTGATTCAAATATTAGTTATTATTAATATTTTTATAATTTTATTTGGTAAGTAGTAAAAGTAAATTTTTAATCAAACTTGATAAATTTTTGCATTTTTATCAGTTATACAAGTAGTTATTTACTTTAATCAGATAGAATGATTCAAGTGTGAAAACAGTAGTTAAAGTAAGTTTTCAATCAGACTTTTTAAGTTTTTCAATTCTGTCAGTAGTACAAGACTTCCTAACTTTTTGTATTTTGCCAGTAGTACAGTGTCAACATTCAATCAGAATTTCTTCAATTTTGTAATTTTATCAGTAGTATAAATCGGTTGTAGTCAGACATAATCACTAATATTGATAATAGCATTATTCGTGTTAAGTGCGCTTTTTGTTACTATTGTATGCAAGCTTTTTTAGATATAGATATTAAAAAGTACTATATATACATAGCTATACATGTATCTAAATGGGTTTAACGTGAAAGGTATATAATGCTGAAGCGCGGGTAATAAGTTTGACGGATCAAGTTTGTAAAAGTTATTACAGACACTTATACTACCATAGCGCACAGTCTGTGCAACTAAACTGGATTAGTTATCGACCCTGTAAGTTTGCGGTTCGTTGCAGGCTTTGACGCCAAATTAATGTTCCCTATGTCCGTTTTGATGACTCTGGCGCACAAGGATCGCAGAGAGAAGGAACTGTATAGATAGTACATATCTGTTAACACGAAAAGTTTTATAATTTTCTTCAGTGATTTTGCCAAAAAAAAATTAAAAGTAACGAATCGAGTATACAAGTTAAAAATAGTTTAATAAATGAGAAACTATTTATTAGCTTAGAAATTAATTTTGACGTGCTCATTCTCTATAAAGAAAAGAAATGAATAATAAATTTTATATTAAACACGATGAAGATAGAGCTCTTTTCTCTTGACGTGTAAGAAGGAAGTGGCTAAGAAAAAAAGAAGGGGAGAGTGGGGGGAACTTGATCACCAAGTTGATGTAATTTAAAAAGTTCCAGTCTCTCTCTCTCTCTCTCTCTTGAAATTGATAAATCGCGCGAAGCACTTTTTCTCATGACGTACAATCAGCGGTAATCTGCGCTCCTGCAAAAGTAATAAGTTGAAAAGTCCATTTTCTGCGTTTCTCATGCTATAACCTCCTTTTCGACAATGGGTCCTTTCCTTTAACATTCAACGATTATTCCATGGATCCAAAAGAAAATGACTAATTGCCAACTTTTAATTACGTTCTTGAATTTAAATTTTCCACCCCATGATGATCATATTATATAATTTCTTCTAAAAAAACACATTGCATCATTTTTCGTCTCTTTAATAGCCTATCAAAAACTTGTTCTAACAAGGATATTGTAGGTATATTGAATTCAAAGATATTTACGAACAGTGTAATTTCCGTACAATTTAAATTTGGAATTTTTTTTAACAAAATTTATTAAATTTCATTTTTCTTACTATGTACAAGAGTCTTTTTTGTTTGTAAATGTTTTTTTTTTAAATTCAATATTGTAAAATCCTTGATGATTTATGACTTAAGATTGGGTTTTCGTGATTGATCATATGCATTATATGAATCTACAAATAGAATAAATTTTTTATTCAGTATATGCGCAGAGAGGGAGAGAGTTAAAAAGAAATTCTATACATGAATTCGTCTATTTTATATATACGATATGGTTGCTTAATGTACGATATGGCTCATTTCACGAATAAGGGACTGAAAACGTCATTTGTTGCCGAAGATTGATGGAACATCTTATTTCATCATTCTAACAAAAGCTTCTCTTGCGTTATACTTAAAAAAAAACCATAACCAACTATACACTATTAGAAGCAGTTTTAAAAAATTGTTATTAAATAATAAAGAATTAGCACTACAGGGAAAAAAGATTCTTAAATTTTATAAAATTCTCTGAAACAGTACAAACTACACACAATATTTAAAAAAATAATATTGGTCTGACTTTCAAATTTAATTGGAAAACACACTTTAATCAATTTTAATTGAATTCGGGTTCTACTATTGTCCGCTATGTAATTGATTGTTATTACCACATATATATTTTAAGAATGAATGAGATATTCGTTCGAGATATCAAATTGTCGCAGTGCAGTAGTATAGGCTGAACTTTAGTCAGACAGTCTGAGTAACACGAGAAGGCTGTTGGCTGTCTCTATCGCTTATTCAGCACTTTGCAGTATTTTCGAATTCCATTTTATAATGTTTCTACCTTTTTTTAAATGTTTTGTCAATTCTCAATAACAAAATTTTTGACCACGGTAACTAAAAAGAATATTCCTTAACATAAAAGTTCCTTAAAAAATTTAAACAAATCGCGCTTGTTTGTTTAATTGTTGAAATAATTAAGTAATAGATATGAATTTTCACATTGAAATCTTCAAGTATATAATATTCTTGAACTAAAGTTTTATCTTGCGATACATTAAAGTACCGCAAAAGTATATGAAAGTATAAGGCAAGGGGGGAGTAGATAGTCAAGTAGACGGGCCAGGAATTTATCATTTCGTAGCTTCGAGTGCCGTAGAAACGACGGCTGAAATTGCAGTATTTCGGAGTGGCTCGAAAGGACAGGAATGGAGTGGAGATTGGGAGGATAGCGAGACAGAAAAAAGGAAGATAAGAGAATAAAAGAATAAAAATGTCTGAAAAGGTATAGGAAATCGTAGATTTAGCCTATATCATATGCCAATAGTAGCTTTCCGTACAGCAAAAAGATTCTCGAAAAAATTATAGATTTTTTAGCCTGAAAATATATCTCAAATGAAAGGAGAAATAGGCGGCTTATACATAGAACCTGGTTTGTCTGATGACTTGAAGTACTTTGGTACACGAATAACGTCACAAATTCAGAGAGAGAGAGAGACGAATAAGAACATCCTAAGGGATGAAGAGGATGCTTCTATATATTGGAGAACTGAAGATATGAGAGAGACAGAGAAGAAGAAGAAGAAGAAGAAGAAGAAGAAGAAGAAGGACAAGATCACGGGGCTGGAGTTGCCTATAAACTCGTCACTCGACAAACTCAACGTTAGTGCTCCGCCACGGGAAACGAGATCCTCCGTCGTTGCCTACACAACGTTGGCTGTGTAACTCTAGAGGAACTCTGATTGCACTGGGATATACTTGTATTTACCCCTAGAGTCCGCTGTCTCAATCTATCAGGAGTCTCTCTCAGCTTGTACAATCCATTTACAAAAGACCTTGTGGTGTAAACTCGATGAAAATGTACTTATTAAACTATCACCACGCTTAGAAGGTTATCCCTCAACATGATGGCTTTTTAATTACTTCAATTAAAAACTTTACATTATATATAATGGATAATATAATTACTTTACATTTATTTCAAAATTCGAGTTGGAGTTGAAGAATATTTATACAAAAAAGGATATCCTTTAAATATCCGTTGCTGTGAGGGTTATTTTTTGTATTTACCACAAAAGTAAATTGCCTTAAGAGCCAATTTACGCTGCCCAACTTTTGTAGCATTGGGTTTATCCACAGAGGACGACACACTATATGTCGTCAAACGTTAAGGGTCCAACAACTCTTCCGGGATTTCTTTACACATTTTCTTTCTTTCCTTCTTTCTTTTGCAACGTGTATCATATTCCTTTAGGATTCATTCGACTTGTGTCGGAAAAAACGCTGTTTTTTTGACATCGAGTCAATTTTTGCGACTATTAATTTTATTTAGAGAAAAGAATTTGATTGTTCAAAAAAACTTTTAGCTTCAATATTTATTTTAAGAGATATATATTTTTGACAGTGAAGAAATGCTTTTTAGAATCCCTGAAATTTCATATGACAAAAATTGTAAATGTAAGGCATGCGGGCAGAAATACAGAAATTTTACCTGGCAGAATATTTATGCAACAAAAATCCTTTTTTCTAATTTTAGTTGTGTCAAACAAATTTTGATTAAGACAATTAAAATGTTGATTCAACAAAAAAATTTTGGTTGCTTAAATACCAACCAAAAGTTTTGTTGTCAATACTAAACCCTTTTTTCAGTGTAAATCTTACCTGGCAGAACTTTAATTGTAAAGAAAAGTACGTTTTTAATTTTAACAAAGCCGCAGTTCTGACAAATGATAATAATTCTGTTAGAATTTTGAGAAGTATATTTATACTAACATGTACAATGTTATTATCACGTGTTTGAGTCATGTGTTTAGTAATATTGAGGTTAATGAATGATTGGAATGAATATGGTGTGCTAAAGAGGTGAGAGAGGAAGAGGACAAGTATAAACGAAAACCCATAACTTCGTAACACACGAGTTCAGGCCACGTGCTAAACGTGTTGTGTGAGGCAGATGAAAAGAGAGAGAAATGGCGTCGCAACGCACAGCGTCGCACCACACCCTTGGACGTTCAACTGGATCGATAAGCAACTCTCTCTCCGATGCTCGAAAAGTGAGTGAGAGAGACCGGAAATCCGAGTTTGTGACAAAGAGCGAGAGCTACATAAAAGGGATGATATAAGAGAGATAGAAAAAGAGGTGCAAGAAACAAATTACCCAAGATCTTGTACCGTATTACTGCTACTATAGGGCCAATTTTTCTTAAATACTGTACCATCATTATTTTTTAATATTACTATTTACCTGTAATTAATTTTTTAAAACTATTTAAAACTTTTGAATTTGTGTCAGCAATTTTGAAATTAACTTTATAAAGTTTTCCAATTATTATTAAATGTGCGTAAATTTATTAAGTCTTCTCAAAGAAAGTCTAAGTTTTTTTAATTTTCTTTTTTTGTTGTAGAAATTAAATCTAATCAAAATTTACAAACAAACTCCGCCGGTGGAAATAAGCCCAACAATGTTTTTCAAGATACGATGAAAGTCTTCTAAAGTTATAGCAGGTGTAAAGTTTTGTAAGCTTGAGAAAGAGGTGTACATCCATTTTTCTTAAAATTGAAGGGAGAAAGATATATCGAGTGCATGTAAGAATGAAATTGAGGAAGAACTGAGAGAGAAGGGCAAAAAAAGGTGAAGAGGCAGTAAATACTTATCAATACCAAGCAGAATTCCATCGACCCAACCCTTCTCAAAGGCATCGTAAAATGAAATCGACTCAAAGAAATATATTTGCCCTTGGGGAATGTCAAAACCTCAAGCAGTTCACTTCATAATTGACATTCCCTTTCTTTCATCGTTTGGCGACCTTTGACAATGTCAATAATACGAAAATATTTTCTTTTTTTTTGCTAATTTATAATGAAGCTTCGGGAGTGTGCGCGCTTGTTTTCTGAAAAGTCGGAGACGATTTTAGGGTGTTTCGAAGTATATTTTTAAAACAAAATTTCTTTTCGGGAGTGTTCGATGTTACTTGAATCCGTGTTCGTCCGATTGAAAAATGTAATTTTATTTATTCTTTTGTCAATTTCTGACCTTCACGTGGTCTCGGGAGTGTTCGATTTTACTTATAACCGCATTCGTTTAATAAAAAGTATCTGACGTAATTTTAACATTGTGTTTTCGGGAGTGTTCGAAATTCTTAAAATCGCGTGTGTGTGTTTTTTGGTTCCTGAATCATTGGAAAACAACGTTCGAGTGCCGCTCCGGGATGGAGATCGGGCATTGGCGAAGGGTGTCCACGGTAAGACTTTTCATGTTTTATAATTAAAAAAATAACAATCCAAATATAGTTTCAAAATTAAAATAAGATTAAAATGATTATGATTTGTAACGGTTGCCATATGGTAATTATTGCCATAACAATATTTTAATTTAATCTTAATTTTTAAATACATTTTTTTTTAATTTTTCAGACTGAATGACAGCAAGGAGGATGCAGAGAAAGCATGACCCCTGCATAGAAGAGGGGCCACTGGGAATCCGCGATCGGTGAGTCTTTTTTTTGCATACATAGCGACACTAAGCATTAATTTCTAAAATCATGTTGGTAAATTAGTATTTTTAATATCAATTAAAAATAATGATTACTTTTAAACAGAGATTTTTTAAATAAATACAATTTTTAAAATGAGTTTAGAACTTAATGATACAAAGGTAACGGAACCTATACTTGATAATTGAATATGATTAAAATTGATTATAATTATAACTAATAATTTTCCAGATTCAAAGTTCAAAAAAAAAAAAAAAATTTTAATTGGTGATTCATTTCAAATTTTTTATTAACGATATATTTTCATTTTGCAAACTTTCGATCGACTATTGGATCCGTTACGTTACTAATAATTTTTTAAATTAAAGAGTTTTTTTTCAAATTATAATTTTGAAAAAGATACTTGTGTATGTGAGAATACGGTTATAAGGGATTTTTTCTAAATATAGCTGTAGGTAGGTAGAATTTTTTTCGTTGTGTATGAGAGAAATTTTTTTTTTTTTAAATATAGCTATAGGTAGGCATGTAAAATGTGTTGTCTGTGAATGTTTATGAATTTAAAGTGTCGCTATGGTTTTTTTTATTGTTTACATGCATTGTGTTTTCATTATCTGTTTCAGTAAATTCATCGTGGTAAGAAACAACATTTTTGTTTTTACACTAATCAAATATTTTTTCAGATTTGTAATAATTTTCACGTCTATTATTTCACTTATTAAATTAATTAAATTCAATTCAAATTTCTTACATGTTTGAATCACATAATTATTATTTGAAAACGTTTTTTCTGCAAAAAAAACACGTGTTTAGTGGTTATCCGTTTCGGGTAGATAAGCTAGTTGCTGTGTATATATATATATAACTATATAGGTTCATGATCAAATAATAGCCAATTGGAAATAGCGGTCTGGTGGCTTCAAGCATTGAATGATGTTCGACGCGTTTCGAAACTTGATTATAAGGATCGATTCATGCGTACAAATTTGGGTAAAATTATATACATATACATACGTGTGAACGTTTCAACAATCAATGTGTAGTAGCAGCATACACTTTAGGTTTCCTAGACCAAATCGAATATCTCTCTCTCTCTCTAGTATACGTGCATCATAAATCTGAGAACAAGTATAATCGGGAAACGATCTCTTTCCGTTTATATCGGAAAACACTCTTCCTCTGTGCGGAACAATTAATTACATCAAACCATAATTTATATTCAGATAGCCCTTCATTTCGAATGCAATATTAATGAAAATTAATTGCTCATCATGCAAACTAAATTACACACACACACAGAGTAAAGAAAAGAAAATGTCGTCTATGTGATACAATTTTTTGACATTAAAGAAAGAACTAATTCTTAACTATATAGGTATGTAATAAAAATTATATTTCATGCAGACAATGTTTTTTTTTAAATTAATAAAATTTTTATTTGAAATTACCAAATACAGTCCAGTAATAAATTTGACATTAGCGTTCTTTAGTCGAGCAGACGAATTTCATTTGTCTTTTATTTAATAAACAAACAATTCCCTGTCGAAAGATTCAGATTCAATTAGTTTTGATAAGTATTATCCCGAGGCATTAGAAAATTTTCGTGACGAATCAGTTTTCATCTAACAACTGAAACAAGAACAAAAATTTTTCTACTTAATTATAGAGTAGATCATTGAAATATCACTGATTCAATAATTCTTATATTAAAAAAATGATTTTTTATAATATTATTAAAATCTGTTTTACACACGTTCAATATTTTTTTTAATTGAAAATAAAAGCTCGCTGTAATTTCCTTGGTGAAGAAATTAAAAAAGGCGTATAAGTTGAGGTTTTTTTTAATAATGGGGCTAATTTTCTTAATATAGCGGCTTCATTTCTGACAGCCATTACAGTATATGGGCTTACTGTGTAATTTTGCAGGGTTTATCTCTTATTAAGATCGTATTTTTATTTGGAAAAATGAATTCTCACGGGACCAGTTTTGCGTTATCCTCTCTCGCTCAGGCCAGAGCTTCGCTCGATTTACGTCACAGCTTTATGGCTTTACGGCTTCGCGATTCTATGTGGTATCGTTGCAGCCACACGCATACACCACACCATCGAATGTGTATTGGTTCATATTGGCGATTATATATATATATATATTTTCGCATACACTATATAGATACAATGTGGACATACGCACATGTGTATTCAGTTGAGCGTCGAACCGTGAAATTACCGTCTGATCCTGAATCCTGTTACCCATGGTTTTATATGTATATGGTAGTTGGTGTCGCGATTATGTCCGATAAGGGTGAAACAGCAAGAGAGGTCAGCAATAAAATTGCAAATTCGCAAAAATAAAAACTGATTTTCTTCTTTGACAACTTGAAAATAAAATTCTTTTTGATCCTTTTTAGAGAAAGAATAATTTTCATCTTTGATTTATTTAATCTTCTACATTAGGTATATCTGGATTTTAAAAGTTGCTGGTGAACAATTCTTCAAGACATTGTTCAGTTGATTCCCATGGGAAGTTTTTGTGAGTTAGAGTACTATAGTAGACTTGGCAGAAAGTCGGAGGCGAATCGTCTGTTTCGTTCCCGCTGAGGGAATTAAAGGCATTCAATTTTGAGGCTCACCATGTCGAAATCGAATACTCTCTCTCTCTCTTTCCAAAAACTTTCCACCAAGTTTCATCCCGTTTAAATCTGCGATTGCGAGCATGTATATATATATTGGATTGTGAATAAAATCTAAGCTGCGCCCGATATTTAAATGCAAATTGAAGGTGCACGGGGATATATAAAGAGCTCCATAAAAAAAGTTCAGTTGTGCAATGCTCACTGATTTTCTTATCGGAAAAGAGGTTCATTATTCTGGAAATTATATTTTTAGCATTTATTATTATTAAATGATATTTTTTGTTTATTCATTAAAGCCTTTAGGGGTTATATTAATTTATATATCAGAATGCTATTTTCGCGCGTATATAGCTCTATTATAACGGCATATCATATTATGTTCTAATGGGTACTATTACAATTTGAGTTTATGTTATTACATTTGTATGCGTAGTAAATACAATAATGGTGTTGAAATTTATCCGACAAGTATATTATTAGTGAAAATGTAATAGAGCGACTCTGTCAATTTTATTTTTAATCACAGCAGGATTTAAAATTTTTTTTAAAATTAACTTAAATTTATATTGCTAAAAAAATAACAATTTTCACAATATAGATAGGATTGTAAAAATTAAAAATAAACTCAAGGGCAGAAGAATATTATAGACGCTGATCATTACGATTAGCTAATTTCTAACTTGAAAGGCTCCCTTGAATCTCATTGACGTTCGAAAGCGAATCGAACTCGACGCTTCACATTAAAACTGAATTCAGATGAAAACTCTATAATTGGATCGTCCGCTCGTTATCCGTGAATCGACTTTCGTTAACGCTCGAAATGAGTTTGGGACATTGCGCTCTACGTGCATTGCATAGACATGTAACTATTTATATATATATATATGTGTGTGAATTCCAAACAAATGTATATATATAGTTATTAGAGCTATAGACAAATAGTACAATGCTCTTTGAGCGATTACTGATTGTTAAAGTTGAGCATATCTCGTTAAAATAACAATTGAAGCAATTTAATATATCGTTTTAATCTTATTTTCTTTTATCAAAGGAAACGAAAAGACAAATGAAATTCTATTTTAATTTAAAATACATATTTCGATATAAAGAATAGAAAATGTTTTCTGTCTCTTTGAGAAGTGAAATAGTGATCTCTATCATATGTCAGTAGGGAGCAAAATGATAAGATGAGTCGTGAAAACAACGCGGAAACAGGTATATATGCTATCAGAAATCGAAATTTGAAATCTTCATCGGACGTGTTGAAGAAAACGTACATGTCAGATGGAATCGATGAAAAAGAAATGGGGCGATTGTTTGAAAAAGGATGGACTTGATTCTTTGGGAAAAAAGGATATATCGGAAGGTGGTGGTGATTCGAAAGGGTGTGTATTTGAAAGAGAAGAACCGCAGACTTGAAAAGTGTATATGTATAGTCGCATCTAGTTGTAGAAAGGTATAGAGAGTTTCATCAGTCTACTGTCACAATTTATAGGATCTCTCCATCTCAAAATCTCACTATACCATCGTATCTATATCGATCCAATCGATATACCTACCAACTATCCAGAAAAAAGTTGGAATTTCTAAAATGTCATTTTGATAAATTAAATATTTGTCTGACTAAAGCAGAATAGATAAAATTACAAAAACTTTATTAATACGTCTGACTAAATGTTGACTTGCACCACTGACAAAATGACAAACGTTTAGAATGTCTGACAAATATTGACTTATACTATTGATTTTTGATTTTCTAATCTACTATCCCTAATGACTGTTTTGAAAATTAAGCACAACTTTTTTCCCCTGGGTGTATATTTGATAAGAATGCTATTCGAAACAAATTACACTTGAATTGTGTGAAGAGTAAAAAAAAGACATTTGAGTTAAAAGTAACATTACGCGCGCCGTCTGCTTCGAATTCTACACTTCCTTTTTCCTACAACCCTCGCGGTGCTTCTTGCTCCAGCAATCTCCCTACAACTATAAACGGTACATAAATCTCCGGATGAGGCTATATGTGCTCATTTTTCTTTTCTCATATACATACATGTATATAACTATAATACAACATAAAAAAGTAAAGTGGAATTTAGTTTTTTAAAGGAAAGAGGAAATATGTTTTTTTGTAAGAAAACAATTAGATATGGTTTATTAGAACAAACTTTCATCTTTAGAAATTTAATATTTGTTTTAGGAGAATTAAGTGTGAAATTTACTATTCGCAGCGTAATAAGCTGTTTCTTTTTGTTTTCTTTTTAATAATATGCATTTTATACTCGTATATGCAAAACAAATGCTGGATTAGGAATGCGCACGACAATAATAACAAAGGAATTCTAGTTTTTGTCTTTAAAATATAATATAAACTTTAGGTTCTGGTTATTTTTCTCTTTCATATTTCTCTTGCTTTAGACGATTTCTTTGTGTATTTCACATACATATCAGTTAATATTTATTTATTTTATCGATTTATTTATATGAATATATTTGTATACTCTAAGAATAAATTTTTTTAAATTATCATATTATTACCATAATAATATGAGATGTATGTTAGGAAAAAGACAGTTATTATATAAAAAATGGAAAAGTGCGGTAACCCATATTACGGCAAGGAAACATTCTCGTTGCAAAGTGCGGAAGTGATGGAAGCGGAAATTATGATTTATTAAATTCATCATTTTTCGTCGGAAAACATATACTCTCTACTTACGACCTTTTTAAATTCTCAACATTTTACATGTAACGTAAAATAATATTAATTACACAAGTCTTAAAAAATTAAAATAAATTTTTTTATTAAACCGAGTTCAAGTGATAAACGTAATAGTGTTTTTGATTTTAAATTGTATCAAATTTTTTAGCAAGTTTTATAATTTTTTTTCTTGTTTATTCCCTCGGTTTTCATGATTGGACCAAGTGTATAGTCGTTCTCGTAAAACGATTCTTATTTCTTTGTACTCCTATACACGAGAAAGAAAGAAGCATAAAAAGAAAAGTCTATACAGATAAAACATATTCTCTTTTCTGAGATCTTTTCACCACACGCAGGTTATTATATGATAGTAGGATACATTATATATATGAAAACCTCTTTTGTCACGAGCATGCATAACGTAATATAAATAAAAAAATATTCTTAACGGTTTATAGAAACTATTTTTCAGGAATTATTCTGATAGATATATTTCTTCTACTTTATTTTTCTTTATCCATTTATCTTTTAACTTATTTTCTTCAATTTATTTTCTATTATCCAAAATTTCACTAATTTCGTTATTTTATTTTTTATTTTATTGGCTTTCTAGTGTCAAAATTCACTACAGTAATTGACTCTTGTCGATTTTTATCCTTCGCCACCCTTTCAGTTTATACCTCATTTGATTTTTACTACAAAAAAAATACGGTACGAATTGTGTTGAAATAGGGGTGCGAATAAAGCCACTTTGTATAATTTCCATGAGAGCATTGCGCGCTTCAATTCTGACTCTCTTTCTGAAGATATAAGTATTTAAGTGAACTAGGGCGACTTTTATTACCATCGTTTTCCGATTGGTCGGTTCACAAAAATTAAGTAAAGGCGATGCAATTTTCCCATCTACTTATAATTAGCGATTTAATGTGAGAAAAAAAATAAAGACCCACTGTATTTTTATACAAATTCTCATCCTTTTAATCTGATTTACAATTTTATTTATTTGTTTCCTTCATATATTTATAATATAAAAACTGAAATAAGTTATTTTAGAAATAAAATTAAATAATATTATGCGCTTAACTCATTGGATTTTCACTGAAGAGGGAGAAAACAAGAAACACTATGCAGGAAAATGGAAAGAGGGTATATGTGAATGGGGTCGAGGAAAATTAAGCAATTAGTAACTTTGTGTACCACAGGCGCAGTGATTTGATTATGTTTTCAACTTAAGCTCTACTCCAAAGTGAGACTTTCTCTCTCATTCTCTTTGCATTCAGTTTTCTCTTCTATAAAGTATTTCGGGTTTCTTCGTAAAGTTTATATATGTATATACATATAAACTTTTTTCTAAATAAAACAAGAAACTTTTAATTACTCGCAGTATTGGTATACAATGATTAATGTTTACCATAAATTCGTATTTGTAATTTTAAAAAAACTAGGAAAATCTTTGACATTTTTCCAACTCATTGCCTTATATAATCAATAAAAAAAAAATGAAAAAAAGAAAGGTGCTTATGAGACAGATGAGTTACCACCATTAGGGGTTTGTTTGTGGCTTGAAGGAAGGGTTTGAATTTAGAGAGAGAGAGAGAAGAATGAAGGGATGGAGCAGTGAAGTTGAAGGTGAGGGTGAAAAAGGATGAGAAATGAGCAAGAGTTAACCGTGTGCATGAAAAATAAAAAGTTGAGTGTTGTATAGTTTAATTGAAAGATCTTCTATCAAGAAACATGGTCGTTTTTCTTCTTCTTTTTTTTACCAAAGTGTTTGTTTATTTTCTTGATTCTATTCGAGTATACTTAATGCCATGACAACGTCACGTTCTAGTAGTAGCTTTCCATTAGGATTTCTAGAAAATGTAGGAAGCAATCGTGACATTCTTGACTCACTTTTAGCCATTTTCCTATACTCCATTTATCTTAAAGCCATAAAGAAAAATGTTTTGCAAAGGAAAAAAGGAAATAAAAGTTGGAAGAGAAGAAACAATAAGGCTTTTTTATTGAGCGCAATTTTTATTATGACTTTCTTGAAGTGTATTTTTATGGCTAAAGATTTGATAGTATTTCAAAGTTATATAGGAAGATGTTACTTTTATTTTTTCTAGGCATAGAAATTACTAGTCAGAACTGCATAGTTTTTGTCTAGTAATTCTTGATTAGGTACCTAGGGACATTCTAAATATCCTAATTTCCGAGACGTGACGGATGTCCGAATATCCGGATGCTGAGGGAAACATCAAAGAGCTTTAGGAAACCATAAAGTGACATATATATGTGTATCCCTTTTAGAGGTTAGAAAGGTCCAATACCCTGAGGGAAATTCTCACTTTCTCTCACTTCCTACACACCTTATACCTCTGAAATGTTTCCTCATCTCTTGTTTTAGCCTTGGGCAACTCAATGTTTCTGAATAAGTTATTAACGGCACCTGTTCAGAGCAGAAGGGTGACGACATAAAGCGCGCACGAACCTTCTTTAATTAAACATTCGAATGTAGCTACAATATACAATGTGTCCTCTTTATCTATCTTTTTTTAATTAATTCCACTTTAGGTGTCAAGTTGTGCCTTTTAAACTCGTATGTGTTGGATACTTTAGTTTTTTTTCATACCCCAATCAATCAAGTTCGGTGATGAACATATAGATAGAGTGTTACTTTTTTTGTAAATTTTCCATTTGGCAAAGTGCTTACAATAAGATCACGGTTTTTCACATACAAGAGAAATTCTTTGTGTGAAGATTTCTCGCGGCAATCCCATTTTTATCGTCTTTCCATTCGGTGAGACAGTTTTGCGCACGAGAACGCCACTTTAGCTGACAACGAAAATCCTTTTCATTTCCGCAGAGATTTTCTTGGAAAGAATTTTTACATCAATATTATTTTTTTCGACACACATGGGGAAAAAATTAGTATTGAAAAATTATTGCATTTGTTTTAGAATAGTGAATTCAAGAAATGGTTATATTAATTGTCGCTACCCTTTGTTTAGAAAAATAAAAATAATAATGCAATCAAATATATATTTTTAAGACTCTTTCTGATGAAACAGATAGGAGAAGGTTTTAAGGGAAAGATTTACGTGTAGAAATCTAGCTTCCTCAGAACCCTTGGTGTATGTGTGTGTGTGTATGTGTGCCCAGCAGTAGAAAAGTCTCAAGCTCTGGAGACAGATAAAGAAAGCCATTTCAATTTCCCTAATGTTACACCATCTCACTTTTACATTATTTTTTTCCTCTGATGTTACTTTACTTTATTTGTCTTTCGTTTTTTTTCTTTATCCTCAGTGACCCCTTTTTCTTTTCTCTGTCTTTCTTTTTACTATTCTTTATCGTGGTATCAATGCTATTTTATCTCTTTACATTTATTCTTTTTTTCTCTCTCGCTCGCTAACTATTTATCATTCCTATAAAGTCCGATTCTACGGAAATCTGAGGTTGACCCAAGTTTCCGGGTTTAAATTATAACGAAGAAGGGAATTTTTGGAAAATATATTTCATAAGAAAATATCTTGATTAAAAAAGATAATAATATGTATTTCAGAAATGAGAAAAGAGAAAATTTTCGACTGCAGTGTATGTAATATATATTGCTAAATATATAGATAACGATCATTTGGATTCTCTGTTACATGAGACATATAACACTCACGTAGGTAATGGTGTGATCCTCATGATATATTCCTTTCATTATCTAACATTCTGCTCCTCCAGTCGCACTTACGTCGAAGAGGATCATCCACTATTTACGACTCTGACCTGTCTCCTCTCGATTTGCGATTTTGCCAAATCTCCTATTATCTTAGTAGATTCTCTTTGCATTTCTGGAATGCTTCTCAAATCCATATATACAGTATTATAAAAAACCTATTTTTTATCTACGTATTATGCACTTGACATTATTTAAAGAATCATATTTTTAAGTTCAGTATTACATTACTCAAGTCATAGATACTATTTTAAATTAAAATTTACATTTGTACCAAAATTCAGTCCTCTTGGTCAAAGTGGTTAAACTTGGAGGGGGAAAGCCCTAAAAAGAGAATAGTGAATGTGTGACAATAGATTTTTATTTTATTTTTTTCAAGACGAGTGATCGATGTTGAGAAAATTGAATTGTTTGAAAGTCTCGTTCTCGATATATGAAGAGGAAGGAAAGGTTGAATGTAAAATGTTTATACATTAAAATTCAGGAATTGAAAAAAGCTATAAAATTTTGTTCTAAACTTTTGATTTATCCTGAATTATTTATTGCCATGAATTATATTGGAAATATATAACCTATTTATGATTTTGAGCAATAAAAATGTAAGAATTGTATCACGATAAAATGAACTTTTCCTATTTTACATTATATAGAGTGTATACAAAAATTATTTTTACCGCAGGGAGAAAAATTATGTACAATTCGTAAAAAAAACATTCTGTCTGACTAAAATCAACCTTTACAATCAACTTGCAAAATTAAAAATGTTTAGGAAGTCTGACTACATATTTATTTGTACTACTGAGAAAAATTACAAAAATTACACTGTAAAACGAGAGGTATTAATTTAATACCAACTTTAGGTACGAAATTGCCTTTTGGTTCTATTTTAATACCTAAAATTGGTACTATTTTAGTACCTTCTTTTTACAGTGTATGAGAACTTATGTCTAAATATTCATTTGTACTACTCAAAAAATTACAGCCGTTCAAAAAGTCCGACTGAACATTGACTTATACTACTGAAAAATCACAAATGTTTAAAAGGTATAACTGAATATTTACTTGTGTTTTTGTCACAATTATAAAATGTTTTTCCCATGTAGAAACATGACCACAAATTTAACTCAAAAATGCCTCTCGCCTTTCAGTTTTGTAGTTTTATTTATTTTTAAATTTAACCCATCCTATTTGAGGTGATGAATTTGCCATAAATCAGTAATTGACATCTGAACAAGTCTGTGTCAGCGTTGATCGAAAATCGACATACATGATTGGCCGATTCGTTGCTACTGCAAAAGAAAATATATAGTCACAGTGACATTCTGGTCCTAACAGTGTGTGTGTGTGTGTGTGTGTGAAAATTGTCGCTCGGAAATAAAGAGGTAAAAATCTGAAAAATTTGTGCAGTAAAAAAGGTGACAGAGAGAAAGAGAGGATAGAAACGGATTTCCGGTACTGATCTCGCGCGAAAATTCGCGAGATATTTTGGGCTGTATAGTGGTTGTAGCGGCCAGTTCCGCTGATCGTAACATTGGTGATGGTGGTGGGAGGGGGGGGGGTAAAGGGAAGTTGGTTGTGGAGAACAAATGATTTAATGAGTGAAGGGGTGGAAACCGGTGGTGGCAGCCAACCGGGAAATGAGCGAGCGAGACAGAAAATACGAATGACCAGAGAGCAGCATTCTGTTCGCTCGTTGATTCGACTACCCTCGAGACTGCAACACGAGTGAAATTCGAGGGTGACAGGATTTTCAGTCTCTCTCTCTCTCTCTCTCTCTCTCACCTCCACCTACCCCAGAGGGTTAAAACTTAACAGTAAAATGTTCATTCTGACCCGATTCAATAAATGAATTAAACTTTACCACTTATAGAAAACGTTGACTGCTTTCTCTCTTTGAAGAAAAATAACGGTGGAATTAATTTTGATATTACTCTCTAAATTTGAATTAGCGAAAATTTCACTGTTTGAATCAGCGAATAAAGTTTTCACTGCAAATCAGCGGTTACAGCTAATAAAATAGCGAAACACGAATCGGCTAACGTCGGTCATTTTCGTCGGAAGATAAATTTATTTTAAAATGGAGTATTCCGCTGATTGAAATAGTTGTTAGTCGCTGATTCGCAGCTGCATACTTATAGCTTTTTCAATCAGCGACTATTCGCTGCCAATCAGCGGATTTTAGCTGATTCAAATTTAGAGAGTAGCTAACATTTTTTGCATTCGAATATTTGTTGTACCAAAATATTCCTAAGCACGTGTCAGTAACAAAACGAGTTGTTATTTCTGATCAAACTCGATTTTCTTCTACTTGAATAGAAAATTTTTTGATTAGACATCGATTTTTTTAACAATTAGAAAATGAATAATTTTTGAGAACGGAAACATGAAAATTTGGCTTAATTATCATTTATTATAAATTATAAATTGTTGATAGTAAACTTTTGCTTCGCATGAAACTTAAAAAGTCTCATTCGACTGCGAAGTGTTTACGTGTGCGAACCAAGTGGTAGCTAATGGGAAAACTAGCGTCGAGCGACTTTTTGCCAGAAGATTAAAATATGCAAATAACCAACCCGCCGCATACACACACAGCTAGCTCTTGGCATCCCTGCGCGTATCTTTAGAGGCACCCCAGCCAACGTTGCACTCCCTTCCAACTGTCTCGCACCACCTCGCACCCACTTCAAACTCACCATGTGTGTATACTTCATACAGGGTGTTCGAAAATTGTTGCAAAACTAATCTTGATTTATTTTTATATTAACAAGCAGTATTTTATTTCACGAAAAACAGTGTTTCAAATTGATTCACAAAATGCTCGAGTTTTAAATTCTTGTACCGCAAATTTAAAGGATATATGTGTCGACCCCTTTCCGCACTTGACGACATATTCTCATTCGTGTGTGCATCCTGCTCGCCGCGAATATTAAAGCGATTATTCTCTCCCTTTTTGGTCCATTAATTTTCGGACACCCCGTACACTTACATATATACGAGAAGAACGGGACGCTGCTCTGGATTACGAAAGAGCAGAGAGCGCAATACGGTGAGCAGAATTACATTTTAATTTCATCGTGGCAAAAAGGGGGCGGAAGCACGCGTATAACATCTACATATTCCAACTTTGAATCAACTGTATATTTATATGTGATATTGGTACAAGTCTACTTTCATCTATTTTTCCTCTTTTGTATATAAATGTCTGCCGACACGAGAAATTTCTTCATTCTCTAAAGTTGAATTAGTCGAAATTTATACTAATTTTCAGTCATAATAACTAATTCATTCAAATGTAATATTTCTACTATTTAGTTTAAAATAAATTCAATTTTAGTAGTAAAATTTGACTATTTTTTTGTAATAATTAGTTGTTTTTTTTACTAATAATCAGTTCTTTTTCACTAATTGCTCAAGCAAAAAGTGACCAATGATTTTACATAATTAGTTTTTTTTTGTAAAAAAACATTACAAAATGAAAAAGTAATATTTTTATAAAAAATTCTTGAAAATTTTTACTAATTTAAATTAGTGAATTTCATGGAAAATATGTGTATGTAGCATCTTTTCTTTCTTACTTTAATAATAAGTTTCTTTTTATTAAAAACAATTTGAAGTTGGTCAAATTTCCAATATTTGTACATCGCAAAAATAATGTATTCAAAATTAGTCTACAAACTTTCCCGTTCTCCGCTGTGCTGCAGGAAAATTTATTAAATTGTTTGGTTAGATAACTTTCTCTTTTCGTGCTTACTTCACTGTATCTACTTTTTGCAGAACTAAGTTATTCTAGGGATTTACTAGACAGATTTTAAATAAAACTCAAAAATATTAAAAGTATATGATGTATAAAATAATTTAATTAATTTTATTCAATTTCTTATTATATTGTAAATGGTATACGTCATGAAATTAACGAGAAATTCTTTTAAAAATGATTTATTATTAAATATTAAGAAGACCAACATTTGAAATAAATGTTTTTTGTAAATCTTTTGAAAATTTAGATTTGTGATTCTGATATTTTATCTTAAATTTTTTTCAAATATCTTTTTTGAAAAACTTGCAATTTATTTAGAAGTAAAAAATGATCTTTTCCAGAACTTTTTTCCATCATCCATTTTAACTTTTTTGTATCTTACAGTTTTTAACAAGATTTGACAAAACATACAAACTTCATTTTCTACATTCAACGTTAAGTTCGACCTCTCTTTTTAGTCTCTCTCTCTCTCTCTCTCTCTCTCTCTCTCTCTCTCTCTCTCTCTCTCTCTCTCTCTCTCTCTCTCTCTCTCTCTCTCTCTCTCTCTCTCTCGACCCTCACTTCCTCTCTTTAAAGTTCTTTTGAGGTGTCTAACGCCGATCTTGTCGTTTTCTGCTGATTTTCATGTTTTTAAAAAATTATATAAGATACAGGGATAAGATAAAAAAAAAATATAAAGAATTATTCATTGCTTTTTTAAACAAAAACCAATCTTTCATTTCTCAAACAATGTTAATAATTATTATAGGTATAACATATATTAAAGAAATGGAATAATATAATTAATATTCAATGCAATTGATAAGAAAGAAATATTCAAGTTTAATATGAAAATTTACAAAAAAAATTTTTTTTTTAAATAATCAGTTATTGAACTAAATATTTAATTGAACAGAATAATTTATTTTTTAAATTAAATAAACTGTATTTGAAGTAATAAATTTTGTATTTGAAAAAAATGCGATTTAACTTAAATAATTATTTAATATAAATAAAATATCAAATAACCAATTATATTTGAAACAAATGATATTTTTTTCATTTAACATTTTCTTTATACTTAATACAAATAAAAAAATATTATTATTATTATTTATTATAAAAAAAATAATCTTACCGATTAATCTGCCTTTTTATACAATATTGTTCTCTCTTGCTGACATTCTCAATCACTTGCTGTTCAATTCCAGTTTCCCTCACAGTCCGATTTCTTATTCTTGCTCATCCAACTTGAAATTTGTAAAAACGAACACGTATAATAATATAAATTTGTGTGCCAAATTTTGCCCCATTAAAAATTGTGTGCAATAAAAAAAGTTTTAAAAAAGGCATGTAACAAAATTTACAATTAAAATAAAAAGTTAAATTTTGAAGAAAAAAAAATTGGAATACCTTTACCACTTTTACTGATTTAAAACACTATTTTTCTACTGATAAGATTATAGATTTTATTTTTGCTATTTTATGATTCACAATATAAAATGTAGAAAAATCTCACTAGAAATAAATTTATCAAAATGAAAATGTAGAGAATGTTCTTTATAGAGATAGAATATGTCTCAATAGGGAAAAGGTAAAATTCTTTTTTTTGAACGTGTTAAACTCTTTGACCGACTCGAGTAGAAATGAAGTAGCGGGTGCAGTGCCCTTATATAGTATAGAAGGAAGAAAACGATCGAGCTTTCCCCGCAGTCAGTACTCATGGAAACGCGCACGGAGGATTCAAGCGTCAGACTGCAGGCAGGGTGTCACCCTCGCGTTTCAACCCTTGGACCGATTTCCACCTCGACCACACTCTCTCTTCTATCTTTTTCTCACTCGGACACTATGCAATTCATTCATTCTTTCTCCTTTTCTCCTTCATTCTTTTGCGCATGCTCGCTAGTGAAAATCTACTCATCCTAAAACTTTCTCACTCCCTCTCAATCCCCTCTCCTCTCTTTCTCTCTCTCTCATTCTCCTTCTCTCATTCTCTTCTTGTTACCCCTCAGCGGCTCTCATTTTTCTTAACAGATTTTGTTATAGTATATTTTTTAAAAAAATAGCATAATGAAATTATCTACTGATATAATATTATCAGTAGTACACTGTAAAAACTGGCCGTCTTGAAAGTGCAAAAAACGTCTTGTTTTAAGACGTTTTTCGCGTCTAAGACACCAAATGTGTCTTAAAACAAGACGTTTTTTGAACTTTTAAGACGGCTAGTTTTTGCAGTGTAAAGGTCAATATTTAGTGAGGAATTTTTAATTTTATTAATACATTTAATAAGATTTTTTAATAGTTTGTAATTTTGTAAGTAGGATAAATAAATATTTAGTCAGATGTTTTGATGATTTTTGTAATATTGTCAGTAGTACAAGCCAGTATTTGGTCGGAAGTTCTAATAAAGTTTTTGCAATGTTATCATAGTAGTACAAGTCGGTTTTAGTCAGGCATTATAAATATAAAGTGTAAAACAGTGGTCAATGTAAGTTTTTTATGCTTTTGTAATTCTGTCAGTAGTACAAGTAAATGTTTAATCAGACTTGGTAAATTTTTTGTAATCTTATCGTCAGTAGTATAAATTGGTTATAGTCTAACACAATGTCGTTCAATGTATAAAAAACAGTAGTACAAGTAAATGTTTAGTAAGACTAGATAAATCCTACAAATTTCATCAGTTTTACCAAAGTTTAAATTTAAAAAAGTTTTACAACCATTTACAATATTTTTTTTATTCTCTTTCTTATCATCGTATATACGATTCTTAGAACTAAATCCTCTTTTTTTCATTCTACTTTTTCCTTCTTCTCAATGTTTTCAGCGATTTATCGAAATGTCCTGCTCTTTGCCTTATCAAAAATGGCATGCTCGAGGCTTTTCTTCTCTCGAAATCACAAAAAAATTGATCTCTCGGCATTTCTTGAAATTTTAATATTAATATATATACATATGTAGAGAGAGTGAGAGAAAACAGAATTTCAAAAATGCAGTTTACAATTGCAAGAAAATGCTTATTATCAAATTAAAATTATATATTATATAAAAATCCACTTTCTCTTGAAAAATTTGTATATTTTCAGTGTAATAATTTTTGTTCTCCAAATTAACTAAATACTTTGCCAAGAATTCTCTTTCTTCTTTTAAATTATCTTTGCTAATAACACTAATTATGTAAATTTTGAAATCGAGAGAATTACAACAATAATAATTATTGCTAATAGAAGGAAAGACGAGAATCTTGAAAAGGATTTTGGTGGCGGTATGGAGATAGGACATTAATGAAGAGAAATATATTATGAGAGCAACGCGGGAAAGGGTGTAGGGAGGGACTGCAAAACGTGTCGTTTACGGGACAGGCATTAAAACTCCTCGACAGTGAGCGTGAGTGTCATACACGTCGTTGGCACTCCTGCCAAACGGTAACTGCGATAGTCGTGCTTTTCAGTCCTTTCTCATATTATAAAGCGCCAAACCAAGGTTTTTGGTCTTTCTAGGCCTTGTGCGGCATATTAACACGAATGTAACCTAAAAAGGTAAAGTTTCATTGTCCCCACTTTGATGTAATGGGCCCTCATAAGGCCTCTACTTACACCTTACCAACTTTCTAGTGCGCGACTTTTCATTCCTCTTTTCCCTCCTTTTCTAACATATTATTATATTTCTGAGCCAACTATCACGTGACTATTTCTTCTCAGTATAGTGTGTGGAACATGGCCAAAAAATATCATTCTGAAACGACCGCAGTTTTATGTGCAATAGTTACTTGAACCTAAAAATACATTAGGATATCATTTTTTTTCATTTCAAAAAGAAACTTGATAGTAAATTCTGTTTAATACCAAAATGGATTGATTTGATTATTTTCATCTTCTATTTAATCTGCAACATAGTTTACTTTATAATTAAATCAATCAATTTGGTATGGTTTTTAAAAATATGATGGAAACCCTTTTTAGGAAAAAGGTTTAATTTTGAACAAAGTATAAGAGAGTTTAAAGAAGAATAAGATGCAACATGTGAGAAGTGTTTATAATTCGACAAAGTCTGTGCAAAAGCCATTGTCGTTATGTGAGTTTGTAAGCTGTTAAACCACATTCTCGTAACTTCATTTACGAATAATACCTTCAACCCTGTTAACTTAAACCGTCCACACACATATATATTGCAATTTCACAAACTATGACACAAGAGGCTATATGTAAAGTTATGCCTATACTTATATTGATTTGGTATCACACAGGAAAACGCTACTTAACGGCAGATTGCCCTAAGGCGTTCAAATAAATTTCAACTAATATCCTATATATTATCGGTCTCTTTATTCCATTTTCAAACTTTTGCCAAATCGTTAAATTTAAAAATTTTTCAAAACCCCAATATTCATAAATTTTTAAAAGAAATAAGATATTAAAAAAATCCAAAGTTCCTTTTAAACATTTTTTGAAATTGTAATTAAAATATTATAATGGAAAATATGGTACAATCAAGTGTAGATTCAATTGTATTGTATCATAGAATGGAAGTCAATTTAATTATTTACAAATTAAACAGCATTGTTTTCATTTAATTTTACAAGCGCGCTTTTAACGATATTTTCGTTATTAAAGTGAGAAAATGTTTTGGCCTGGCGCAGAAAAGAGCGAAACTTTACAGAAGCTTAATTGCAGGGTAATAAAAGCTTTTTTTATCAGGCCATCATTCGCTTTACAGTATAGTAATGTTATCCTATCGTATTTGCCTTAGGCGTGGAGAAAAAAGATAATACCCATAATACGTAAACGAAAAAGAAAATAAATACAATTTCCCAATTCAAAAATTTTGTCTCAAATTAAAAAAAATTAAACTGATGGTCTCATCATTAATAAAAAGTTTGTCAGATTTAACGAATAGAATGACGTAAAGGAAGAATAGTATATATACGAAAACTGGTTGTTTCAGCTTATTAAATGCGAAATGACCTTAATAAACAGTCTTATCAGAACCCTTGCCAACCATAAGAGCCAAATTGCACCCCCCAAATTGTAAGAATAATCTTATATGTTTTGGTACGTTTAGCAAGAACACCTATATATTTATAATGAAAAGGAAATGGATTTTCTTTATGCGATCATAATATACGTATACACTGCAAAAAGAAGTATCTTATTTTAAGATGTTTTGGTAGCGTTTTCAAGACATCAAGACATCTTAAACATCTTAATGTCTTAAAAACGCTACCAAAACATCTTAAAATAAGATACTTCTTTTTACAGTGTATAGCTGATAAATTAACAAACCTATTTTGCTCTCTAAATTTAAATCAGTTGAAATTATATAAGAAAAAGGAGGAACCGTAAATTTTGGAAGCTCATTACAAAAGGGGAATGAAGAGAATATAGGGGGCGTTTAGTTTCTGAAAATTTATAGGAGACAACCAACTACTTAGATAGGCAGATCCTTGCGCACCGTATCCAAGTGTGTTTTTTGTTACGATACGACTTAATGCAGATAATTATTTGGCCAACTACCTAATTAGTTTTTCGTCACTAGTTAATCCTTACCAATGCTTGTAGCTTTAAGTTGAGGATTTTCTTGCGGTTGAGTTAGCTCTTAAAATAGGGTTTTTGAGATTAGAGGGAGTGATATTTAAATACGAAGTAGTCGTGTCTGTATAGTAATTTGCTATACTTGCCTCTTGTTGTTATTATTATTGTTGCTGCTGCCGCCTTAGCCTCATTACAGTCCCTTTCTACCAGCTCTAACAAAGTTTAACTCTTTCTTTTCTTTTTCTATTCTCCATCTTCCTGGCTCGAGAGAAGATTAATTTTATTGCTCGATGCAGCATCACCAAAGCTATATTTTTAAAAATTTTATTATTAGATTTATTGTTTTATAATAAGAATGTTTTTTTTTAAATATTTTATTTTAGATTAAAGTTTACAGATATGCGATTATAATTACTTACGGATAAAATTATGATAAATGGAATAAATTAAATTACACAAGATCATCACCCATTCACATATTTATATGTATGTAATTTCTTAATTAATTTTATATTACACTTTATTATATTACACATATTCTGCCGTACGAAATAAAAACTTACTTAACTCATATTTTCGTGAAACCGAGAAAATGATGAAAGACTGTTTGTCTTAAAAAACCTAATATAATATAAATAATTCTTTAATCTAACTTCACTTTCTAGGTAAATAAATAGAGTTCTTTCTAAATCCGTTGTCAAAAATTGATTATTTAAACAAATTATATTAAATAATTGAGATAAGTGTTTTTTTACACAAGCAAAACTTAGTTAACTCGAGTTAAGGAGTGCTTTCCGAAAAGGTAGGCGAGTTCGAGCCGCCGCTCAGAAGTAAAAACTCACCTAACTCAAGCTAGCACGCGAGGTGGGGGAATAAATACACATTATAAAAAATTTGTTTTTGAGTTAAATTTTATTCTGATTGTGATTAACAAAGATTATTTTTATTATATTTAATTTATATATTTTTTTATTATTTTATTATTTATTAATATTTTTTTAAAAATTAAATTTTAATCAACATGTTTCAGTATAAAATTTATTACAATTAAAAATGTGTAGAAGGATTGTATGAAAAAACGGCGTTATTAGTGGAAAAACATTGATTATATTTGCTTATAATATTCAAATAACTTACAACAGCTGTTTATAATTACTACAACAGTCTTTATATAATAATCAACAGTAAAAAACTATTAATTAAACTTTTTAAAAGTAAAAAAAATCAAAGAAAATTTTGTATTTTTTTCGTTTTTTTTTTCACTTATTCACTTATTTATTTTTTTCTAAAGTAAACTTTTTCTAAAAAGCCGGTGCATTATTTGCAAGAATAACAAACCGGCATGATCATAGCACGCGAGATTCCGAACCAACCCGACGAGAAACCGAAGTTAAACGATGTTGAGTTGAGGAGTTTGCTTTCGAAACACAGGGTCTAGCTCACGCCACTTTTCGAAATAAATACTCACTTAACTCGAGTTAAGGTTTTCGTTTCGAAACTATGCATGAAATTCGACTACGTTTTTGACAGCAAAAATACTCAACTCGAGTTGACTGAGTTTTTGTTTCTTATATCATGCTCGAGCTACGACTTTCGGACTCCTTAACTCGAGTTAGCATACTTTTTATGTAGTATTTCTTCATTTTCTGGGTTTTCGACAATTTTTTATAATTATTTTTTTGCAATAAATAATTAAATAAAAATTTTTTAATAATACCATCAGACGCGTTTTTTTATTACGAATCCATTGATACCAAAAACTCATTTTTCGCCAAAATATGAGTTAACTAAGTTTTTACTTCGTACGGCAGTATTGTACATATATCAAAAAAAGAAATCAAGACAATAAGAATCAGCGATTTTTATGTATGAAGCAAACCGTGGAAATTGTGCAAAAGCTTAGGAAATGATTAAAACATGTTTTGTTTTTCTTCTATATAAGTCTGTCATTGATATAAGGATCTTCATTTTTACTTTTTATTGTTGGTCGACAAACATTTTCCTTAAGAATACTCGAGCCACTTCGATGTCTTCTTCGCGGTGGTGTTGGCACATTATCATCATAATTTTCAACTGAATTATTCGTTACGTTTATTCGATGCATTCTACTTGGTTTCTCAGGTGCCTCGTCCCCATGACTATTTTCCATCTCATACGCCTTGGAATCTAATGCATTATTCAAAATATTGTTAACATTATTTTTTGACAAATCATGTAAAATTTCTTTCTTCTTTTCTAAAGTATTATTATTTTTTAATTCCACTGCAACAATTTTAACTCTATCTTTAGATGATTTGTTACTATTTTCCATATTTTGCAATTTATTTTCATCTTTATGTTTTAATTTGTCAATAAATATTTTTTCTTTGTCTACAGGTTCTATTAATTTTTCCTCTGATTTTGTCACATCATCATTTTTTATTGTTATTATTTCTAATGAATCTGTTTGTTCTTCATCTTGTTCATCATTTTTTTTCTCGAGCATATCTGAAAGTGCAATTTCAAGTTCTAAAAGACTAGCTTCTTCTTGAAGTACTTTTAATAATGCTGAATGATCATTATCAACAACATCGGCTTTGATTTTAGTTACAGGACTCGATGGTGGTGTGTTTATGATTTCTTTACTATTTTTGTCTTCAGTTGAAACGAAATTTTTCATTAATCTGTTTTGTACATCCTTAGTTGTTTTTCGTTCGAAAAAATCATCATCATCTGCTTTATCTAAATCACTGTCGACAGCTTCAAGCATTTCTATTGGTAACGACTCTTCAGAAATGGTTCTATGAATTTCCGAATCAAGTACAAGCTCCTTTTCCTCTCTTTCGTTTTGTTTCAAAATTTCTGAATTTCTGATTTCTTCTTGAGAAAATTTACTATCATCTGTAAAATGAAATTCCATACATGTATATAGTTTATTTTCTGAAAATATAATTTTTAAGAAAAAAATAACAAATTGAAAAATATTATTTTTCACCTGCTAAAGTATCTTTAACCTCGTAAAAAACTTGACTGTACAAATTTGATGTGTCAGGCGAGAAGAAAGAATTTCTCGAGTCATCTTCAACTTTATTTTTCTCTCTGTGACTACTTTCAGTTGAATCAAGCAATCTAGAACTAGAGCGATAAATATGAATTAAATTAAAAAATTTGTTTTTAGTTGTCTAAATTTAAATTTCTCTATATATTATTAATACTTTATATTTATTGAAAACTTACTTTTCCAATTTTTTTGATATATCATCATTGACTGTTTTGATTGGAGTTGAGGCTTTTATTTGTTCAGATATCGAAGTCTCCAAGGAATTTAAGCTTCCATAATTAGGAGAAATATTTATCTTTGAAGGGGATTTTTCCATTCTTTCTTGATTATTTGCATCCTCCGATTGAATTTTATTCAAATTCTGTAAAAATGAACAGGAAAAGTAATAAAAAATTTCCAAAAGAAAATAAAAAATAAAAAATGAATATATACCATAAATTTATCATTCTCAAATTTATTGATTTGGACATCTTGAAAGTCTGCTTGCCATACAATATCCTCAAATTTTTCATTTGTAATCTAAAAAATATACATTTTTCAAATTAAATGTCTGCTAAAAAATTTTAGTGTTTCGATAAAATAAAAACATAAATTGAACCTTCGGATTAAATATAAATGTTTCAGGTGGTAATGAGCTTGCTATTGATTTTCTCAAAAGTCTTTCAGATGATACTTGTTTCTCATTTTCTGAGTTGTTTTTATTATCATTATAACTCTCCCTAGTGACTTGGAGTTCATTATAATTTGGTAAACTGATTGTACTATTATTCTTTGATCTTTCATTGTATACGTCCAGATTATTTACTATATCCTTGTGATCCTTGTTGAAATGATTTGTAGTTGAAAAGTTTTGAATCGATTGACTACTCAAGAATCTCTCATCATATTCCTGCTTCTCCTCCTCCTCCTCTTGAAGTTTACTTCGCCTCCTGACGTTTCGATTATCGATAAAGCTTCTTTCTTCTTCGGACACAACTACGTCGTTTGGAATTAACTCCTTTGTGCTATTCACCTGCTTTTCAAACCAGAGGAAGATTTCTTAACTTTTCCAATGAAGCTCAAAAATTCAAACTTTACCATCTTTTTTCTCATAATATTGAAAAAAAATTTATACATTTTCAAATAATCCATTTTTTATTTAAATAATTGTTTATAATAAGAAGATTATAGTGAATTCTAAGAGAGTATATATATATTTCTTTATTTATACTAACCTCATGATCGTACGATTCTTTTAATTTTTGTAAATCTTCAAAGGAGTGTGAATTTTTTTCCTTTAAATTATTTTCAGTTGGTTCAAGATGAGTATAAGTAGTTTTGAAATTTTGTGTTTTTACTGAAGAATACAAAGGTTCTGAATTTGTTGAGAGACATTTTATTGGACGATGATTTTCAATGATATCATCTGGTTTTGGTGGTAATGGTCGACCTCTGATTTTTTTTCTTTTTCTTGGTGGAGGTATTGGTGTTATTATATTTTTTGTCAAATTTGAATCTATCATAAAAAAAAAGAAAAAAATAAAAATCTTAAATATCTTTATTTACTTATAAATAATTTATGTATATATATATATATATATAAGAAAAAATTTGGAACTTATAAAAAAATTCTTTATAACGTAACTTAAAATATATTTTTTTAAATTTTTAAATAAAATAGAAGAGGATTATGGTACTTACTTGAATAGAGAATAGTGTTGGATACTTCAAGATTAACGTCAACCCATTCGCTAGGGTGAAAAGGTTTATCCGTTGAATCTACGCTGCAACCTCTTGCATAACCTATTTCCGAACTGCAAGAAATTCGAATGCAATTTTTTTTAAATAAACATAAAAAATAATAGATAATAAAAGTACTAAATAAATCATTTAAACATTTAAAGAGTATAAAATATTTTAAATGTTCTCCTATAGGCGCTGTGGTTTTTAGGTACGTTACTGTACATAATATATATACATGTATATTTGCAATATTTTTTATACGCTATACACTAAAAAACATAGTAACTTAATTTATCAGTACTTAAATTATAATAATTGAAAAATATTGAGAAAAGAGCGGGATTAATAAATATAAGCAAAAATATTATAAAAAAAACAGAATGGAATTTAAAATATTATTTAAAAAATATTGCGTTCGATTTTTAATCATATGTATAAAAATGAAGAGAGGGAGTTTATTATTATTGTTTTGATAGAAATCTGACAAAAAAGAACAGGAATTACGTGATTTGCGTGACGCAGATCAAGTCACGGATCGCGGTCATGCTAGAATGTGTCCATTTAAGGTCGAGTCTGTTACCGCTTTGCAACTTATTGTCGGAGCTAAATTTATCTCCCATATAGTTATCTTTTTCACACACAGGAATCAAACAAGCGAAATTTCTCAAAATTTAGTTTCATTCCTGATTTAGTAACAACAACAATTTAGTAGTTATAATTTAAATGTTTAGCTGTATTTCTGTCTGCTAATTATTATACAGTTAAAAATTAGTTGTCGAAGCTAACTTCTTTCCTTTTGACAAATTTCTATTTCTATTATTCCTGATACATTATGCAGCGATCTTGACCTCCTTTATTAATTATTTATGTAGTTCTTTTACATGACTTTTTTTCTTGTTTTTCTATAAAATACTAATTGACCGCTATCTTATTGATGGCGTAAGTTCATATACGCACGAATAGTTCAGTGACCTACATTGATTTTAGTTTTTTTCATTTAAGAATTCATATGCGTTATAGATAATAAATTAAATTTTGTTTTATATTTTTGTAAGATAAAAAATAGGAATATTTTTATCGTTATTATACGAATATATACTACCTTGTGACCCTTTGGGTAGCACCCAATACTGAACACTCTTCCTTCAGGCCAGGATATATCTGAAAAGAATAAATCAAGGAATAAATCGGATGTCAAGTTAGTCGTGCGAATAAAGTCTTTCTTATATTCGATTATATTATTTTGTTTTTCTTTATACAATATAGTCAAAGCTATAAATTCAAAAATACCTACAATGATAAATTGTATATTTTTCAACATTTTATATTAATTCAAATGTTTTATATTAAACATTTTTTAGTAGATATTAAATAATGGAAATAGTTTTTAGAAATCATTGGGATTTTATATAACAGTATAGCGGCAGTATTATTCATGCTAGTATTTTTTAAGCTTGTCCTAAATTTTAAAGGATCAATAATAATTTTAACTTTTAAAAAATCTTGTTTTTTTAATAACCAGTTTCAATTTCAGTTAATATATAATATATCGTCGTCAATGTATTTTAATGTCTTTGTATAAAACAGCTTGTCAAAATTTTATATAACTAGGTTAAAACTAAATTAAACACAAGTGTAATTCAGGATGGTTTACATTGCAAATTCAACTCAAAACTCTACTTCGTTGACATGTTGCTCTACAAGAGTCTCAGAAAGTTATTTGTCGGTTAAATTAGAGAATATATATCAGCTGGTGCTCTCGGGATTCAAAAATTAAGGATTATAGATGTACAGGATACTAGAGACACAAACATATATATACGACAGAAAAGTTAAGCGTGGAACTATATGAAATTTCAACTCATCAAAATTTATCTTGCCATACCAATTGGTTTTCTGATATTGTATCCTTCAGAATTTAAAATTACGATTTGGAATTTTTATTTTTTTTTATAAAAAATTTAAATATTTCAAAATCTTTATATGTTTGAACTTTGAATATTTTTTAATGTCGAATTTCAAAATCGACAAGTACTGAATTATAAAAAAATATTTATATTCATAATAGCAAATTATGCAAAAAAAGAATACTTTTCTCGGAAAGTATAAAAAGCACAAGTTGATGTTTTTATGTGAAGAGTGGTATAAATTTTATTTCCTAAGATTTGTGAGTGCGCTTCAAGAAAAGTACATAAAAAAGTTCTTATATATATGTTTCAAAATTAGCGAACTTACGCTAATATTTAAATAAGGTCAACTTAATATGTCTATGTGAATATTTGCCGTTCGATAAATTATAGTAATATAATAATAATATATTACTATATTATTATTATATTGTATATACGTAGAACCGTCGAAAATTGTAGGTATATTTTTAGGTGTAAAAAAGACTTATATAATGATCGGTTCATTTTTTAACTTTTTATTTCATTTAGACATCTTTTCAATATAATGCAGTAGAATGCTAAACATATCGACAATTTCCGACTGTTGTGTATTAATATAATGTATAATTATAAAAATACTTGAACCATTAGGATTGGCCTTAAAATTTCACCTTTATCTCATCGAAATAAAGTGCAAAATAGTATAGAAAAAGTTATCTGGCATAAGCCTCTTTTGGCACTAAAAGAATACACGTTTATTTTGAGAGGAATAATTTAGATAACAAAAGTTATCTATCCTCCTTGCATGTATATAGTTTAATCCAATTATTTTGAGAGAATGAAGGGGTAACTTTTTTTTAAACTCAGAAAGTAAAAATCGTTATATAGGAATTGTTTAAAATTTAAAACATAAATCATCAGCTACTATAATAAATATTTTGAGTTTTTAAAAAATAATCTAAACTGTTTACGTTCACTTGTTTTTCAAATATCAGCTGACTTATATTTCCTGTCATGTTTTGCATTTACAGTATGTACGATTTATATTAGCGTCATCAAAAATTACGAAATAGACTCGCAAAGTATATTACATTTGCAAAAAACAATGTACAGTGATTGACTGCTTATGTGATAACTCTCTTTTCTCTTATGTTATGTAAATTTAATAAGGTATTTTTTTTATTTTCAAAATACAGTTTTCTTATTAAATTTATGTAGGAAAATCAAAATTTTTTATATATACTTGGAATATTGATAATTTTGATATTTTCTGTCTTTTATCCTTTACTTTTCTTCGTATAATTATATCACATGGTCACATATAAAAATGTTGTGGGTGTTATCGAGGTCTGATCGAGAGCTAGGTAAATTTTAAAAATAGAAAGCTTAAAATTTTTGATATATGGAAAAAAATTTTAATTCAATTTTTAAAATAAAGAATAATATATATTTATTTTTGTAATCGATTTTATTTCATTTTTCTTAAAGAAATTGGTAATTAAATATCTTTATTGTTATATACGTAAGAAAAGATGAGCAGAGTTTTAAAGCATTTTTTGTTATAAATAATATTTATTGACACATACCCGGTGAGCACATCGAACCAAAATTCTGTCAAAAGGTGATTTTGGATCTTGAGCAGCTTTTGCTTTACACCATGCTTGTCCCATTATATATATATTTATATAATTAATAGTTGTTTTTTCCTTTTTCTTCCAAGTCCAACGAATATTCTTATAATTAGACAAATATCTGATAACAGAAAAACGATACATGTTTTTCGAGATAATCTTTATAGTTATTTACATTTTTTATTTTTAAAATGCTATTATATAATTTAATGAATAATTAATTAAATTAGTCAAAAGTGACTAATTTATAAGACAATATGTACTCTAAAAAGAAGTCCCTTTTTTATTTCCTCTTTGATTAAAAAATTCTTGCAAAGGAAAAGTTGAAAAAAAATATGTTTAATTACTTTAATTTCAGTTATACAATCACTAATTAGCTATATGAAAAATGTGGGCTTTAAGAGTATTGAGTTTTAAGACCATATATTGTGTTTTACATTTACGTCATAATGTCCTTTCATGAGTGGGTTCACTCGTGCATTCAAGCTGTGATTACACTAGTATTAGAAAAAAAAATTTTCAGGTATATAAGTATATTAGGAAACAAAACATAATATAGAATTTTTAAATTGCACTATATTTCAATAATTTTTCATTTTCTTCTTTTTTTATTTATTTATATTATATCTGATGTATACACACGTGGTGTTGGCACTCACACACACACACACACACACACATTTTATTCATACATACATACGGTTTCTCTTCGCGTAAACAAAAATTCACTCGAATATGTATATATAGCTTTCTAAAATGTATGTACTACTTCAAACAGAAAAAAACGGATTATATAGATGATATAAAATCAAATGTGTTAGATGAAATATTTGTTTTGAAATTATAAAACAATACTTTTAGTTTGAAATGTTAATATATATCAATCATTATAATCAATATTATAGATTAATTTTTATTGATTTTTTTGTAAATTGAACCTGTTTATAATGATCCATAGTGTGTTGAGCATCAGGTCAAATGACCTGAATCCAAAAGACACATTCGACACGAAGATCGATTATCACTAGCAACGATCACATACTAAACTAAAAGGCGCTCCTTTAGCTTTCTATCCACAGCCTCCATGTACAATATAATATAACGCTATATGTGTCGCCCAGGTGAGTCAGGTGCAGTGATTTCTTTTTTTCCATCAGAGAATTTTTGAAAAAAATATATATAATAACTTATTTTTTAAATATTACATAGATGTTTTAGTAAAAAATTCGATAAAAAATAATCCAAGTAAAAAAGCTTTGCACATTAATTCGCAATCTTGCAAAAATTTTACAGAGCATTCATATAATTGCATTGAAAATAATAGGATTTTATTTTAATTTTACCTTAAACTGTATTATAAAATATGATACATTTAGATATTTACATAAGTAATGTATTATCTATATAAAATATTTGATCGTAAAGTTTAAAAAATTCAAATTTTTAAAAAATAAAATTTGCATTTTTTAAATATTTGAGATTTTGTTATAAACACAAATGCAACTTTAATATTGTGCTTCCACCTGTTATAATTTGAAGACACTTGTAAATAGTCTCAGTCGATAAAAAAGATTTATTTTTTCAAAATTAACAAATTTTTATCAATTGTTTTTTATATAAATTTTTCAAGTAATTATAATTTTTTATGAAAACGTTATATGGTTATTTATTTCAAATATTTTAACTATAAAATGAGATTATTTAAATAAAATTTATTTTATTATTATTATCAATTTGATTGAACGTAGGTCTAAAGTTTGTCCAATTTAGGATAAAGTTGGTTTAAACTTGATCCAATATAGGTTCAATGTGTCCAATATAAGTTCGATATTTTTTCAAAGTAGGTTCAAGTCAAGAAAATTCAAGTAGCCAATAAAAGTAGAAAGTAGGTTCAACATAGGTCCAAAGTAGGTTCAAATTTCATAAATATTTATATATATATATTTATATATATATATATATATATAATTTATTTATTTACTTGTATTTTATTATTACAAAAAAATTATCTAATACCCTCACTCAAAACTTTTTTTTTTTGTAACATTATATTATTAAAATCGCAATATAAACAATCAAAGAGCTATATAATATATATCGAGTGAATAATGATTATATATGCGCAGTTGACAATAAATTAAAAAGAAATTACATATGTTACGTTTGTTAAATGCTTAACTATACATATATCATCAACATGACTTTGAGAAAACAATGAAATGGAGAAATAAGAGAGAGAGAGAGAGAGAGAGAGAGAGAGAGAGAGAGAGAGAGAGAGAGAGAGAAGGGGGGGAGAGAGAGAGAGATGAAATTTGACGAGTGAATCCTATACAAATATTTTACTTACAAATTTGTAAACTATAATTTAAAAAAAGTTCCAGGAAACTTTTATACGTAATTAACGATATACATTTTACAATCTACTTCTAGAATTCACTATTAGATTTTTGCGCTGGCGAATATTTGTCACCTGCTGTCACAATTTTAAGACTACAGGTCGATCACAAATTGACTATTTTAATGCGTAGTTCAAGTAATATCACATATTCCATGCGGATCGCACACAGAAAAAAATATTAGCATTTTTTTGAGATATTGACTACTGAGTCTATTATATATAGCAAGAAGCTATAAATAAGCTATAAAATACATGGGTTTGAGTCAATTTTATGTAATTTTTTTATGCGTTCGATAAGCGATTACTATTCTACTGTAATTAAAACTTATTTATTTATTATAACTAATTATAAAAACTACTTTTGTAACAAGTTTCAATTTTTCATTTATCAGAAGATAAATATTTCATATTTTCTGAATTTCAAGAAAATTAAATTAAAATTGCAACTTGTAACATTATACATATTGCTATTTCGGCCGATATTTTTTTCCGTGCAAAGTCGAGATCGGTACAAATTGCATCGAAATAATATAAAGGCAACAATAAGGACAAAAAAGTCAGCCTTTTTTTAAAAAAAAATGAGTCACTTGCACAGCCCCTTTTTATAATCGAGACAAAAAAATAAATTAATGAAGAAGATATACATGCAAATTAAAATCGAGCTTTTTTAATGTCAAAGGCCACAGCACATTATTTTTTATAATAAACAACAATGCAATCTGATTTTAAAAGATGCAGACCTATTTAAAATAAATTACATCTTACACCTACAAAAGTATAAGAATCTCTTTTATTTTTCTCTCATGAATTTTCTTTTTTTTTCTTTTTTTTTTTAACTTTTTTTCTTTGTATTTTTTATGTGCGGTAGTCTTTTGCGATGGAATATTACACGTTTAAGTCAAAATACAAAAAAAGGAATGTGAATTGTGAAAATGTTGCTGCAGATAATTGCAGCAAATATCTTCAGATAATCTTAAAGAGGATTTAAAGAGTCGGAACAAATGTAGAAAGTAAAAGAAATAATTTTCAAAATCTTAATTTCATAAAATTGTAATTAATTTTGAACAATTGTCAAGTTGAAGTTTTAAGATTTGAACTAAGAAATGAATTAAAATTTTTAGGAAAAAAAATCTTCTTTCCGACTCTTTGCATTTTTATTGATAATTAGAAAAAAAAAATATTTTCAAGATGATTTTTTTCGTTGATTTTTTGAATGATGAATTGAAGGTCTTCTACTGTTGTACGGAACAAAAAGTAATGGAGACAAATTGTTGCCAGCGTTAAAAGCCAAAGGCTTTCTAGAGATATGTTCTTTTGAATTTGTCGATAATTTTGAATGAAATGCTTGTTTTGATAAATCACTTTTTCTTGCAGCAGCAATGGCAAGTTTTTCAGCGTCAAATGGAATTGCTTTTGTATATGGAAATTCTCTACCTTCTTCAATAAATCTTAAATTTCTAGACAAATAATGAGGTTTCCCTTCGCCAATGGATTCAATTTCTTCAATTCTATTGTTTGTATAATGAAATTTATGTTCTTTATCCTTTAATGAAGATCGAGATTGATGTTGCAGTTTTTTCCTAAGTCTCATTGGTTTTTGATGATAATTAGTTTCTTTTTGAAGAAAAGTCTTCTTTTCTCTCTCCCAATTATCGCTACTGAGTCTATTTAATTTTTCTCGAGTCGTACTTTCTTCGTTAATAATATTGCTCAAAATTTGTTTTGAATGAATATTATTATTATTATTATTATTAATATTATTATTATTATTATTATTGTTAATATAATTATTATGTACACTTTGTAATTTTCGTGAATGATGACTTCTTTTTGGATAGAGAAAATTATTTTCATATGATGATAATAATTCATCGGAATAGTCATCGAAATTATGTGGAAGTTGGTAATTATTTTGCATTCTATAGAGAATATCCTTCCAATATGGATGAATGATACTTCTTTCTCGTGCAACTTGTAATTTTTCAGCATCAAATGGTATTGCTTTTGAATAAGGAAATTCACTTCCTACTCTTGCAACTTGTAATTTTTCCGGATCAAAAGGAATTGCTCTTGAATAAGGAAATTCCAATTCAGCGACAAGTTTATCTAATTCTTGATCCAGACCTCTTGCTTCTTGAATATCTTCTTCAATTCTTTTTTGTGTTTTGTGTATTGTTTTTTTCATATTGGATAGTCTTTTCTTTTCTTTGTAGACTTCTTCTTCTTCTTCTTCGTCATCAGCACCATCTTGAATGTTGTTCCAAATTTTGTTTGAATTATATTTTTCGAATATTTGCCTTTGTTTAATTCTGTTCTCACTGGCATTCTGGAAACAGGGGATTTGCTTATTATTTTAGAAACATATGTGGATTAATGATAGAACATACAAGCGCCCGTCTTGCCCGAAGGGTCTACCAGCAATACTCTTAAACAGAAGCGTATTTAAAAAGAGATAAGTCAAAACTTGTTTGTACTCACTGCCTAGAGTTGAAGTATATCGAGAAAATTTTTCTATGTAACATAGCAAAAAAAAGTGATTCGTAAATTTGATAAAAAATATAGAAAAACCACCCGTGCAGAAATTTTGAAAGGGCCCTGGCAGGGTCCACGTTGGCGAATTTCTGCACGGGCACTGTTTTCTTAGTCAGTTTCTCTTCAAAAGAGTTGAAAAAATGAAATACAATTATTTATTTAAAAAATTTTCAGTTTTATATTTTTTACAGTTTTTTGAAAAAACCCGATAAAAAGGTTCAATTTCTTCAAGCTACCTAGCCCTGGCGTTTGAATTTAGTAATTTGATTTTTGCATGCACTGAAAGCTTGTTTCTTCACCTTTCGAACCATATTGTATATTTAACTTTGCGTTTATCTGAATCCATAACAATTTTATAAGGTGACTTCGGAGGGACTCACCTGAGTCCTTTTTGTTTTGCCTTGGACGTTCTATCATTAAAATTATAAAATTAAAATTAAATCACTAAAATTATTATTATTTTTTGAGGAAAAATTATAACTTAAATCATATATTTACAGGCTTGTCTTCGAATTGAGTTTTAATTTGATGTTCTAATTGTAGTTGCTTCATTTGCTCTAACCAATCGGTGTGGTTGATTTTTGGAAAAACTTGAGGAGCAGTTTTATAAACTTCTTTTGGTTTAAATGGACGTAAATTTTGTATTTTTGCAAATGGACTTGTCGATTCCTCGGGCTTACAATATGGGTATCGAAAAGGTAACCTGTAAAAGTTTTTAAGCAAAAATCAGTAAAATACAAACACATGTTCGCATTTTATTATATAATAGTGAGTAAACTTACCGTGAAGGTCTACATCCTTCTATCTTATAAACTATTAATGATTTTGGGATATCTCTTTTTCTCTTCGCATGAATTTGTTTAAGAGTCTCCTTCTCCACCATTGAATTCTCAACCCTATAATAAAAATGTTGTTAAACATTAAATATGCTTTGGAAAAATAAAAAAATTGTTTTCATTTAAAAATAATTATAATTACTTGTTGTAATTGCAAGGCGGAAGATTTGGTGAGATTTCTATGCAAATATATTCGTTTGGTGTTGTTGTTGTTGTTGTCTCTGGAGAATTCGATGATGATGATGATGATGATATTGTTGATTTTGGTGTGAGATTGGAATAATTTTGATTTTTGGATAAATTGATCTCAACTTGTCTTATGGATCTATGGGTCAGGAACGTTTGACCTGACCCTAATAACAACATCATCAGAAAAGCCACAACAGACTCGTTCATGGCTCTCGTTGCCCTTGATTAAACTGAAACTTGAGCTCGCTTCCACTGAACTCTGCAACATGACAAATGTTTTTTTTTTTTTTATTAATTTGTGATAATTATAAAAATCCGCTTTTAATGAAATCATTATTATTTATCTTGCAAAACCAAGGCTGGAATTCTTGACCTCAAACTTCTTGCGATTGACTTAAACATAGTATATATATATATATACACTATTTATACATATGTCAAAACGAAAGAAGATTATTTTTTTAAATTTCAATAATCAAATATATTTTCAGCCTTTAATAACTAATATTGTTGGGTTATTTTTGTGAGTATTTTATCCACGTGGACCTACGATAAGAATTTTCTTCTGTTAACGATAAGTTGGACTATCGGACTATTATATAGAGGTACTATAACAAATCACCCTTGCTTTTAGTTAGTTGTTGCAATCGGAAACAAGGCCTTCTCTACACATTTATGACTCGTAAACAGAATGATTATGTCATCTACTGATCTAGTAATCTCTGGTCTAATATAAGCCAAAGCTATGAAATAGTAACTATTTTGTTTCATGTACATATATATGGCGAATTCCATTTCAATTCAAAACTGATTAAATCAGGGAATTATTTTAATCTTTATGTTCCTTATTGAAATAAATAATCTATAATAAAAGTAAATCTTTTTTTTGTTGAGGACAAATAGTTAGTTCCAAAAAATATATGCAGCAGTATATATACATTTACGTATAATGTATATGTGTGTTGGGGATATTCCTCGAATAACAATCGTGTTTACAATGAGATTGGATATTCCCGGGTGTCATGTCGAGTAAGAGTATCACCAAAGTGTTAGGACGATAATAATAATGTACAACAATGTAAGAAAGGAATCTTGTGCAAAAAATACATATTTGTTGTCTTTCTCTTACTTTTCTTAATAGACAAGCATGTCAGTGACATAAATACACACAAGAATGAGCTGTTTGCATTCAGCTGAGTATTCAAACATATTGTATATATTTATCGTTTCATATAAACGATGATGGGGCAAATCCTCGAGTGCATTGCCATCAACGTGTCGCTGTCGTTTTACTTTTTTTCCTATATCCATATAAATAAAAATTTTTTTTTTACATTTTTACTATAATGTCTATTTTAGATATAAATCTTTCGATAAAAATGAAATTTATATTGAATCTGAATTTAAATAATAATAATAAAAACACACGCAAAGAATGTAAAAATGTAACTTACACTTGTTCTCCAAGCAAAGTTAGAAAATTTTATATTAACTTTTTCTAAGATTCCACAAACTTTTGTTAATCTCTATGACGTTCAATTTACTACACATGCATACACAGAAAAAATCTGAACTCAAAAAGAGTAGCATACGCTACTCATTTTGATGTGCAGAAAAAATGAGCCAGGTTGGTGGCGCAACTGTGTACAAATAAAAGTTTATGAAATTTTAGAAAAAGTTAATGAACAATTTTCCAACTTTTTGTCATATTCAAAAATAGAAAATAATTTAAGCAAATTTTAGTGAACTTATTCTTTTTGTGTAATAATTAGATGAAAGAAACTGAATTTTTGCACAAAAATCCATGGTAAAAAATTTGTTAAAGAAATATAATTATTTCTTACTTTTCACTGTTCTATAATGATTCATATTTAAACAGTTATTGATAAGAGTGTAGGAAAAAGATAATTTTAATAGTTTTAGAAGAATATGATGAAAAAATCGTTTAATATTGTAAAGTTTTTTTAAATAAATAACTAAAATTGATTTTCTTGAATATGTGCTAGTTATAAAGAGATGAGTTGTATTAGCGTAACAATAACAACGATTACCAGACAACGTCTGGAACGCAATATATATATATTTATACCCTCATGTATGAAATAAGGTCGTATACGTCTACTTCTTGTGTAACAGCATTATTGTATAAAAACTTTTATTTTAATAATTTCATAGAAATTCTTTTTGTCTGTTTTTTTATTTAATTATTTCTATGTAAAGTTGACCCATTTTATCAATGATTCATTCATATAAAGTTTATTCTTCATTTAGTGCAAAAATTCACTTCTAATCACTTCTAATGTCAGAGAGATTCTATTTTATCATTTCTTTTATTTTCTTTATATCCATTGTTATGAATGTACTATATTAGTAGAAGATAATTTTAAATTCTTTTCCATACATATACTGATAATATTTGACTGCATGTCTCCATTTTTAGATATATATATATATACTTAACATATTTTGAAAATATTTACATTATTATATTTATAAATAAATGAAAGTTCTGAAATCATGGCGGATCCTCTTGTATCTGTTGACTGGTGGTTTTAATGTCTATCTAATTTGTTGATAAATTTTTATTTATAGATCAGAAATTTGTGGAATAAGTCCGAAACGTTCAATGACATAAAATCTCTTTCTTTTTCTTTACACAATCTGTTTATGAGTTAATTATTTGTATTGTTTTAAGACAAAATTTTCATTTTTTGCGATTAAACTAAAAATTATATTTTCAGAAAATTCAGATTTTCATTAATTGAATTTCTAAACTATTACAATTACAATTACGTTTCCTACTATATAGGTATATACAATAATAATAATAATAATAATAATAGTCTCAACATCGTGATGAAAGAAAAGTTTCAATTAGTTATCGCAACAAAGAGTCAAGAGTCATGTAAATTTGATTTAGAAAAGAGACATTTTATCAGTTTTAAGTTAATTGAGACTGAAGTCCGAAAGTGTTTATTACTTTCTGAAACTTTCACATAAATATATATATAGGTATATTAATTGTAAATTGTCCGTGAATACGTGCATGTTATCGAATTATTGTTATCCAGATTATCATATATGAAAATTGCTGGCTAAAAATTTTTATCAAAATAAGATTCTGATTTATTAATACCAACTTCCTAATAACAATTTTTGTAATTAAAAAAATTGTTCAAAATATGTTGATATACATGTATATAGTAGTATGTATGTATATGTATATGTATATTAATTCAGCAGTATGGATAGCAGTTTGTTTTGAGATACACTCGGAGGTTAATAATAGTGCATTCCCGATAAGGACGTCTAAAAATAACCACAAACGAGTCTGGCTACTTTTAAAAGACATACAAAAGTGTTGTTCAGTTTTATGCTGTTTCCTTCCCTACCAATATTCCCTCTCCCTCTCTCTTTCTTAATTTTCCATATTCTCCTACTCTCTCACATCCCTCTCAATTGTACAAGTAAAAGTCTGTATGTACATATACGAACAGTCGAAAAGTTCCGCAAAAACGGGTTTTGATTCAACTTCTCTTGATTATTATTATGAGATGCATATAAATTATGAAAAAAATAAAATTTTTCAAATGAGTTGGCTATTTTTAGCCGTGAAACTTAAACGTCATGTATATGTATAGCGGGAAATCATATCTTCTGATCTTATACAAACATTACCGAAAAGATTGTACCCTTATGTACAAAATAAGGATAATACAGAATTTGGGACAGTTTCACTCATATCCCTTCAAAAAGCAGTGGGACCTAATATGTTCTTTTTTTCTATGAAATTGATGTTAATCTTATTCTGAAATAAACAAAATTCCAATTCAACTAACTAACTATATTTAATTTCATAATTGATTTTTTTGTTTTTACACCTTTAAAGATCCAATTACATACATAATCATCATCTTCACATATTTTGCAATAAATTCAATAATTATTAATATTTTCTGTTAAATTAATTTAGCAAGTATAAATACCGTGAATACGAAACAGATTGAAAAAGATTGATATTATTTGTGCGTCATGGGGAAGCCTCAGCAGATTATAATTTAATTTTTGTTAAATTGTAAAAAAAAATTTTATTAATAGCAATAACTACATTGTACGCTACGCGGAGAATCACCCATATATATATATATGAGAGATACAGCAATGATTGTTCAACTCGCGCTTTGAATCACACTTACACACACAAAGGGAAGCACTATTATTGGCTAATCCCTCTCCATAGGTGGAATTAAACAGTCCGAAGGTTATAGCCGTATGAACGAGAGCAGAGAGAGAGAGCCAATGAAAGTTGCATTAAACCTAGTTTCAATTCTATCTACACCTAAACCAATTCAATTTTTCTCTTTTCAATGTGCGTATGTATAATGTAAACAAAACTAATATTTATTCATGTGGAATTGAACATTTTCACACACATTAAAAATTCTTAGCAATTAGGTAAGATATTCCAAAGCACACATCGAATCTTTATTTTTTAAATTCATAAAGATAATGACATTTTATGAATTATTGCATCATCTTATATTTTAACAAAAAATAATAAATTATGTAGAATTCGAATTATATGTATAGAACGAAAACAGATCATATAATACTTATAACCCAGTTTATAATCTATACAATTAACATTTTATTGTTTCAAAATAATGATAGTGTATTATAACATTTATAATCTAAATTGCAATTAGATTTATATTACCACAGTAACGGCCAAGTTTAATGTCATATTTTATATACCAATAGAGAGTGTTTGCTTATTATAAAAAAAATTACCCCTTAATTTCATGATTCATGGCTCGCAATTTTTTTTAAGATTCACTTATAGGAATCAAAATGAGTCACTTAGGAATAACTAGAGTCAATAGCCCCGCGTGACTGTTTAATTTCCTTGTTACATTTTTTACTTATTCAAAATTAGAGATTAGTTAATATTTCAGGAAAAAATTGCTTTCACGAATTTTGACTAAACTTTAAAAAATCGAATCGAATTTTCACTAAAACTTTTTACCTGGAACAGCGAAAGTTTCACTATTATTCTAGTTAAAATACTAATACTAAAAATCAGTGAAAGATCATTTTGAGAACGTATACAGCTCCTCCTCAATAAATAAATTGTAAGACTAAATATAATATATATTCAATTGTTGGAGATTATAATTTATCTGAAATTCAATGTCAAGACGTTGCCAATAGTGTATGACCTTTTGTTATAACAATAAATCAGTAACTAAAATGTTCGTCAGTATATAGATACAATAATATGTACTTGAAATAATTTTCATATCGATTTTATGGGTTTTTCATATATAGAAAATTTCGCAAATTAATAAAACGGCTAATAATCAGTATTAGTATTAAAAATGTTAACTAAATTTAAATTAGTGCCTCAGTTTTTGCAACGAATTAGTTTTACTACAATAAATTAGAAAAAAGAATGTTTTAATTCTTAATTAAATTGTTAATCATTCACAAAAAAAGACAGACACTAATTGAAATTAGTTAAAACTTTTACTAATTCAGATTTAGAGAGTTGACACGTTTTACATATATCGACCAAATAAATAGATAATATAGAGTAATTCTCGAAAAGATAGAAGAGGTCAAATGGTTGTACATATTAAATATGCTATCTTTAATGATTTCGAAAGATATTGACAAAAAATAAGAAACTGACTTTAACATGATTTTGGTTAAAAATTAGTATAGAATTCAAAACTATTAGTAGAAATTTATTTTCTTTAAATATTTTATCCACAATAAGAAATAAATTATAGTGTCACATTAAAAGAATTATAAATATAATCCTATGAAAATAGAATTTTAATAGGTATAAAAATTGTTTTCTTAGAATTTTAACTAACATGTATCTAATCCGCCTGTCATGATAGGTTCAAAAATATCACGGAAATAACTTTATATTTATGTATATGTACATATATGTACTGCTCAAAACAGAATACCTCAGAAGATGAATGTATAATAAATTCAAGAAAAACCATCACACTATCTATTAAAAAACTGCTAGGAAACAACTTCAAAACAAGTAAAAATTATATTATCAAAACAAAGGTCACTGAACGTAGATTGTCATTTAACAATATCAAAATGGACTTTAATTTGCTTTCGAAATATTATTGAAAATTATAATAAATCCAATTTCAAACAAATTTTCTCTTTCATTTTAAATAAAAATAATAATAAATAAATAATAGAAAATTTTTCATGTTAAAAGAAAAATTAAATTTACAAGGTTCTCCGCAATATATATATATATTTTATATAAAGCAATACTAACCCATATTATCAGAACTAGTTGATCTAACAAGTTGGTAAAATTTACTGGGTTGTTCTATTTACATTTTTAGTAAATTTAACTTTTCTTTTTTCTCTCTCCATGCATATTGTAATTAATTTTACCTTTGGAAATGTTCTCCTGTTTCCCCTCTCTCCCTCTCTCTCTCACTCTCTTTCTTGTCCTCCAAAAAGTTTCGATCTTTAATCGATTCTTTCCCTCTTGATAAATTGTTTTCCTTTACGGCAGATTTTTCTACCGTTCAATTTTTTCAGATAATAGTATCTTTTTCGCCAAGTGTTCCTCATCGGCACTGGGATTAATTTCAAAGAAGAACTTTTTTGAACTTCTTTTTCACAAAATAAATAAATAAAAAAATTTCTTTTTTGAAATTTCTTAAAATTTTTCTTAGCCTTTTCTTTATCTGAGCCTATATACCTCTCGAAAGCGTTCAAAGGCTGTTTTGCTTGTAGTCTGCGAAATCGATCGCCGGCAAAACTGCAAGAGAGTGCGAGTTGTGGACAGGTAGAAGGGATGATTGACCCTCTGACCAGCGAGTCGAGGGTGAACGACAGTGGGGCCGATAAGAGGGTGACTTGGCGCCAGGTGTCTCGGAGAACAATTCTTATCTTCTTTCTCCTATATCGTTCTCCCTTTTTTACATCTACGCATGCACTCTCTCTCTCCCTCCCTCCCTCTCTCTTTCTTTCTTTTTCTAATACTTTTTTTATACTTGCAGTAAGAAGAATTTTTACTGTCTCAATTTTTTTTCATGATTATAGTTTTTTTATTTGAAAATTTCTTCGTTTTTTTCAAATGACAATAATTTTTTTTTTCTACTGTTGCTTACTTACTTAATTTGTTTGAGATTTAAATGAGAAAGACATTTTAAATAAAAAAAAAGTATCAAAGAACACTGAAGGAAGAAGAAAATAAAGGGTTTGTTGGGATTAATATAAATATATGTATATAGATAGTATAAAAGGGAGAAGTGTCCAGCGTGACACCGAGCGTACTACTACTCAGATAGTGAACGACTGTCGATTGTCAGTCAGAGTTCCCTACCACGACTTCTCGACCCGGTCGGTCCAGTCCGGTGTACACAGAGGACATCCCGGTGCAACTAAAATCATTCACTTTAACAACATTTATCTAAGATTATTAAAGTAATCACTGTTATAATATATTTATTGCATTTATCACAAACATTCCAGTCTGCGATAGAAAAAAACTGAAAAGCAAAACAAAAAAATTATTCATTCTAGGATAATGTTAAAAAAGTAATGTAAATTAGTACACGTGTTTGCACTTTATTCCAGAAAAAATTACCAAAAATAATATGTAGATTATATTTAATTCTCAGACCTTGCTTTTTTTGCAAAAAAAAAAGAAAAAAAAGATGATTTGTTAACTTTTTCGATGTGTACCTAACACGTAAACTTCGAGTTACAACCCGCTTCACAGTATCAATAAAACGAGTTTTTCGAGCATGTGTGGTATAAAATTTTATTTTGCAAAGGATTGAAATTTTTTATTGACAATATGAAAAACTGTGCTTAAAAAAACTTTATTCTGAAATTGAGAACAATAAGAATACATACCTATTTAAAAATATTTATTGACAATTTAATCTTAATTTAAATTGTTTTCCACAATTTTGATAATCATATTACAATAGTCATAGGTATAAAAAATATTATATAATAAGAATTATAATAAAATTGATATCGTTATTAAATTTACTACAAAATTCACACATCTTCCTTAATTTAGTGAATTTTTAATATAAAATTTGTAATATTTAAAAGTAATCATAATCAGGGTTGTCCGCTTCATCTAAAATGGACCATATAGTACAAAATGTTATATATTTATCATTGGTGTAAAAATAAAAAATGAGGAAGTAAATGTATATCGCACGCATAATAAGAAATAACTTAAAAAATTGATAGAAATTCTTTTAATTTATATCATGATTATCACTTTATCGTTTTTAAGTATGTATATAATTTATTTTTGAAGAGGGTCATTAACATCTCGTTGCCACTATATAGTTATAATGAAATCCCCTCCCCCCACGCCATTATTAGTTGGACACGTTTTTCATTATGATTATATCAATTAAAGTATTTTTTACTTGAATTAGAATTTCAAATTTGAAAAAAATCTACTATTCAGGAAAAGTTATTTTTTTTTAAATCAAAGTTTTCTATTAATTTTATATTTCGGTATTTAATAAAAAAAAGAATAAAAAAATATACCTATAAAGTACAATATTTAAAATTTAACAAAATTTGAAAAACTTTAGATATATATATATGTATGTAAGATTATCTAAATTGTAAATGTAAAAAGATAGCATATAATATTAAGAATGAGAGAGTAAAAGAGAGACCAAGAAGAGCGGAAAATAACACAAACAGATTGGTTAACCCAGAGACCTATTATTATGATCACTACCAACCCACGTGCTCAGGATATATATTTTATATACTATTTCCCTTGCTATATAAACAATTTTTTTTTATTACTATTTTTTAATTATATTTTTGGTTAAAAATTTTGTTAGGTTTTTTAAAATTTCCAATATGTGAGTAAAAATCCTGGACTATAAAAAAATATTTTTATATTCCATATTTCTTGACTGAATTTTAATAAAATTAATAAAATTATTATAAATTATTATAAATTAATAAAATAACGTTATATATGTGTATTAAATTATTTTATATAAAAACATCTTTATAACACTAAAATGAAATTTTAAAAATATAATTATTGAAGGAAAGGTTTGTAATAAACATGAATTTAAATGTAAAGAAAACAAATGAGATAAATTAAGTTTTATCCAAGCAGATAAGGGGACTGCCAAGTTACAGTGGAGCACTTTCCTCTTTTGATCTGCTCTGGCTGGCTTGCTTCGTTTAGACCAAGTGTTCTTGTAGTCTAGATCGATCCACAGAATCATTGAATACGTGTCTTCATCATCGACTCACACAGTCATTATAGTAATTGTTGTCAAAACATTATCGAAAATATATTTTCAATTCTATTCATCTTTTTTTCTGACATGAAGGACATCTACAAACAGGTAATATTTTATAAATGTCTTTTAATAGTTTTAATTGTCTATATTAACTTTTTTAACTGCCATTAAAAATAATAGTTTTATAATGTTATATTAATATTATGTTACCTAAATGACCAAAAAGTGGGACATACCCATTTATGAAAAACAAGAAAATAATTTTTATTGTCTTATCAACTTTGCTGTGTAAATGTTTATTCTCATGTCATGACATTGTAGATATATTTGTACACTTTAGAAAACATTTATTTTATAAAAGAATAATTATTATAAAATTATTATTTCGAATTTAGTTTATTTGATTGAACTATAAAAATGGTATATTTCAAGTAAATATTTACTAAATGATAGTAATGATGAAAAGGTTAATTGAATGAATGAGAAGGAACTAATTTGGATTAATTTGTTATAAAAGAGAAGAACTATTTATATAAAGAATTGGCAGTGAAAATCTATGTGAATCGTCAACCTTGTGGCTCGCGACCCACATGGAATGAGGAAACTATATTTTAAACTTGAATCGCACATGCATTCGCATACATACATTTTATTCGACACAAAATCATCATGATCTGATCAAGAAAGTATTCCAAGAATTTCGTTTCTATAAAGGAATTTGAGAGTCAGCTACATTCTGCGTCATCTTCGCAAGTGTGACTTGCGTTGGCGTGCTCTTTTTTTTGCTGTTTATATTTTGGTACAAAGAGAAGAAATCTTCAACCTTCTCCAAGAGCAAGGCCTTTTTCTCGCCATCAAAAGGAGTCCTCTGTTTTTATTTTCTTTTACATTAAAAAAAACTCGTTTCAGATATTTGTCAACACAGAAAATTGTGATCTTACTTTAATGCCATTTTAATCCAATAATCCTATTTTAATATCTGACAAGTTTTATGTCAACCAAATTAATTCATTGAGATGGAAATTTTTTTTCGAAAATCGTTATACACATATATTTTTTATTATTAAAAATCTTATTGTTATATCATAATATGATTGTTCTTAATGAAGATATAGAAACACGTATATGTGATTCCAAGACGCGAACCGGATTTCAAAAGAATATAATAAAAATATCTCGTACCTTATTTTTGTCTCTTTCATTACTTGTAAATTCCAAGGTATATGTACATATCTTCATTCCTTGTCCCGAAATAGGTAGTTGAGAACTGCAAAGTAAAGCAGGAAAGGCAAGAAAATATATATGTATATGTAATAGCGAAAATAACGCCATCAGGAATCTGAATTACTTTCACATATTTATTAAAAAATAAAAATACATCGTTAAAATTCCAGAATGAATCATATAATATGTCCTCCATAATAAATAAAATTTAACGGGAGATAATAATCTTCAATTTTTGTTTACAAGTGCAAGTTTTGTGTTTGTGAGTTTATTTTTAATACTTTTGGTTTGCTAAAAATATATTATAACATGTTTTTCCATATATAAAGCCGGGTCATATGTACTGGTTGGGCCTGTTTATATCAGTAGGGGCCTTCCGGACCCGCATTAATAATAATAATAAAAATAATGCAAACAACATAAAAAAAATACCAAGACCTTTTCGCAAAAGTATTTTGCATGTGCTATTTTTAGTTTACCCTTATCGAAGTCATTCTATTATTAAACATACGAGTGCAACACTTAAAACAAAACTACATCCCGGATATGTTAATTATAATTTACACTACTGCAAATCTAGCTGTTGAATTATAATGAGATCATACAAGTCATTGATCCATTAGATATATGTTAATATTTATCATTTCTTCCGAGTCAATTGTATATTTTAAATCATAAACAATCAATACCGAAATCGAGGAAAATTCTTTATGACAATGCGTTATTAGAATTGTTCCGTTTTATTTCTATCACTGCAAAGTCGTTTGTTCTACTTGAATTCGTTCCACTATTTTGCCACCCGGAAAAGGTCTGATTATCCGATCTGTGTCAAAATAGAGCGACCTGTGACTTCAATTTGGTTTATTTGTGCGAGCTTGTTAAATTATTCTCATTTCAATTTGTTATTCAAGTTTTTAAAAAATAATTTTAATATAATTCATTTTATAAATAAACTTTAAATTCCAGTTTGAAAAAGATGGCTATGTAGTTATGGAAGATTTTTTGCAACCTGATGAAATAGAAGAGTTAAAATCATGTGGTGAAGAATTTACAACTAATCTCCCTTTAGAGAATGAAAGAAAAATTTTTAGTACTGAAGAAATGCAACAGGTATATCTAAATGATAAAATTGTCAATTATTTTATTTCTTAAAAAGTAAATAAATTTTTCATTTACAGAATAAGGATCGATATTTTTTGGAGAGTGCAAATAAAATGAGCTATTTTTTTGAAAATGAAGCTTTAGAAAATGATGGAAAATTAAAAGTTCATCCAAGAGTTTCTCTTAATAAGGTTTGAAAAATAAAAATAGCTAATTATTATATATTAAAGACAGGTAATAAATCATTACCTTATTGCATAGGTAGGACATGCTCTTCATTGGTTGAATCCAAAATTCAGAAAATATACTTTTGATGAAAGAGTAAAAGAAGTTGCATTTCAATTGGATCTACAAGAACCTGCAGTTTGTCAATCAATGTACATTTACAAAAATCCTGGAATTGGTTCGAAAGGTTTGAATAGTGTATAATTTAATTAATTATAAAATTGAAATTTAATTTTTCTTAAATTATTTAATGTTTTTCATAGTCATTCCTCATCAGGATGCAACATATCTTCTCACTGATCCCGTGAAAGTCATTGGCTTTTGGATTGCGCTTGACGATGCAACACTGGAAAATGGATGTCTTTGGATTGCGCCAGGATCACATTTGAGCGGAGTACATAGACGTTATATTAGAAATAAAGATCCAAAATCGGAGGATTTAATAATATACGATTCACCAGCTCCATGTTATTCTTTAAGTAACTTTCGACCAGTGCCAGTTCGTAAGGGAACTTGTATTTTAATTCACGGTCTCACTGTACATTTATCAAATCAAAATCGAAGTGAATCTTCTCGTCATGCTTACACGTTTCATGTTATTGAAACAAAACATGTGAATTATGCCAAAGACAATTGGCTCTTACCACCCAAAGAAGGTTTTCCTTTTCTCTATAAAAATTAGAGAGATAGATAATAAATTTCAGTCTCAAATATTGTTTTTCCAAAAAACAGACTGACTATAATTATAATGCTACGGCTGTGCTATAATTTTATAATCTTCCAAATAAATAATAAATCATTTTATTTCGAAATTCTATGGAAACTATTCTATAATAATAAGTAATAATCTTAACTGTTTTAAAAAAGTTACCAAAAGAAATTTAATTCATAAATTTGTTTTTATTTTATAACAATCTCGTACAAAAATTCTTTACAAGTTTAGATAAACTTTTTTTTTTTTTTTTTTTTTTTTTTTTTTTTTTTTTTTTTTTTTTTTTTTTTTTTTAATAATGTACCAATTTCTTTTGTATTTTCTTTCTCAACTCGTAACATGTGATTGCATTAAATGCATGAAATTAGTATTAATAATAAAAAAAACAAATTTTCACTTTCTAACGTTGAACAAAAAACTAAAACTAAAATAATCAAGTTTAGAACAATTCTTTTTTATACTTTTGAATTTTCGTATACCACTCTGAATGTTAAAAATTCAATGCAAAAATAAAATTTGTTTTTTTTTAGGAACTTAAATTTGAATGTATTTAACTATAATACTTATATTGCTTTTAAAGAGCAAAATGATAAATAATCTTAATAATTATATCGTGACTTGTTGAGGCCTTTAAGACTCGAAATTTTTTTTAATAACGTTCAACAAAATATAATATACTTGTTATTTACACCTGAAACTTGCCATTCGACAAAATTGTTGACTCAAATCTTGTAACTGCATTAAACCTCTTTTCATAACATCTTGCTTTGTCTTTATTAAATAATATAAATCAAGTGACGTTATTTCTGTACTTGATTTATTAAAATCATCGGGTAAAAATGTTACTAAAGCTTCTGTTAAAATATTTATAGCCTTGTGATCGGGTCTTAGTCCATCCATATCTTCCAAAGCTCTAAAAAGTGAGAAACAAAATTATTATCAAAAATAATTTATTTCATTTAATATAATTTAGATGAAATAATTAACGCCACCAAAACATACAAGCTCAAAAGTTGTAGCAATTGATTTAAATTCGCTGCCAATACTGGCTGATAATCCTTGACAAAATTTTCTTGAAACATTTTCTCAGTCTTTTCAAAAAGAAATGTACAAGGCATTTCTATCGCTTCTGCGGCTGTACCACTGAAATTAATTAATTACATTTATTTTTATGTATGATACTAATAATCTAGATTTATTTTTGTTTTTATTCTTACCAAAAATCGCGAGTAAATGCATAAACTCTATTGAAATAATCCAAAGCAATTTCAGCTCTTTCACTTTGTCTTGCAATATTGTCTTCATAACCAATTTCATCTCTTATTTTTTTCTCCGAAATTCTTTTCGTTTCTTCCAAACATCTGTTTCTTAAAATCTAATAAAAAATTTAAAACATTTTTTAAATTTAATATTAAATTAAATTTCAAAATTTAAGAAATTATAAATTACTTACATCCATTGCCATAGTCGTTTTATTCACAAGATTTGGATATTTATCCTGATTAAGTGTCTGCAATAAATCTCTACATCTTCCCAAAAAATAATTCACGCCTTTTAATTTTCTACCACCGACTGAAATTTTGTTTAAAGTATTAACTATCTATTAGAAATAAATAAATAATAATTAATAATAAAACACTTACCTGGTGGATTATTAATGTTTTCGAATAATTCTTTAATTATTGAATCGGCTATTCTCATAAATGATTCACTAACTGCCGCCATCCAATGTTTTATAGCACATTTAAGAACATCTTTTGTTGACCATGGTGGTCTTATAATTGTATAACGTTCCCAGCCATCACCAAATAAATTACGCATTTCTCTAACAACTATTGGAGAAAGAAATAATCGCAATTCGTCCTTTGCTTTCTCATAAATATCATCTGCGATCAATAATTCTTCTTCAAGTACTGTTTTTGTATTATCATTACTGTCTGTATGAAATGATAAATTGGAAAATGAATTATTTCCCGGACTTTTATCTATTCGTAAAAAATCAATTTTTTCAAAAGGATCATCACGTCCTAGTGTGACAATATCATGAATCATGGCTTTCGTACAAAGATTTTTGTCATACGAAAGTAACACCTAAAAAAAAGAAACAATTAATATTACATATATATTATACATATTATAAAAGTAAAAAAGAATTTTTACCACTGAACGTCCTGAATGATGTATTTGTAAACAGCTTTGTAAAATTTCATCGTCCGGTGTATCAATGTCGAATATTTCTTTATTTTTCATAACATCCTGTGGCGTTTGTCCCAAAATTCGTGGATGTTTGGTAGAAAAATGTTGATGTAAAAATTGTACTGCTTTTCTCGCTTTTAATTTTAAATTTTCCGATTTTGTTGCAGATTTGTCATCCTTGATAAAATCTAATTCCTATATATAAAAATTTAATTAATAAGTGTTTAAATTCAAAAAATCCAATTTAATAACTCACTTGTATAACTGTCCAAGGAACTACGATAAATGGTCTTCCAAATTTTTTAAACATCGTATCTCTTGCCTCCTCAATGACAGGTAAATTTGAGAGAAAAACATTAGTATCAACAACAATGTATAATACTTTCTCGTTCTTTTTATTTGATAATTCAAGAATATTTTCTTGTATAACATCTGTATGATTTATCGATTTAGTGTATAATTGAGATCGTACTGCTTGTACCTGAAATTTAATTTTTACATTTTTTCAAGAGGTGTTCCAATTTTTGGAATTTTTTCTCTAAATTTAATTATTATTAATATTTAATTAGAAGAAAACAAACGATAAATTACCTCATACATAATTTTTTCATCTTCAATGGGTTCCCATTCCATTTCCTCATAATATGGATCATTACTGTAATCCTTGAGCTTTTCAAATACAGACTGATGTTCTATTTCATCAGCATTAAGATCGTCCAAACGACGTTTATTTACATCAGCATTGGAACTTTGATAAGTTAAAACTTTATCTCGTACATTTTTAGCACGTGTTGTTGCATTTGTGTAAATAGTTACTTCTGGCCTTGGTTCTGAAATTGTTAGCATAAAAAAATGTTTTATTATATTCTATTATTAACAATATTATATATTTTAAGTATATAATAGTACCTTCTATTAATTTACGTATATTTAAAACTGAAGACACTTCTGGATGATAATTTTGTCTCACTTCTAAATTAACATGCTTTTCAGATGTTGATTCATTTAATTTATTTTTCAAATTTAAACTTTCACGAATATCATCAAGTCTTTGTTTAGCAATATTTTTCGGATATTTAGCATTTGAAGTTGGAGTTGCAATTTTGAAATTTATATCTTTCTCTAAAAAAAAATTGAAATTATAAAATTGTAGACATTTATTACATTATAATTATATTTTTAATTACCTGGTTCTTTTGACGAGATTAATATTGTACGTCTGGAATTTCGAGCAGAAGTTAGACTCTCATTTAATTTACTTTTTAAAACTTTTTCTTTAGGTCTTGCAATTTCAGGCTTTACTTGTTCACCTAATGTTGGAAGATTTGAAGCAACTTGTCTGTTGGGTATAGTATTAATTTGACTTAAACTTGAACGTCTAGATTTTCTTATAGGAACTGTATTTGTTTGTGGTTTTTTTGGTGAATTTGATGCTGGCTTGACTGTTTTAATTGGTGTTTTACTCTTTGATGTAGAAGCCGAATTAGAAGTTGATGACGAAGATGAAGATGAAGTATAATTAGTAGAAGATTCAGAAGCTGAACTCGAAGATGTTGAATTTGAACTTGAAGACGAACTTGTTACCGATTTTTTGGTAGATACATTTTTTTTATCTTTTCTTTCTTTTAATTTTTCATACATTAAACGCATTTGTGGTGTTAGACTTTCTTCTGTGGGTTTAACTGAAACTTCTTCTTTAATGTTTGAATTTGAATTAATTGTCGATAATCTTCGTTCTGGCTTTTTAGGAATGATTTTCGGTATTTCGGAAAATCTTCTTTTTTGTTTGACTGGCGATGTCATTGTACTTTCTTGTACTTTATTACCTTTCAAATTTTTCCCATCGCTAGTATTTTCGTTTTCTAATTTTCTACTAGCTGTCAATTTCTTATTCAAATTATCTTCTTTGGTTGATTTTAATCCCTTGGTTAATGTTGCTTGCTTCTGGAGCATTCTCGCACGAATTTCTCTCATTTGTGGAGTTTCATTTGTTGTTTTTTGTGAAATTAATGATATTCTGCGTTTTGCTTGAAGTACAGGTCTTTCTTTTTCTTGCATCATGTCTGGAGTTACTGGTCTTGATAATACAGAATCTTTTTCTAATTTTCTTTTTTTGTTAATTTCCTTTGATGGTATCTAAATTAGCGAGAAATAAAATAATTAAGTTACAATATGTAAATATTTAAAAATTGTAAGAGATCTAGTAAATTAGTTAATTAAATTTATTAATATAAATAAAATTATACTAACCTCATTTTGATTTTCAACTAAAGGTAATTCCCATGATGTTTTATTTGTTACAGTATTAAAATAATATACTTTATCAGGATAATTTTTGGACGAGCGAACGATCCAATTTTTTGGCAAATTTGACTTATTCATGATTTCTCTGGTCTCGTACGTATAAAAAAAATTTGTACTCACTTAATTTTTAACCAAAATGAAAAAAAAAACAAAATTTACAACTTTATTATTTACGTATTGAAAGATTGCTTAAAACCACATTTTTATTATATTATTTTGTTATCAACTGACGTAATAATTTTCTTCTTAAATTACTATATTTTGAGGTTCATAATCATAAAGAATTAACTGAGAAAGTTAAACGCAATTAAATATAAAGGTAAGTTCATAAAAGATTCAAACGCAACTGTCACACTTCAGACTTCACAGTAGCCGGTTCTTTAACTGCCTATGCTATAGTTCCGGCTAACCGGACCTTTAGCCATTTCCACACCGTTCCCTTCGATTCCCTTAATCTTCTTGAAAGGAAACACTATGAATCAAAAAGAAAGAGAAAAATATGTCGAAGAATTTAGTTTTCCATTTTGTGAAGAGTCCAGTAAATATGAAAAAGTTGCCAAAATTGGCCAAGGTACATTTGGGTAAGTTTATATTCGTATAATCAATCAATATCAAGTATATTATAAAAGTATATAAATAGACAGAAGTTTTTAGGTTATGTTCCCTTTGTAACAAAACACATTTTGTTTAATTCCTTAATTTTTTTATATATTTGGAGACAAAACGTTGTAAAATAATATTGGATGTAAATTTTTAAAACTAATGTAATAAATGCTTAAATAAAAGAAAAGTTATTTTTCTTGAACTTGAATTACAAAATACTTTTGTCATTTGTTTTTTTAATTTCCTTTATAACAGTGAGGTATTCAAAGCAAAGGACAAGAAAACGAATAAGAAGTATGTGGCTATGAAAAAAGTATTGATGGAAAATGAAAAAGAAGGTGTAAGTATACAAAATTTCAATATTTGATTGTTTTTCAATTTTTATGATGAAGAATTTTACAGATTTTTAAAAAAATTATTTTAAATTGTCTATTGAAGAATATAAAATTTGTATAGATAGTAAAATTTAGTATTTGTAGAAACAATTTCGTTCAATTATTTTAATACTTTAACTTTACACTTATGGAGGTTATGTTTGGATTTTTCTAACAAGATTTTGTAAATTTACTACACTGAATGAATTTTAAAAGTAAAAATTCGTATTTAATTGTAATAGCAATTTTTATTTCTCTTTTTTACAGTTTCCTATAACAGCATTGAGAGAAATCAGAATACTTCAACTACTCAAGCACGAAAATGTAGTCAATTTAATAGAAATCTGCAGAACAAAAGGTAAATTTTGAGTTTAAAATAACAAAATCTTGTTTAATATTTTAACAAAGTTTATATCAAAAATATTTTATTAATTCTTAAATTTTTTCAGCGACTCAATTTAATCGCTATCGCTCAACTTTTTATTTGGTTTTCGATTTTTGCGAGCATGATCTCGCTGGTTTACTTTCGAATGTCAACGTCAAATTTAGTTTAGGAGAGATTAAAAAAGTTATGCAACAACTTTTAAATGGACTATATTATATTCATAGTAATAAAGTATGTATGTAATTTATTTTTTATTTAACTTCTTTTTTTATTTAGTTTCAGGGTTTCGACAATTTATTGAAAAAAAATTTTTATTTAAATCATTGAAATTTATATTTACTCAATTTCTCCACTTTATATTACACGCGTATTTATATTGTATTATTATATCATTTGACCAAATTTTAATTTAATAGAATGTGCTTTTAATAGTTTTTATTTAACCAAAATTTAATTATAAGAACTTTTATTTTCCCTTTTTATGCGAACGGCCACATATTATACATATCATATAATTTTTTTACCGAAAATTATTATTTTTAGATTTTGCATCGAGACATGAAGGCTGCTAATGTTTTAATAACAAAAAATGGTGTTTTGAAACTTGCTGATTTTGGACTTGCGCGTGCATTTAGTGCAAATAAAAATGGTCAAGCGAATCGTTATACAAATCGAGTTGTTACCTTGTGGTATAGACCACCAGAATTATTATTAGGTGATCGGAATTATGGACCACCTGTAGATTTATGGGGTGCTGGTTGTATAATGGCTGAAATGTGGACGAGGTATGATAGTTGAGGGGCTGATAGCAAAAGTGGGTTAAATAATAACTGTAAATGAAAAGTCATCAGCATCTCTTCCAAATAGATAAATTAATCAAAATATTTTAAATCCACTATTGCTATCAGCCCCTCAATTGAAAATTATTTTTTCTCTCCTTTTTTGAAAATAAAGATTGAATTTTAAATTAATAAATTTATCAAATGTAATAAATAAATAAAAGAAATAAATTTTCTTTTCTTTGTAGATCACCAATAATGCAGGGTAACACGGAACAACAACAACTAACTTTAATATCACAATTATGTGGCTCGATCGTTCCCGATGTTTGGCCTGGTGTTGAAGCTTTAGAATTATTCAATAAAATGGAATTGATCAAAGGACAAAAAAGAAAAGTAATACATTTTTTAAAAATTATTTTACATGTTATTGATATTTGGTTACATTTTATTAAATAGTTTGTGAAATTTTTTAAATTCGTATTTTTCTATAATAGTAAATATTTTTCAGGTGAAAGAAAGACTGAAGCCATATGTAAAAGATGCTTTTGCTTGTGATTTACTTGACAAACTATTAATATTAGATCCTAGCAAAAGATATGATTCGGATACTGCCTTAAATCATGATTTTTTCTGGACCGATCCAATGCCTTGTGATTTAAGTAAAATGTTGGCTCAACATACGCAAAGTATGTTTGAATATTTAGCACCACCAAGAAGACAGGGACATTTGAGACATCCACATCATCCTGTAACTGGTGGACCATCGAAACCTAGTACAAGTGTTGCTGAAAGTGGTTATCAAGATCGTGTTTTCTAGCATATTCAAATTGTTAACTACTTTCTTCTTCTTTTTTTTAAAACAGATTCAAAACGTCAAATTTTTCTAATGATCTTAATGCCGAGCATTTCAAGTTATATTTATATATATATATAGTAATGTAAGTTAGATTATTGTCAGTTAATTTATAAAATTTACTATTATTGAACTGAAAGTGAAATCTTGAATATCTTCCATATAAAAACTGAAACCCGACATAAGATTTCAAAATACATTGTTCATTAATTTTGTATATAAACTTTTTGCTGTTTAAAATGTAAGTTAGATATTTTTTTGTATATTTCTGCGCTGTGTGCTATTTATATTATTATTAGGATTATTATTACTATTATTATTGTATTATTATTATTATTATTATAAATATTACACTTGTTGAAATTTGCACTTGAAATATTTGTATTTTTTTTAATTGAATACTTATGATCAAGATGTTTATCAACATACAATTATTATTTAAAGTATTTAAAAAATTTTTTAAATTTTTTCACAAAGTCTTCATTTTGAAAAAATTATTTTTTAAGTACATAGAATTTTTATGGATTCTAGAAATAGTTGAAAATACAAGTCATTTATAAAAAGTTTCTAACTTTTTCATGTCTTGTTTTTTTCTTCCACCAAATAGCGAACTGTTATAATGAAAATTTTTAAATTTAAATCAATATTACAATAAATAAATATTTTTCTTTGCAATGCTCCGTTGCAAAATATACCGACCTTACCGACTGACGGTAAAACAGGTTTTTAAAACTACATCTTGAATATTAATTGTAAATATAATTTAGGTATACATATATAAAGAGATGGCAAAGGTACTCTCAAGAATGTCGATAGGTCGTTGGCCAGTGAACTGTACTATACCCTTTTGCGTTTAGATAAGGCTTCAGGAGCATAATTTCAAGTCGAGCATAGCGAGATCATATACCACACAGCAAAGGACTGCTATTAAAATTTGCATCTTCCTTTTACTCCCTTCCAGTTCAGGGGACGGAATTTAATTGGTGGTCTGAAATCTTGGAGATATACGTAACGATCATCTCGTTCTGAAAAAGGTCATCTTCCACGACCGACTCTTGAAAGGTCTGTCTCGGGAGTTCAATTTTCTTCCCTCATTTGCAATTCGTAATTTCAAAAACTCATTCTTGAACGGACTTTTCTTTATCCTTGCTTATTCTATTGTTTTTATAATTGCACTTTACTACTTACACTCATTGTCAGACAGCCAGAAGCCAACTAATTTTTTTAAATAATTAAAATTCAAGTAGAAATAAAGTTGTAAATTTTGACAAATGCGTGTTATGATTTGATTGTCGTGGTCACGATTCCATCGTTTTAGAATCTTTTCTCTCTCGGGTTAACACGATCGGGCTTAACGAGCAATAAAATCTACTCCGTCTTAGAATCTACGTAATCAGCGTTAAGTTCTTTCTTTAACTGTTACTGCAACAGTGATAACCTTTGTCAAAACCTATTTTAATCTGAAAGGTGCTTTTACCATAATCTTTAACAAATTAAAAAGTTTATTCTTAACCAAAGTTCAATCGAAATCTCCAATATTTCCAATTGGGGATAAATAATTTTTTTTATTAATAGTAATATTTTTATGAGAGAAAAATGTTAATGTCATAAAGTCTTGAAAAGGTTTGCGTGGTAATGGGTAAAATTATCTATCGTTTCCGTTGCAAGTAGAAAAATGCAAAGTATAACGCGGTTATACTATAGTCTCTTCAGGCTACAAGCCATAAATTTCAATTTCCCCTGCAGGTAAAGATTAATTTCACGCTGCGCGTAAAGTGCTTGTGATAAGTCGCTGATAAAATTCATGTTCAATAAGAATTTAAACATTTTTTTACATTATCATCATTATTTAGGAAAAGCTTCTTTTTACATATATATTTATGATTTTAACGAGTCTTTATTTTTTTAGACTTAAGAGCGATTCTTTTTACCTTCTAGTAACGAGTCTGATTTAAGCTTTGGTTGCACTACTGTATATGAATATGTTCCTACCTACATATTTTGTAATGATTATTTTAGGAATTAAAATTTTATAAGTTTGCGCTTTAAAAACTAGCAAAAAAATTTAGCATATGTATAATTTTTTTTAAAAATATAATTAATTATTCCTCTTCTTCTAATGGGAGATTTATATTCTTGGGAGAATATAAAGTGACATTCAAGAAGCTTTAATTCTCATTATTCTTCTTCTTTTGCCTATTGCGGTTGCAATGGAATTATAACTCCGCAAACCTCGTTTGCGCACGAGAGGTATTAAATTTTAGTCACTTTCATGGTAACTGTCAGATCACTTTCTGAAAGTCATTTTACATTGAAACGTAAATTACATCTACTCTAGTGTCCCGACGATCGTGTAAAGGCTTTCCTCATTACGTCGTCTAATTAGCGTTATACGCTTCACTGGGTGCATGCGCGCGTCTAAGACCATCGCCACACAGGGAAGTGTCATTTTTTCCCCAGAATCCAGCTATGTAGGTTCTTCAGTATCAGACGCGACGCGACGCGCATCGGTTTATCGATAGACGTGAAATTTTCATTGGTTATCCGCAAAATAAAAAATTGCTCAGTGTTTTTTTCTCTCTTAATTAAAACTAAAAAAGAAAACAAACTTGCTTTTTTTATTGTGAAGAAATCGAGAAATTCTCCTCAATGTTAGGTATGTATTTTTTCAGAAAAAAATCTTGAAAACTTAAATTTACTTGAAACTTATTTAAAAGTTTTTAAATTATAAACTTACCTTTGGAAAGTTTTGTTTTGTTTTTTTTTTTTTGAGTAGAATAAAATTAATCATGACTGGAAATTACATGTCAATTGATGCAGTGAATGTACTTTAAATAAACTTTGTCAGTGTGGATGTTTATAAAAATAATAATGAAATTGTTAAAATACATTTTTATGAAATTCTTTAATTAACATTCTTTTCTTTATAGTTTAAATTAATTAATATATTGTTGAGAGAAAGAAGGACAAATAAATAATTATAGCATATCTCAAGAAGATTAAGTAGTGAAACTCGAGCTTAAGTCAGACAAAGGCGATCTTTCTAAATTAATTTTAATCTGAATAAGCGTCTACTTTGCAGCAAAATATTATAGAATATGTAATAAATAAAGTTTTAAAATTTATCAATCGAAAAAAACTAAAGTGTCACATTATTAGTGAAAATAAAAGTATCATCAATTTAAAAATTCTCCATATTCGATAATCATATTTACTGGTAAAAAGTATTTATTACTTGGAAAATTCAGGAAAAATGCAAAAAACTAACTCTCTGGGTAAACACGCGAAAATAAAAGCGAAAATAGTGTGATAAATGTTCCATTGGAAATAATTAATACAAACTATGGTTGCAATTTCCAGGCGCGTGTATAAATTTTCATTTATATGGAGTTTGCCAGATATTTTTGAAAGTACGTTGCAAATATGGAAATTTGAAAGTTACGCAAAAATTTACTATAAATGCAACAAGTCTCATAAATTGCTTTCATTATTTTCTCAATTTTGCCCAAATTGTCGCTTATATAATTTGTACGGCAAAGAGAATTGAAATTGGAATAATTATTTTGCAAAATTCTTGGAGTTGATGTTGAATTTCGGATAATGATAGAAAATCTTTGAATGTACGTTCGGAAAAAGAGGAAATGTGCTCAAAAGCTTAATATTCATGGTTTGAATTTGAATTGAAAGGCAGATGTTCTCTCTCTCTTTTCCGGTATTTTTTCGACATGTCTCGACATGTCACACCCGCATACTGTACGGGTCGAGAGCATGGTACGTTAATAACAGTTGGCGGCTTGCTACAGCTCGACATGACACTGATTAAATTGACGTCGTATTATAAGTCCCACGGAGCACGTTTTAACGATAAAAACGCGTTAACGAGCACTCGCTTGACTTTATTACCTTATGGGTCACGAAATAATGTCACGAGAACGATTACCTTCATCTCATGTAAATAATGCAAGCTTTGAAAAAAAGATTACTGACAATTTTAAAACTTGGGGGATGTTAAATAATTTTCAAAGAAAAATATATCACGTCTATAGAAATCGAAAAAAATCAAATAAAATGAAAATCACCTGATTTTGACTATATGCATATTTTCAAATCAACTATTTTTAGTTGATATACCGAGGTAATTAAAATAAATCTAATCTAGTCTTTTTACTGTTTATCACAAAGTACAAGGAACTTTTATTTCTGGGACAAAGTGATTTTTACAGATTATTTTTAATACGCAACACGAATCTCTAAACATAATTGTCAAGTTGAAGAAATGATTAAGAATTTTTTTTCTACGTAAAAACAAAGTGTTTTTCTCAGAAAAATGACACGTATAAGACAGATTTTCCGAGATTTCAATTCGAGGAGGATTTCTTTCTTATTATAGTCGTCGTATAGTGAAGTAATCTTCCTAGATTTTTCTTATCGAAATTTTATCTGTCTTCTTGCTGAGAAATAATAGCTTCATCTCTGTATATATATTCAGTGATATAATTTTGCAAATCCTATATTTGAAGCAATTCTGGTACAAGCCTACTGGGATTGTCCCCTCGTCACGTAAAACAGCCATCATCCTGTTCCGAGGGTTAAAGGCAACTCGAAATCGTGATACTTTATCAGCAGGAACCAGTTCTTTTCCAAAAGTATATATTTTTTCGTTTCATCTTTTTTGTTCCGGCAGTTTTTCTTCTTTTTATCGTTCGATGAAGTAAAACAACGATTACTCAAGGATAAAGTTCCTCGATGAAGGTATAATGGAAAACGAAACCGACAAATTGTATTACTGTATCTCAGCTGACACTTAATCACAATTAATTAGTACAAAAGTTTGTTGTAAGTAAGAAAAATAGTATATTAAGCAACAAGGAACTAAAGGCAACCATTTATTTACGTTGATGTTATGCTATACAATTTTAACGTAATCCCCATGGAATCTCCAGAGAGTCCTTATTTAGAAATTTTTAAATTGTGCAGACAACAGCTGTAGAGGCAAAAAAGGCAAAAAAGGCAGAAAAAGTTGGGGATACTTGTTTGCAAACGTTGCATTATTGCATTATTGCATTTAGATTTGAAGAAAGAAATTGATTTTTGAAAAAAACCTCATTTAGAAAATGAAAATATCAAGGATTAGGGTTGCATTACCTGGAAAATTTTGCTCGATTGTGTCTTCCTTCCGGCGAAATCAAGTTTTTTATTCCTCTGAGTCGCGGTGAATTGAACCATTTTCCTACCGACAGGCATCACAGCGGAAGTTGGAAAGTCGCGGACATTTCAGAAGCCGGTGTTGCCTTGAATGTCAACGTCAGATCTATGTAAGAATCTGTTCATCTCTATTCTAGTCTCGGCTTTATCTCTAGGCAAAAAATGATGCCAGTATGTGACCACGTTTTTTTAGAAACATATCAACATTTCTATTCTTGGAGCATTTTCAATTTTTAAGACTCCAATGAGTGTCATCAGACTTTAATTGGTTTTGGATGCGAAGAATATAAAAGTTAATTTTCTTGGATTATTCTGCATCTTGTTAGATTTGTACGTTGTTGCCAATTTATACTATATATTCTTATGGAAACTTTTGTAGAATTTCCAGTGTAAATTCTTGTTAAACGATTCTACGTTTCAATGGAATGATTTTACATTAAATTGGTTCGCTTTTTCGGACGGGCAATAGAAGAAATGTAAATTCTGTGACTAGAGCATTATCTTGATGAAAGTTTAGACACTTCTGATGCTTAGGAAATATAAATTACATTTTGTGAGAGTATAGGTAAATGAATTTCTTTTAAGATGTATGACGAATAAAAATCCTACAGTAGTTTTAGGGATACATATAATGAAAATAGTATATCTTGTGAAAATAGTTTGCACAAAAAAATGAAATTAAAAAATCGTCTTAAATAATGACATTTTTTTCAGAATGAAACAGATTTCACTGGAAATAGGATACATGCGTTATAATGAGGTATCAATATCTTTGGACCCTCTTCGGGGAGAATATGACATCGAGAAGGCATGCACATTGCTCGTGATCAGACGAAATGGAATTTACAGCTGAATGTTTATTATAACTTGACTGCCCTCGACAAATGCCTAGTACGTCGAACGTGAGTCGATTTCAAATACCACTGCTGCACATCGAAATCGTGAGAAACTCACAAAATGGAACTTTTTACTCACATGAGGTGCAACATAATTGCTTTCGAACGTTTCTTTCAACAAAAGAGAATACTCCATATTTCAGTCATACGCAATCGCATTATTATCATGCAAAAAAGGTTTTAACTAAAAAATAGCGATTTCAATTTTACTTAAATTTACTTTTCTGTTAGAAAATTATTATTGAATAATTAATAAAAAATCGCACAAATAAAGAGCAAAAATTGTATAAAAAAGTGAAACAAGATTGTGAGTTTTCTGATTGGCTCTCGATATAGGAAACGGGCGAAAAATGGATCGATGTGTGTACTGAGCGAAAAGTCTTGTAAAATGTCAGGAGGTTGAGGAATAATATTATGATGGACCGATCATGGTGTGGCGATAGGAGTGTAAACTAATCAAAATGATCAACATCTCAAATATAAGTGAACCCGAAATTCGTATTTGTCAAATTCCGGACGATTTTGAACTACTTGAGGATCCACGAACGGCAGTCTTGAGAAGAATTAGTTATGGAATTATTCTTCCAACCATATGCTGTTTGGGAATTATTGGAAATATTTTGAATCTCATTGTACTCACCAGACGTAACATGAGAGGAACTGCCTACATTTACATGAGAGGTGAGTATATTATTATACTCGACTTTTTCCTATTTTTTTATAACAAATCTTAGGCGAATAAATATAATTTCCAAGAAACAAATTTCATTCATTTCCATCTGTTTTAATTCTGATGCATGTAAATGTTTTGTTTAGATGAAAAATATTATTAATAAAATATAAATATAAAAACGAGATTGATAGTCACAATTTCTCAATGTCCCAGTAACATTTTAATTTTTTTCTGAACTGAATCAAAATTTACATTTAGTGGCATACTTAAAGTGAGTAAAATTCCAATTTTTACTTTCCATTTTTATTTATTATCTAATATTTATAAAAAAAGAAATGATTCTTTGTTTTTATTTTACGTCTCCTTAGTTCACTTCTATTAGCCTCTTAGGGCATCTGTTATGTTACATGTGCCAGATCAGAATTTAGTTCTCCCCTTATTTTGAGAAGATTCATTGTTGATATTTTTCTTATGATACAATAGAGAGCAATACACATTAAGATGATGATGGTTACAAGTATCGCGTTCCCTCGAGTGAAATTAAAAAAGGGGTTGAGTTGAAAAAAAGAGAGGAAGAAAATTAACGAGGATGTTAGATATATAGATAACAGATATCGTCGGGTCGGGAAAAGGATTGAGAATTCCATGTTTACGTAATATACTCTATATCAGGAAACTTGATTGCCTTTACGATTTTCTTGGTGACATATTTTCACGATGTCTGATACTTTTATCTATTGCATCGTTAAATGTATGTCACATTATACCGTTAAAACTTTCGGTTCTTTTTTTTAAGGATTGTATTAGAACCACACTTAAAGTTTTACCAAGAGTAGCACACTTCCAGTTAATTAGAAGGCATTGGATAGTATCGATTTATTTATTTACCATTTCTTCTATGCACTCAAAGAGACCCATGTTTTTTTCATGAAATTCAATTTTTTATGACTCAAAGTAATTTTCTTCTTCAAGGTGTTAGATTTACACTTTTATGACAGATATTATTACCGTATATAAATTGAACGATTGTACATTCAATTATATGTCGGCAAAGTGAATATCTGCACTAAATTACAATATGATACATTGGTATCATATTTAAATGATAATATACAATATAATGTTTTTCATAGATATTGCGATAAGTTATTAAATAAAAATTGCTTATTTCATATCCAAGTGTGTATATATTTGCATAAATGAAAAAAGGGTCACAGCAACTTGTGTTGGTGGAAGTCCAAGGAGGTTCAATTTCTTCATAAGAGCTTTCAGCAAAGAGAGAGAAGATCCCTGGGGTAAGGGATATTTGAAATTCCATCTAATTGGATGTAGCGGGACACTACAGCATCCAGTGATTCGTTGACGATCCGATAAGAACAGTTGCATTAAAATGTATTGAAACAATCCATTTTTCGAATACTTTTTCTATAAAATGTCATAGATATAATTAATAATTCAATTTACTTGGAAATTTCTTCTATCGCCAACAAAAATGAAATTCAAAAGGAAGTGTTTCCGAAGAGAGACTCTCATCTGAGGATCTCGTCAAAATTCTCATCTCATTCTGTTTGCTCTATCTAAGCCACTACTCTAGCCACTACTCCAACATAGCAAATGATAACGAAGAGTAAATGAGTTAGCTGTGAAGCGATAACTTTGTTATCCAAGCCCAAAGCGAAAGGTTATTTGTTTTAAGCTACCCGTCTTAACAGTCTCTGTTTACCTTTTTTAAACTTAAACCCACCACCCGACTAAGTAAGCGTGCTCTTCCTGACATCCAGATTTACTCAACTCAACCTTCTGAATTATAAGTCATTTGACTCGAATCCAAACTGTTATTGTCAAACAACAATAAATTTCATTATTTATTCATATGACTATCGTATTCCTTATAATATAATTAATTGTGCTAACTGGGATTTTTCCTCATGTTTATGAGACTGAGGACTTTTTGTTGGATTGGGAACTCTATTTCCGCATGTTCGTACAAAGTTGTAGGTTTTGTCCAACTTTGAATGTGTCCCCTCGCTTCCGGTTCTCAGTCGGCCTTATGCATTAGGAGGAAATTACTCAATAATTCGATTTCACATTTTCGTCGATTGTAAGAGAAATATTTACGCTATGTTATATTTCTCATAAATTTTATTCAAAAAAATTAAGTTTAATTTTTAATTTATTCAATTTAAAAAATATTTCTTTTTGCACTTTTATTATCTTGTCTATCTTTATCTACTTTATATTATTTTGATAGGCTTTCGTACTTTGTTTGGTTATGATAACTTTGTTAGTATGTGTGCCATTATTATTTTAATCAATAGAGCTTCTAAGCTTAAAACTCTTGTCAGAGACTTGTCGCTTAATGACAAAGAAACGCTTTGTTTAGTCAGATTACGACAACGTATATTACCAGCAGTTGAAATAAATGAATAAGTCGACAACATGGCCTGTTTGTTTGAAAACTCGGATGGCTTTAGTAGCCCTAAACATTATATTAATAGAATTACCAGTGAAGCAATTACTACTTGGAACAATAAGCAATGGATTAAGAGAGGGGAAATGAAAGGCTCCTGGCTAAATTACCTAAATCCTAATTTTCTTTAAAAATATCCACATTTTTTCTATAAGTAACAGATTGTTATTATTTTATTTATTTTATCGTTTATTACTTTTTCCAATTGTTGCAATTGAAAATGAAAATTAAAAAAAAATTCTTTATTAATAAACTATATTTCATAACTTTGTAAAGAAAGTGTAAATTGAAATATTAAAATTTCTACATCAATGTAAATTTAGAAAGTCTAATTTGAATATTAAACCACAGAAGGAAATGTCGAGGGTCTAGAAATTTATATGCGAATGTCAACATCATAAACTACTTGTATAGGGATTTGTGCATAAAAAATTGTGAAAATCCATTTAAAAAAATGAAAAAGACTTGAAAAAATTAATTAAAAAAAATACAAAAATAAAATGAAAATTAAAAGTTATTTATAAAGAAATAATTATGATATAAATTGATTCCTTCAAATAGTTTCTAGTTCTGATTCATTTTCAGGTGGTTCATGCTTATGAACATTGTGTTAAAAAATTATTATTAAATCTTGCAAAAATTGTGAAAGAAAAAAAATTACAAGTTTCTAAAAAACAGTTGATGAGAATAATTCTTTGAAAAAATTCAAATCGACATAGTTGGCCCTTTTCAGAAAATCGATATACATTAACCATACATTGTGCTTTCTCTAAATGTACCTATGCAATACCTTTAAAATCTATAGATTCTGTTATACAACAAACCAAAATTTTAGTTCAACAGATGATAATCCAAAAAATTTCGATCTATTCTTCTATCGCTCATTCTTTCAAAAAAATAGTTTAATTTCCTTATTAAACTTTTCTACTTTTCTACTTTTCTATAAATGACCTCTTACCTTCACAGTACAAATTTTAACTTTTCTTTTAAACTTTCTTTGCTTCCTTTCTTATGTATACCATTTTATTATTTGATAGCATATTTAACTTTTAAATTCAATTTAAAGACTTGCGCACGGGTAAATTAATTAAATGGATAATTAATGCATCTATGCTCAGCAAAAAAAATGTTTTTTGATTAGTCCAACACTTTCTTTTAAATAAATTAAAGAAATTTTTTGAAAGTAACAAAAAAGTTGTCGACTTGATAAAACAATTATATCAAGTTTATTGTCACTTCGAATATGGCTAATCAAAGTTAAACTGTTCGTTTAATATGATTCAGAAAGAATTTTATTAACCTCAATAATCACATTTTAATCTAAAGGTCGATAATGTTATAAATTTCGTAAAAAAATTTTCTCGCAAATTCTTTTTATTTTGGTTTTTGTGAAAAAAGCGCAAACAAGCTTAATTTCTAGACTCTTTAAATCGAAAATGTCGATCACAACGAATGTTCGCGTCCGAACTTAAGGGCTGGCTGAGTGATTACCTCGTAGATCCTGCTTTCTGCTATTCTCTTTCTTTTCCTTTTTATCCATGTCTCGTCGATTTGTTAACCAAATAGTGCCTTCGTTCTCACTCTTATTAAAGGTACCAACCTTTAATCAACGAAATTCGTTGATTTTTAAATGACTATTACACTCATATAAAGTTCAGATTTTGATATAGTATATTTTTTGTTTCGCAAACCGTATATTGAACAAGATCTCCCTTCTTTCTTTTTTAATGATATTAAAACATATACTTTCTTGTTCCTAATTATTAAAGCTTAATTCTGTTTCATAATGTGAGGAAATTTTTTTTTCTTTAAATTTAGAACCTTTCATCCAGCGCACTCTTTTTTACCCTCCATATGAGACTTTGTCTACGTAAACATATACAACCCTATTTCGTTTATTTCTTGTAATAAAAACGCTTATGTACAATTTCTACTTATCCTTCTTTATGTACTTTTCATATTCCATATTCCCGCGTTGAACTGAGGTGAATACGAACCTACAAAATAATAAGCGCAAAACTTGGCCAAGTTTTGCAAACATTGCTAACGAACTCTCAAGTATTATTTCGACCACGTGAGTTACAAATTAATTATAAACTTACGAGACCAAAATTGTTCGGTCGAAGTTATATGTTATACCACTTAATCCCAGTGAACACGTTCCCTTTTTGTTATGAAACTATATGCAAGAACACTATTATGTCACATTTCTGAAATAAAATTATTCTCGTTGTAAATTTTAAATTATAAAATGTTTAATACATTATAGCCGTTTTTTAAATATCTTGGATCGTCACACTATTGTTATAAAATTTACCGAGGGTTCTCTGAATCTTGGGCAGGGTCATTAATAATTTTTTTAGTGTTGATAGTGGCGGTCCACTTTTTATATTTCGAAGGAACTAATATGCTCTTAAAATAAATGATTTCACTTAAGTTTATTATTATTAAACTCTGGTGGACTAGTGACTCGATATATTGCTATCATTCCTCTTGCCACTTATAAAATTAAAAAATCATCAAATGTATACTGAGCTATAGCGTAAAATATCTTGCGCGTTTGTCGGACAATTTCATTTATTCTGTAAAAATTATTACAAACAATCAATATTTTAATAATTCACTAATTATTCAAAAAAAGAATTGAAAAATTTTAATAAAATTTCTCGTGATTGAAAAAAATTAAGTCAACTGTAAAAAGTGCTGACCTGAAAGAAAAAATAAAACTGTTTTTGAATATTTTGTTTTGATTTCGTGACGGACCCTAACTCTAAAGTAAAATTGAATACTTTTTTATTAAGAGAAAATGAAATAACGAATTCCTTTAAATAGAAATGATTTGAAAATATTTAATTGCTCAGGGAAGTTTTCCCTCGATCTTATAGCGTGAATCTCTTGTTTAATGCTCGTTTTCCACACAGACTTTGTTCAATGAAAAGTCTGACGCGTTATTACGAGAATGCGATTCCCCTCTTGGGGAATTTTCGATGATAGTGTGTGTATATGTGTAAGGGAGAGGATGAGGTTAAATCGTAAGAGGAGCGTGACGAGAATTACAAATCGACAAAAACTCTTTTCAAGACGGTTGTATAATGTAAAGGTTTCTTCTCTTTTTTCACGGGTTTATATATATATATATTAGAGATGCTCCGCCCCATTTAAATATTATTTCATACAATATACACTTAATTCATTTTAATTAAATATTAATTATAGTTTTTAGACAATCTTATGAAAAACTAAATTAATACTCCTTAAATTTTCATAAAATTTATTAATGCTTTTCCTAGAGGTTTTAAGATGCGATTTTTATAGATTCAGACGATGCCAAGAATGGGCAAAAGGAACTGGAAATAACGTGCACTTGGCGGATTTAGATAATTTTAGATAGATTAAAGTTTAAGTTAGGTTAAGGATGAAGAAGTATTTTTTGTAATTTAGAAAGTAAGGATTGTATACTCTCTAAATTTGAATTAGCGACTATTCGCTTATTCGTAGCTGCATACTATGGACTGATTAAAATAGCGACTATTCGCTAGTAATCAGCGAATTTTCAATGAGTGATTATTCACTTATTCCCAGCTGCATACTCTGCGCTAGGAATAAGCGAATAGTCGCTAATTCAGATTTAGAGAGTAAGATATATTGGTCTTCGAATTCTACGACATGTACAAAAAATTTTTTTTTTAATTTTCTCTTTCATACTGTTATAAAGCAAAAGTTTAATGTTTTCTGAAAATCGTATTTAATTAAAATTTTCACTTGAACAGGCTCTGAAAAAACTATCCTTCGGACTGTATGCTATTTTTAATAGTTAATTTTTTAATTGTAGAAAAGTTGACAATTTCATTGTCACTCTCAGTGTTTGGTAATTTAATCGAAGGAAAGTTCATTCAGGTCAAACTTTCAGTGATTGAATGAAATGTTGATCGATATATGTATATATATAGGTAATGAGGTTTTTATTTTTTTTTTTAAACTTGTATGTTAAGCGTGTAATAATAGAGGCGACTCGGCGCAAAAGCTCATAACGACTCGAAAGGGTTGATGCCAGAGCCTGACACTAGTTGAGTAGTGGGGCTTCGGGGAGTTGAAGGGTATATGAGGGAGTCGACTATGACTCGGAACCGCAATATTGCAGACTTGGTAGTAAACTATTCTATAGTAATATCCAGTGAGGATACAGCAAAGACAGCCAGATGATATCATCCTTAAATTTTATCACCTTCACCGTACTTTGTTGGCTCCTAAAATGTGTAATAGAAAGAACAGTAATATAGTTATCAGTTCGAAATATACAATGTTAAAAGAATTGATAATAATTGACAAAAATTAAATAAAAGAAAAAATATTAAAGTTGTTGTTTTAATTTTCTGTACAATATTAAAACAATTATCTTTTTATTATAATTTATCCAATACTGTTAAAGAAAAATTTCTTTCTAAGAATTGTGGACCAAATAAAAAAAGTAAAATGTAATACTTTAATCCTTTTTTCCTTTAATTAAAGCTATATGTAATTTCAGAAAATAAATGCCGAATTCGTGAGAAATTAATATACTTAAAACAACATTCAATATTAAGTTTTCAAACTCTTTAAGAGACCTCTATATCTTATATTTCTTTTTCTTGATACATATAATCTTTTTTGTTCATTAAAGACACAATTTACTTTAATATTTAATTAATTGTGGGAAACTTGTATTTGGAAGTAGAAAAGAATATTAACGTCAGACCATTTGTGCGAATAATTATTAAAGTATTCTTACATTTTGATATAATTAATAAATTCATTTTTTATATATGGTCAAATAATTTTACAAAATCGCTTTCGGACTATATCAATTTTTTCAAGTTTCATCGAAATCGAACAAGTATGGTATAACTTACATTTTGTAACATATTAGAATATTGTTTTTTTTATCTCATTTTTTATAATATATGCAATTACCAATTCATCAAAGACCCTTAAGCTATTCAACTTTTACATCGAGGTCTAATTTATAAAAAGAAAGCCCGTTAAAAAGTTTTAAAAGAAGCTGTAATGCTTTTAATTTTAACACTTAAATGATGTATTACACTGAGTCGTAAATTAAATAAAAGATAAAAGCACTGATGAGTTTTAGTATAGAGTTTTTACTTTATAGGTTTTTCATTTTAAATATAAGAAAAAAAATAATAAAAACTTTTTTAAGATGCATAAAAAAATTTACAAAATTGATGACAAGTGATCCTCATCTTAATTTCTTCTTTGATATCAGTCACTCTCGATTTTTCTCAGCTTTCTGTCTATTTATCTCTTGAGAAAGTATTCTGACTCCTCAGCCATTTTGTGATAAATAATAAAAATATCCTATGCAACATCGAACTAGAACTACACCGAAAACGAATTATAACTGAAATTGAATCGGAAACAAACGACAATATAGCAATTTAAAACAACATCCTGATCTTCGTACTGGAAACTTGATAAAAACTTATTACCTCAATGCGCTCGCAATGGATTTTTAGTGAGTTAATTTTATTGTAGCCTGATCATTGTAAGCAGTTAAGATTTTCGTCTTTTCTCTGTTATGTCTGGGAAATTCTGCTGCACTCTTTAGGTTTATGTTAGTTCCCTTGAGGGAGTACAAGTACAAGTCTACAAGACGTGTAGAGTCTCCCAGCACTACTTCTGGTGTTTCATATAGCTGTAGCCATTGTTTGAATTTATCAGGAACACCAACTGTTGGCTCAGGTCCGATAAAATTCTTCTCTATCTTCTGCTTTGGCTAGATCATCCTGTGCTCTTAATTAGTCATCTGATTAGGTTACTGATGTTTCTCTTGGAAGAGCTGTAGGAATATTGCCACAATTTCGGATTGTAAAACAGTTTAATAGTGACTGACTTAAGACAAAGTGCAGATTATGCTGAATAGAAAATTGGTTTGCAAAAAAACTTTTTTTCGACAAATTTTAACAAATACGTAAAAAACCAGAAAAATAGGTTGTAAAAAAATAAGTCTTTCTTTATTTTTCAAGCCGAAAAACATATTTTATTGTAAAGTTAATTTTTAATATTCCATTAACTGCTTGCATGATTTGAGATGAATCCGATCATATATAACTTTCGAAAATCACTAATTAGTCAACTAATTAGATGGAGTAAATCTCCCAATAGAATACATGCGTCATTTCTCCTCTAGAGATTATAAAATAATAATGATAATTTTTGATATTAAATGAAAAATAAAAGTTTTAAAATTACTTTGAGACATCAAATAAAAATTAACTAATCCTTCATTTCTTAATACTTATTTCCAACACTGACCCCCAAAGCCACAAAAAAACCATTATCATTTATTATAATTAAAATTATATGAAATAGAGCAAATTATCATTAGATCTTTTATCAACTGTAAGCTCAGTGGCGAAAATATTTTCTACCGTACCGATAGCTTTAAGACTTTACCGACCAAAGAAAGCTTCTGTTAACTTGTAAAAGACCCGAATTCTTAGTTTCACTGTTGGTAAAACATTTCTTCCTCAAATTACAGGGAGGTTTCAAAATTTGTTCAATGGATGTCAGTTCTGAACTAGAATTTAAAATTTACAAAACATATACAATAAATGGACTTGAATTGGAATAGTATCAAAAAACTTGAAACTCACCTAAATTTCAATAAAATTATGATGAGAATGTATAAATGAAAAATCATCTCTTCCACTTCCTTACAGATTAGTGAGAAAAAGAAGAATGAAATTTTGTAAACTATCATATTTCAGAATAATAAGAGCACTAAATTAAAAATTTGTTGATGCACCACATAATAAATTATTTTTGTTGAAAGGATGAAAATTTTAATAAAATAAATCTATATCTTGTTGTTCTCAGGTTACTCAGCTGCAGCCTTGCTGGCCATTTGTTTTTGCATTCCTTTCGCTCTGAGGGTTTTGATTCACAAGGAGACAGGTCGATGGAGTAATTGGCTGCAAGCTTTTTACCACGCGCACTTGGAACTATTTTTAGGGAACGCTTGTCTGGGTATGGAATTTCATTTCCTTCAGTTAATTAAATTTCTAATTTACCCAGTTTATTAATTTATAATAAAATAATAAAGGCTTTTATCTCTCTAGGTTTATATTGTACGTTTAGCGAGCAATTTCTTATATTTGTTGTAAAATTCTCATCAATAAAAAACGTTCAGAAAAATATTTCATATGTTGGATTATTTTGAAGAAAGTATATATATAATAAAGGACATACTTAATTTATGAACTATGTATGAATACTTTCAACCAAAGTGCAATATTTTTGCGGATACAATTTTATTTCTTTTTCATAATACATTTTCTCGAATTTTACGATCAGTCTTCAATCTATGCCACAATAGTGATACCATAAAAGCTTAAAAATATTCTCATGCGCGTTCAAGTGCAATAGCTATACGTCATTTAACAGCTTCCTTTTAGACGAATAAAGGCGTTAACTTTTGAAGAAATCTCTTCTGGATTTATTTCATTTCTCTAGTTCCCTTTGTAACGCAATTGAAATGTTTGACAATTCTTTCCTAAATAACATTAATATTCATGATATTCGATGTGTATTGATTAGATAAGACTTTGTGAATTGAGACAAATTGCAAATTTAATCTTCATGTCAACAGGCGTCGGAGTAATGATGCTGTTGGCCTTGACTGTGGAGAGATATGTCAGTGTATGTCATCCTGGCCAATACACTAGACCTTTGTGTGGACCACCTAATTTGACGGTGGCTCTAATACCAATAGCTACATTCCTTGTCTACATACCCAGTGTGTTTAGGGGTGAAATTACAACCTGTCTTCTAGATGCAGGAGGGCCTTTTATCTACCAGAAGAGAGATAGCACTCAATTTTTAAATTCAGTCTTTTATCAAGTAAGTATAAGTGAAAGAATTTTTAGAATTCTCTTTTAAGAGCAAACAGTGTGCAAGTACAGATTTTGGATTTAGAAATTCTAAGGATCAACCACTTTATATACCAATCGTGTAATGTTATATTATATATCTATACCAGCAAGTGATGAAATTACAAACTGTAGTTGGTCGCTTTGCAAAAGAGAAGATCTCATAAAAATTCATACTTTAATTCAAGATCCACAGAAGTAATATAGGTTGAATATAAATTAAATTTCACCTTTAGGATCTAATTTGTATAATTTGTTTGTTCACAGGTGTACAAGATCGTACTGGAGGTGGTATTCAAGGTGGCTCCAACAATTTTATTAGCGGGATTCAACCTACGAATAATGATTGTCTATAGGAAATCTTGTGAACGTCGTCGAAGGATGACTCTCTCGAGAACAATAAGCAATGAAGAGGATTCTAGAACATTTGCTGAAGAGAGAAGGCTGGTTCTTCTGTTAAGCAGTACAAGTATCCTCTTCCTGGTCTGTGTTAGTCCAATGGTCATTTTGAACGTGACTCTCAGTGAAGGCAATCTGAGCTTGTATCCTTATCAGGTAAGGTTTGCTGCCTCTAATCTACGTATAATTAGATCCTTTGTTCTCCACTCTTATTACGCCTTTACTGTAACAACCCCATAATTTACACATTTTATTTCAACATTCTCACTCTTCTCTTTTGCCTTAAAATTTTTCGAATAAAATCGTTTCTTTAAAAAATCTAATTAGATATTATAACGTGTGTTATTTTTCAGGTATTCAGGTCTCTGGCAAATCTGTTGGAGGTGATAAATTACTCGATAACCTTCTACATCTACTGTCTCTTTTCGGAGGATTTTCGAAATACCCTGATTCGCACTCTACAATGGCCTTGGGGCAAAGGGGTCGTAAGAGGAAGGGGTGTACCCATGAAGCGTTCTCCAATACCAAGACCGACAACCACGACGACACCCCCGACAACCGCTCTAGCCACCCCCGGTCACAGTGCTCGTGCAAGTGTCTAGCAAGACCACACAGACAAAGAAATAGAAATCCAGGAAATAAAGGAATACTCGTTCAAAGTGTTTGCCATCGTGTTCACTAGATTTTCTATATTGGAACTGTGACAATATGCACAAAGGAATCAAATTTCTCATATTCAAGTAAAATATTTTTTTCAGTAACAATGCGACCACAATAAACCTGAACTTTACAACAAATTAAAGTGACGTAAGACAATCGAAAATAATTTCATTTGCGCTAAATTAAACTATTATTTTATTCATCGATTTTTCCAATATCACAGACTCTTATCAATTCGTTGTTATATTTTATAATAAATAATTCGTTGTAAACAAGTTTATTGTGTAGAATTCAAGAGATGAAATGAACGAGAGAAATGGTACTTGGAACACTCGTAGAGTGAAATTATTTTTCTTAAAGTTCTTAGTACCTGGAAACGTACATTTTGAATGCAAAAATGAGAACGTATTATACACGGTGAGAAAGACATTTCTAATTCCTTATTGTATAAACAACAATTATTTATTTAAAGTAAAAAATATCTCTTTGTGACATTTTTAGAATCCTCTTCCTTTTAATGTAGGGAATATTGAAATGGATGCATTCCTGGATAAAGAAGACGGAAGAAAGTCGTTAATATTTTCCATTTGAAGAAATACTTCTAACTACTTGGTCACGCAGAATTCTTTGAAAATATGTGTACAGATGTGATATATAATTTACATAAACAAATAAAAAAATATACTTATGAAAATTATAAATATATATATATATATATTTCTTTGCAAATTAAATATAAGTATTTAATAATAAAACACAATATTCCTGAAATTATATAGTTTCCACTTCTTGTCCCAGTGACCTATTTCTCTATCCACTAGACTTAAAATCGTTAAGTTAACGTCTATATGCTTTCAGGGGGGTCGATTATGTAATTTGTTTTGCACTTTGTCTTTTGACAAAATTGTAACTTAGTCTAGATTGGAGTTATTTGTTATTGTATACTTGATTTGATGAAAACCAGCAAAGATGACGTGAAATCTACGTGTTAAATAAAACCTTGTATTATTCATGAAATCTCATGAGTCCCATGTCATTTTTAGGATCTCATTTTCTATGGCCTATTCTTTGCAGTCTTACTACCTATTAACAGCTCTCTACTCTTTTTTTCAATAAGAAAGTCTTTCATGTCGTTGGAAATGTTTTTGACGTCCCTCTTCAGGGAAGCAAGTAGCTCCTTTTTAGTAGTTCAGCTTTCAAAGATTCTGTTTTCAATTGTGGCCTTGAGGTAAAGGCTGTCAAGTTCTTCATCTTCTCCAAAAGAGCTCAATCTCTGATTTAGGTTTCCCACTTTTTTTGATATGTCATATTGAATTGATATTGATACGTTTTACCCTTCTTATAAGCACAACTTCCGACCTTAATCTTAGCTTTGTGTTGGCAAAAGACACCTATTTTTTAAGCTATGCCAGTCTTCGTTTTTCTCAAGGGTTTTCTTATTTCTTCTCTGGTGGTCACAGTGACCCACATGTTGTTTCTTCTTTCTTTTTCTTCTCAGAGTGTTCAATTTTCAGAAATGGACCACCAGGCGTGTTGGTTGACTACGCTAAAGCTTTCGTTCATCTCACCTTTTGTTGAGATATACTTTCTTCCTTCAGATTAGTCTACCCCCACTGAATTTTTCGCTTCAAGTAGACGTTCCAAAAAGAATTATTGAAAAAATCCCAAAATTGGAAAAAGTAGTGATTCTGAATAATTAAGAAAAATAATTATTACCCTTATGCATTAATCACACTATTTATTTTATTTTCTATGCAAAGATACATTTACAGTGGGCTGTTTTCTGCAGTTACTGTGAGTAAATTACGGCCTAATCAGCATGAACATGCTGTTGGATTGGTCTATGATTTACTTTAAGTATACTCACAGTAATTGCCGAAAGCACTCAGCGTCTATACTAGTAGTTGAATTTCATTGGTCAAATCCAATACAAATTAGACTTTACATAAGAAAAATCAATCAAGTTCTACATTTCTCCTGCACACCATATGTTGATTTATTTTAAACATTCTTTTGTAAAACGATTAGTACTTTTAATTTTTCAATTTCAAAAGACTACATTTTGAGAAGAGATCTTTCACAAATTACGTCACTCATGTTCGAACATTTCCCCTTCTCTTCTACAACTCTTAAATTTTTAACTTCCTCTTCTCTAAGCGCGTGATGATGTATTACAAAGATTTTACGTTTATGGTTAAAATACAGAAGAGAATTTCCTATTAAAAGTAGGGCATTAATTGAGAAAGAGAGTGAATTACGAAAATTGAGAAAATCTTTGCCAGAGATTTGAAAGCACTTTAAAAGATTTAACTGATTCTAAATGCCCCGAGCACTGAAACACTCTAGTGTGTTTTACGCTAACTGTTCTCCAGCTTTAAAACATCTTACATTTAAAAATAAAAAGACAAAAGGAGACTTTAAACTGCTTTCACGACAGCCTTTGTTTAGCTTTTATGCGCGAAGAACAAAACATTTTCAAGACATTCGAAATCAATAGTGTGTTCGAAAATTTTATTAAATCTGAAAAAAGTTTTTCTTTCAATTGTATTATTATTTTAAAAAAATTACATCAATTTAAAGAAATTATAATAGCTTAAACTTAGCTCAGGGGTGGGGGAACGTCATTTAAAGTGCTAAACCGGAAAAAGCGAGCACTCGAAAAATTCGAGTTCCGGAACCCGAGTTCTCGATTTTTCGAGTGTTCGCTTTTTTGGTTATAATAGCTTAAACTTATCTCAGGGGTGGGGAAACGTCATTTAAAGTGCTAAACCGGAAAAAGCGAGCACTCGAAAAATTCGAGTTCCGGAACCCGAGTTCTCGATTATATTATAACTTAAGGTTAGATGGGTGAAAATTTTCTATACAGCTCAAGAATTGGTTTGGCATTGCTGAATAGTTAAACGATGGTTTAGAAATGACTTAAAAATTAGATGAATGGTTCGAGCAAGGATTTTGGCTGCCAGCCAGCGTTAATACATGATCTGTTAAAATTTTAATGCTCTGGACTCAGCTGATATTTCAAGTTCAATGAATTTAATTTTTTAAGTTTTATTTATTTAATAAAGTTTAGTATAGTACAGAATTAATCACTTTAGAAGCGAGATTTTGGCAAATTGACATTTAAGAGAGGTGCAATCATGAATAGAATAGTAGAAATGAAAAGAAATAGTGTTGTGTCAGTGTCGCCAAAAGTGAGAAGGTTGCTGGGTACAAGTTTGGGTGGTCGTGAGTGGGTCGATAATGGGTGGCTTTCCCAATGTTGTTGAGGAATTGCCCCTGGGCATCCTCAAAGAGTGCACTCCACACAATTACATCTAGAATCGTTTTCCAACATTCTTTTCTACCGCACTTATCCATTGCCACATGTGTTTGTTCCAACATTTCTGCTGATGCAATAAAAAAATTAATAAAATAATTATTTATTTAAGAAAAATCAGCTCAAATTGTTTTCCAAAAAAATTTAATTCTAATTCTAATTCTAATTCTAGACTGTGTAAGATGACGTAATAAAAATGTAGTAGGTAATAATTTTCTGTTATACTGTAAAATACATTAAAACCCTAATAAATTGAAGAAAATATCTCTTCCGTCTCCTTCAAGTTCAAAACCCTCAATTACTCAAAATGGTTAGCATTTTCCTTTAATTGTGGAGGTTCTACTGTATAATTTGGTAAAATAGAATTATTTATTGTTGTCGAGATTCACTTTTTAAACTTGTTTATCGCTTGGGGAATTGCGTGCGACTATTCTCGACAGACAGGCAGAAAAAAAGACGGTGATCTACAAACAAAAGAAGCTGCAAAGTCCTTAAGTAAGTAGACGTCTGTAGCGTTGAGAGATGCTAGCTGATTTTGTTATACGGATTGAAAGAATTCAGCGAATGAAATGGATCTTGAAAAGAAATTAAAATACCACTTTTATTCCAAAAATCTACATTCTATTCAATACCCTGCATAATTTTCAATATTATACCCGCAGTTTTATTTAATCATCATTTATACCTACGTATAAGATGAATTTTTACGCAATAGGTACAGATATAAGACGTAAGTTTAATTTTTTAATTAAATGAAATGGAATACAAATGATTATTTGTATTCTGCAAATTCAGTTTATGATCAATCAAGTGACATCCCGAGGCGAAATTTGAATCCTCTTTAGCTTCCCTTAGAACCTAAATAGGCCCTCTTTACGATCTTGTAGACTCCCGTAGGCCCTTCTTTGAATCCAAACGTGGAAGAAAGGTAAATTTGCGACTGGTTGAGGAAGTTAAAGAGGGTCTAGTTCGATTAAAAAAGTACAAAAAAATGCAAAAAAAAACTCTTTTAATTATTTTGATTAAAGCAAAATGAATTTTTTCTTCACACAATATTTCTTTAATTACCCTTTAAAAACTGGAATTAACATATTTTGAAGCGTTTTCAAAAAATTAATAGAATTAGAGCAATTTCAAAATTTTCAATATTTTAATCAATTTTTAGACCCTACTTTAAATCCAAACGTGGAAGAAAGGGAAATTTGCGACTAGTTGAGGAAGCTAAAGAGGGTCTGTTTAACTCTACTTTACTCCTTGTAAATTAGGGCTTAAATTTCGCCTCGGGATACTACTCTGCTTATTGAGTGAGAAAAGCGTCGTCCACATAATTCACAGAAAGTGGGCTTCTCGTCTGCGAGAGAAAGAAAAAAAGTGAACACGAAATCCACCCTGGCACGAACTTTTTGATGAGTAAAAGCGTAACAGAAGAGACAGCCACTATTGCTCCGCCTCTGACACTCTTTCATACAAAGGAGAACTCTATGCAAAATCGTCGATACCTTCAGCATACAAATCGAGAGACGTCGAGGTTTCACATCTCCCACCTGCTTCACACACAAATAAGCCTGCAGCATTTGTTCTCTCACAACACGTAGGAGAAAAGTTGCTTGCAGTTCGGTGCAACTGACAGTTTTCACTATTATAAGCTCAAAACATAAACATTACGTACATGATATATGTCAGTATTAAAAAAAATAATCCAACATTCATTAAATGAATACTTGATCATGTTCTAACGAAAATTAAATTTTCAAAATATTTGACAAACTAAAAAAAGTAGAAGTGTACTACAATTTCTAGTAAAGTCATCAAGAATATAGATTAGACGTGATTGTAGTTATGGGCGTTTTAAGCTTGGAGCAATTTTCATTCACCGTTACTGCTCTAACGATAAGAGAAAAATACACAAGAGATTGATGGAATTGCAGATTAGAAAACTGTTCCAAGTTTTTATTTTGAATGAAGTAAAGAATTTGCTTGTATTTTTGTTATAGTATCTCATTAAAGTTTTAAAAAACTAGATCAGAATTGGGAAAGTTCCCCCAAGTATTCAAATTCTTTTACTTGGTTATAGCAATACTTTTGACTTAAACTTTATCCGGGGTTATTGAATTGTTAAAATATGACTTGAAGTTAAAATCTTTCAAATTTGAATTACAAAAATGGTAATGGTATTTTTGGGAAAGAATTTTAATATTAAATGTCACTTTAAAATATATTCCTTAATTTTCAAGTGCACACAGTAAAAACAAAAACCTTAAATTAAGCCCGTGTTTTTTGCATAAGTCTGTCCTTGTCTAATTGGTCTGACTCCGTTTACACTAAAATGAAATTCACAAGATTTATCCTTTTTAAGAAACTAATATGAAATTATCCGATACCTAAAGAGTTATTTGAAATAATTTATTTCTCTGACAATTTTCAAGAAAACTGAGAATAGACAGAAACTAAAAAAGAAAATTAAAAAACATTGAAAAGAGATAAAAATCTCTTCTTCCGTCAATTATACTCCGCAGTGAATATAATGGACGGGAAAGAAGAGAAATTATGTAGGATGTGCAAATATGAATTAGGGTAAATTCGAGAGAGATTGACAGAATTTGACAATAGATGTAATTTATTTTAGATTAGTCTGCTTTATTTTCTGCCTGAAAATGAAAAACTTGGCAAAAAAGAATGTAGAGATAACTTTTATTGTATATTGTTTTGTGTAGCGCTAAACAATTTTAATAGCTTTACGTTTTCTACCGTTGCAAATTGTTACTTTTTTAAAGTCCTTTAAAAAAATGATGGCCAACTCTCTCGGATTTACCAAATATAGTGTTGGTGGCATCTGCTACAGAGGTGTGCAGGGGATGAGATTTACGGTCAAGGTAATGAGATGGATACGGAATGAAAATAAACAGGGAGAAAAGTATATAAATGGAAAAGTTGAGTGAGATATTCAAAACGAATTTTAAAAAATAGAATGGAAGTATTAAACTTAGTAGTAGCACTGTCAGTTTCGAAACGGGATACAAGTTGTATAAACCAATTATTATAATTTATAATTGTTTAAATTAATTTCCCATAATAAATAAATCTAATTGATTGAGAAGAAAAAAATGTTATTATTTCGGTAATTAAAATTGATATTATCTTATCATTCGATTGCAAAGAAAGATTAATTTAGTTACTTATGCAGAACTTGATTAAAATCCCATCTAGTAATTTGAGTATTTGGTTGAGTCAACTGAATAGTTTTTCAAACTGCTTATACATTTAAGGGGAGGCTGGCATATCGTTTACTGAAGGGCGCCGTTGGAAAACGCTTGCGCGGCTGCCAGAATCATCCTCGGTTGAGCCCCAACGAATGCTACCAAGAACCAGTCCGACGCCCAGCACCGCGACGCTCTGACGTCACACTGAGACGCGTGTTCTCGTCAATTGAAAACGGGTACACGTCGCGCCGGTGATTCATGAATGAAAACTCGTGCCATTGGTATTCTAAAAATTTTACCAACCTGTATTTTCATATCAATTTTTCATTTCTTATTCTAAAATTTATTTAATTTCGAAATTGCCGTAACAATGGTTACAAGTGTCAACTATTCTTACAAGTTTAATTGTCTTTTTTATAATAAGGCGATTTCATTTAACGATGATTCGCAAAGGATTGGGTAAACTTTCATATTCATTTATAAATTGGTAAATTTTTCGATTTCAAAAGTTGTTGTTCAAATTGTACTTGGTTTTTTTAAAATGAAAATTACACATTGAATGAGTTTTGTAATGGCAGAACGTTTGTTTAAATTCTCATTTGTGAAAACTCCACTTTTTCGATGTAAGCGCAAACTACGCTTATTGATGAATTTATAAACACTTGGTTTACAATGAGTGTTGTAAAATTTTCTCCTATCCGATTGATCCTGGTCCTCATTATCTTTCCAGTCAGCTTACATTAAAACACTCTATTTTTTGACAACAGGTTTACAGACTTACGATCAACAGAGAGAATATCCTGTATATATAGATAAGAAATCTAACTCTATATGGGCTTTATAGATCATCAACTTTCCTTTAGTAGAGAGCATAAAAACAATAACTCTGAGGAGAACAAATAAGTTTGTAATCTTTGTAAAAGTTTTTATTTGTTTTAATGGCTGAAATGCTTAACGCGCAAAATTCCAAGGACCCTTAAAATGGACTTTTTTGCATTTCTTTCACATATCTTTTGGACAGATTTCCGACTTTTTTTCTTGGACTGGCAATTTACAATTAAACTACGCCTGTGATCAGTACCGCATCCACCTGGGATAATAAAATCAATTCGAATCAAATCAACTGCACTGCAATGTATATATATTTTTATCCACAATCTGCAAAAGAGAACAAGATCTATGTATAATATTTTCGCTTATAGAAAAACACGGCCAGTCACATTTTTCGTCCTCTCTAAATACAAAAGGACAAAACTATTTTTCAAAACGAACGAGTGTCTAGAGTTACTTTTTTTCGAGGTCAAGGATACTAAATTATCCATTTTATTCTGAAAAAAATATAATATATAATATATTTTACGATACTAAAATTCTCTCTCCGAATTGTTATTATGAATTTCAGAAATAGATTATGGCTTAATGAGCGATTGAAAATTCCCGTCTTATGACCTGGAAAACTATTCTGATTGAAGTGGTTTTCAAAAGAGAAAATACTCATTTCATTTTCAATTTATTTCATTTCTCATTCGTTTATTTTATTTTTTAATAAACTTTATTTATTTATTTATTTATTTAAGAAGGAAAAAGGTTCATGTATTCTCTCTTACTGTTTTTAGGTACTTTTTATTATAAATAATCATAATTTTTATGGTTATTTAGTTACATTTATTTAACTCTATTAATATAAATTATTATTATAAATATTAATTATTAAATAATAAAAATGGAATATAGTGGTAAATGAATAATATGCCATTAAATATATAAAATGCATTTTATTTTCATTATATTAAAATCTGAAAAATATTTTTAACAGTGAATTTTATTTTTAAGCTTTCACAGCTACGCGCCTCATTAATTTAAAGAATGAAATATTTCTCGTTCTCTTCAGTTACTTATAATAATTTAAATATTAATTATTCATATGCATAATGTATTTAACTATTCCTTTTAATTTATAGTTGGATAAATTAATTTGTCCAACGACAATATTTGTTAATCAAGTGTTTGTTTATTTACTCACACATTTAAATGCCCACAGTAAATTAAAATTTATTTCGAGGGATGAATACCTACAAAATAGTACATTTTTCCGTGTAATGAAAATAAAAATGGTAAATAAATTTACGCTTGCAGTATAACTGTTTGTTTTAAAGAGAATAAGAACAATTTTTAAAATTCTCATGAAAATTGCGTTAAATCTTCTAATTTGACAAGTTTCTTTTTTAATTTCACGGACAGTATTTTTTTTAATTCAAAATATCGTAATTGCGTGAAATTCGTTTTTAATGAAAGCAATGAACAGAGGAAATTAATCAACACAAGAGCAACAATATTAAAAGGGAAAATCGTAAAAGTCCTGGTTTCTCTTTTATATTTTGCTCTACGTGATGAAGCTGAAGCTGGCACCTACTTATTAGCACCCATTTAATTTTTGAAATATTCAAGTTGGTATTAAAACAAAAGAATATCATTTGTCAAAAATCTCAAACATCAAAACGAATGTATATAATTCAAAGGTTATTCATTAGAAAACAAATGAATAACAAGAAAAAATATCAAAAATGAATTTAAATATTTTTTAAAATAAATAATGAAAATAATAACGACAACATTGAAATTTACAATAACAAATGATTCTTTTATTATTAATTAATAAATGCATTTAGAAATAGGAAAAATATTATTACTTTTTTTAAAACAAGTAGAAGTTAAAGAAAAATAATTTAATTTTTAAAAGATTTTCCGTTCAACTTCTACGAAAAATTTTTAATTTTTCTCGACAATAAAATTTAACAGTTCCCAATTTTTTTTCAGTCTTTTGGGGATTAAAAGAAGTTTAAAAAAAATTGTGATCGCGAGACTTAGATTCCAAACGAAATTTCCAAGATTTAACGTTGAAAATTCGAGAAAAAAATTCCAATTTCTGCCTTGAATAAAATTTAACGGTTCCCAATATTTTTTTAGTCTACTGGGAACCCAAGGAAGCTAAAAAAAAAATTGCGACCGCGGGTCTCGAACTCTGGACGAAATTACAGAGATTTATCTACCATTATTGGGGAAGAAAAAATTCCAATTTCTCCCTTGAATAAAATTTAACGGTTTACAATATTTTTTTAGTCTACTGTGGACCCAATGAAGCTAAAAAAAAATTGCGACCGCGGGACTCGAACTCTGGGAGAAATTGGAATTTTTTTTCCCCAATTATGGAAGAAAAATCTTGTAATTTCGTACAGAGTTCGAGTCCCGCGGTCGCAATTTTTTTTTAGCTTCCTTGGGTCCCCAGTAGACTGAAAAAATATTGGAAACATTTAAATTTTATTCAAGGCAGAAATTGGAATTTTTTTTCTTAAATTATGGATGAAAAATCTCTGTAATTTCGTCCAGAGTTCGAGTCCCGCGGACGCAATTTTTTTTTAGCTTCCTTGGGTCCCCAGTAGACTGAAAAAATATTGGGAACCGTTAAATTTTATTCAAGGGAGAAATTGGAATTTTTTTTCTTAAATTATGGATGAAAAATCTCTGTAATTTCGTCCAGAGTTCGAGTCCCGCGGTCGCAATTTTTTTTTAGCTTTCTCGGGTCCCCAGTAGACTATAAAAATATTGGAAACATTTAAATTTTATTCAAGGCAGAAATTGGAATTTTTTTTCTTAAATTATGGATGAAAAATCTCTGTAATTTCGTCCAGAGTTCGAGTCCCGCGGTCGCAATTTTTTTTTAGCTTCCTTGGGTCCCCAGTAGACTGAAAAAATATTGGGAACCGTTAAATTTTATTCAAGGGAGAAATTGGAATTTTTTTTCTTAAATTATGGATGAAAAATCTCTGTAATTTCGTCCAGAGTTCGAGTCCCGCGGTCGCAATTTTTTTTTAGCTTCCTTGGGTCCCCAGTAGACTATAAAAATATTGGAAACATTTAAATTTTATTCAAGGCAGAAATTGGAATTTTTTTTCTTAAATTATGGATGAAAAATCTCTGTAATTTCGTCCAGAGTTCGAGTCCCGCGGTCGCAATTTTTTTTTAGCTTCCTTGGGTCCCCAGTAGACTATAAAAATATTGGAAACATTTAAATTTTATTCAAGGCAGAAATTGGAATTTTTTTTCTTAAATTATGGATGAAAAATCTCTGTAATTTCGTCCAGAGTTCGAGTCCCGCGGTCGCAATTTTTTTTTAGCTTCCTCGGGTTCCCTCGTAGACTGAAAAAATATTGGGAACCGTTAAATTTTATTCAAGAGAGAAATTGGAATTTTTTTTCTTAAATTATGGATGAAAAATCTCTGTAATTTCGTCCAGAGTTCGAGTCCCGCGGTCGCAATTTTTTTTTAGCTTCCTCGGGTCCCCAGTAGACTATAAAAATATTGGAAACATTTAAATTTTATTTAAGGCAGAAATTGGAATTTTTTTTCTTAAATTATGGATGAAAAATCTCTGTAATTTCGTCCAGAGTTCGAGTCCCGCGGTGGCAATTTTTTTTTAGCTTCCTTGGGTCCCCAGTAGACTGAAAAAATATTGGGAACCGTTAAATTTTATTCAAGGGAGAAATTGGAATTTTTTTTCTTAAATTATGGATGAAAAATCTCTGTAATTTCGTCCAGAGTTCGAGTCCCGCGGTCGCAATTTTTTTTTAGCTTCCTTGGGTCCCCAGTAGACTATAAAAATATTGGAAACATTTAAATTTTATTCAAGGCAGAAATTGGAATTTTTTTTCTTAAATTATGGATGAAAAATCTCTGTAATTTCGTCCAGAGTTCGAGTCCCGCGGTCGCAATTTTTTTTTAGCTTCCTTGGGTCCCCAGTAGACTGAAAAAATATTGGGAACCGTTAAATTTTATTCAAGGGAGAAATTGGAATTTTTTTTCTTAAATTATGGATGAAAAATCTCTGTAATTTCGTCCAGAGTTCGAGTCCCGCGGTCGCAATTTTTTTTTAGCTTCCTCGGGTCCCCAGTAGACTATAAAAATATTGGAAACATTTAAATTTTATTCAAGGCAGAAATTGGAATTTTTTTTCTTAAATTATGGATGAAAAATCTCTGTAATTTCGTCCAGAGTTCGAGTCCCGCGGTCGCAATTTTTTTTTAGCTTCCTTGGGTCTCCAGTAGACTATAAAAGTATTGGAAACATTTAAATTTTATTCAAGGCAGAAATTGGAATTTTTTTTCTTAAATTATGGATGAAAAATCTCTGTAATTTCGTCCAGAGTTCGAGTCCCGCGGTCGCAATTTTTTTTTAGCTTCCTTGGGTCCCCAGTAGACTATAAAAATATTGGAAACATTTAAATTTTATTCAAGGCAGAAATTGGAATTTTTTTTCTTAAATTATGGATGAAAAATCTCTGTAATTTCGTCCAGAGTTCGAGTCCCGCGGTCGCAATTTTTTTTTAGCTTCCTCGGGTCCCCAGTAGACTGAAAAAATATTGGGAACCGTTAAATTTTATTCAAGGGAGAAATTGGAATTTTTTTTCTTAAATTATGGATGAAAAATCTCTGTAATTTCGTCCAGAGTTCGAGTCCCGCGGTCGCAATTTTTTTTTAGCTTCCTTGGGTCCCCAGTAGACTATAAAAATATTGGAAACATTTAAATTTTATTCAAGGCAGAAATTGGAATTTTTTTTCTTAAATTATGGATGAAAAATCTCTGTAATTTCGTCCAGAGTTCGAGTCCCGCGGTCGCAATTTTTTTTTAGCTTCCTTGGGTCCCCAGTAGACTATAAAAATATTGGAAACATTTAAATTTTATTCAAGGCAGAAATTGGAATTTTTTTTCTTAAATTATGGATGAAAAATCTCTGTAATTTCGTCCAGAGTTCGAGTCCCGCGGTCGCAATTTTTTTTTAGCTTCCTTGGGTCCCCAGTAGACTATAAAAATATTGGAACCGTTAAATTTTATTCAAGGGAGAAATTGGAATTTTTTTTCTTAAATTATGGATGAAAAATCTCTGTAATTTCGTCCAGAGTTCGAGTCCGGCGGTCGCAATTTTTTTTTAGCTTCCTTGGGTCTCCAGTAGACTATAAAAGTATTGGAAACATTTAAATTTTATTCAAGGCAGAAATTGGAATTTTTTTTCTTAAATTATGGATGAAAAATCTCTGTAATTTCGTCCAGAGTTCGAGTCCCGCGGTCGCAATTTTTTTTTAGCTTCCTTGGGTCCCCAGTAGACTATAAAAATATTGGAAACATTTAAATTTTATTCAAGGCAGAAATTGGAATTTTTTTTCTTAAATTATGGATGAAAAATCTCTGTAATTTCGTCCAGAGTTCGAGTCCCGCGGTCGCAATTTTTTTTTAGCTTCCTCGGGTCCCCAGTAGACTGAAAAAATATTGGGAACCGTTAAATTTTATTCAAGGGAGAAATTGGAATTTTTTTTCTTAAATTATGGATGAAAAATCTCTGTAATTTCGTCCAGAGTTCGAGTCCCGCGGTCGCAATTTTTTTTTAGCTTCCTTGGGTCCCCAGTAGACTATAAAAATATTGGAAACATTTAAATTTTATTCAAGGCAGAAATTGGAATTTTTTTTCTTAAATTATGGATGAAAAATCTCTGTAATTTCGTCCAGAGTTCGAGTCCGGCGGTCGCAATTTTTTTTTAGCTTCCTTGGGTCTCCAGTAGACTATAAAAGTATTGGAAACATTTAAATTTTATTCAAGGCAGAAATTGGAATTTTTTTTCTTAAATTATGGATGAAAAATCTCTGTAATTTCGTCCAGAGTTCGAGTCCCGCGGTCGCAATTTTTTTTTAGCTTCCTTGGGTCCCCAGTAGACTATAAAAATATTGGAAACATTTAAATTTTATTCAAGGCAGAAATTGGAATTTTTTTTCTTAAATTATGGATGAAAAATCTCTGTAATTTCGTCCAGAGTTCGAGTCCCGCGGTCGCAATTTTTTTTTAGCTTCCTCGGGTCCCCAGTAGACTGAAAAAATATTGGGAACCGTTAAATTTTATTCAAGGGAGAAATTGGAATTTTTTTTCTTAAATTATGGATGAAAAATCTCTGTAATTTCGTCCAGAGTTCGAGTCCCGCGGTCGCAATTTTTTTTTAGCTTCCTTGGGTCCCCAGTAGACTATAAAAATATTGGAAACATTTAAATTTTATTCAAGGCAGAAATTGGAATTTTTTTTCTTAAATTATGGATGAAAAATCTCTGTAATTTCGTCCAGAGTTCGAGTCCCGCGGTCGCAATTTTTTTTTAGCTTCCTTGGGTCCCCAGTAGACTATAAAAATATTGGAAACATTTAAATTTTATTCAAGGCAGAAATTGGAATTTTTTTTCTTAAATTATGGATGAAAAATCTCTGTAATTTCGTCCAGAGTTCGAGTCCCGCGGTCGCAATTTTTTTTTAGCTTCCTTGGGTCCCCAGTAGACTATAAAAATATTGGAACCGTTAAATTTTATTCAAGGGAGAAATTGGAATTTTTTTTCTTAAATTATGGATGAAAAATCTCTGTAATTTCGTCCAGAGTTCGAGTCCGGCGGTCGCAATTTTTTTTTAGCTTCCTTGGGTCTCCAGTAGACTATAAAAGTATTGGAAACATTTAAATTTTATTCAAGGCAGAAATTGGAATTTTTTTTCTTAAATTATGGATGAAAAATCTCTGTAATTTCGTCCAGAGTTCGAGTCCCGCGGTCGCAATTTTTTTTTAGCTTCCTTGGGTCCCCAGTAGACTATAAAAATATTGGAAACATTTAAATTTTATTCAAGGCAGAAATTGGAATTTTTTTTCTTAAATTATGGATGAAAAATCTCTGTAATTTCGTCCAGAGTTCGAGTCCCGCGGTCGCAATTTTTTTTTAGCTTCCTCGGGTCCCCAGTAGACTGAAAAAATATTGGGAACCGTTAAATTTTATTCAAGGGAGAAATTGGAATTTTTTTTCTTAAATTATGGATGAAAAATCTCTGTAATTTCGTCCAGAGTTCGAGTCCCGCGGTCGCAATTTTTTTTTAGCTTCCTTGGGTCCCCAGTAGACTATAAAAATATTGGAAACATTTAAATTTTATTCAAGGCAGAAATTGGAATTTTTTTTCTTAAATTATGGATGAAAAATCTCTGTAATTTCGTCCAGAGTTCGAGTCCCGCGGTCGCAATTTTTTTTTAGCTTCCTTGGGTCCCCAGTAGACTATAAAAATATTGGAAACATTTAAATTTTATTCAAGGCAGAAATTGGAATTTTTTTTCTTAAATTATGGATGAAAAATCTCTGTAATTTCGTCCAGAGTTCGAGTCCCGCGGTCGCAATTTTTTTTTAGCTTCCTTGGGTCCCCAGTAGACTATAAAAATATTGGAACCGTTAAATTTTATTCAAGGGAGAAATTGGAATTTTTTTTCTTAAATTATGGATGAAAAATCTCTGTAATTTCGTCCAGAGTTCGAGTCCGGCGGTCGCAATTTTTTTTTAGCTTCCTTGGGTCTCCAGTAGACTATAAAAGTATTGGAAACATTTAAATTTTATTCAAGGCAGAAATTGGAATTTTTTTTCTTAAATTATGGATGAAAAATCTCTGTAATTTCGTCCAGAGTTCGAGTCCCGCGGTCGCAATTTTTTTTTAGCTTCCTTGGGTCCCCAGTAGACTATAAAAATATTGGAAACATTTAAATTTTATTCAAGGCAGAAATTGGAATTTTTTTTCTTAAATTATGGATGAAAAATCTCTGTAATTTCGTCCAGAGTTCGAGTCCCGCGGTCGCAATTTTTTTTTAGCTTCCTCGGGTCCCCAGTAGACTGAAAAAATATTGGGAACCGTTAAATTTTATTCAAGGGAGAAATTGGAATTTTTTTTCTTAAATTATGGATGAAAAATCTCTGTAATTTCGTCCAGAGTTCGAGTCCCGCGGTCGCAATTTTTTTTTAGCTTCCTTGGGTCCCCAGTAGACTATAAAAATATTGGAAACATTTAAATTTTATTCAAGGCAGAAATTGGAATTTTTTTTCTTAAATTATGGATGAAAAATCTCTGTAATTTCGTCCAGAGTTCGAGTCCCGCGGTCGCAATTTTTTTTTAGCTTCCTTGGGTCCCCAGTAGACTGAAAAAATATTGGGAACCGTTAAATTTTATTCAAGGGAGAAATTGGAATTTTTTTTCTTAAATTATGGATGAAAAATCTCTGTAATTTCGTCCAGAGTTCGAGTCCCGCGGTCGCAATTTTTTTTTAGCTTCCTCGGGTCCCCAGTAGACTGAAAAAATATTGGGAACCGTTAAATTTTATTCAAGGGAGAAATTGGAATTTTTTTTCTTAAATTATGGATGAAAAATCTCTGTAATTTCGTCCAGAGTTCGAGTCCCGCGGTCGCAATTTTTTTTTAGCTTCCTTGGGTCCCCAGTAGACTGAAAAAATATTGGGAACCGTTAAATTTTATTCAAGGGAGAAATTGGAATTTTTTTTCTTAAATTATGGATGAAAAATCTCTGTAATTTCGTCCAGAGTTCGAGTCCCGCGGTCGCAATTTTTTTTTGGCTTCCTTGGGTCCCCAGTAGACTATAAAAATATTGGAAACATTTAAATTTTATTCAAGGCAGAAATTGGAATTTTTTTTCTTAAATTATGGATGAAAAATCTCTGTAATTTCGTCCAGAGTTCGAGTCCCGCGGTCGCAATTTTTTTTTAGCTTCCTTGGGTCCCCAGTAGACTATAAAAATATTGGAAACATTTAAATTTTATTCAAGGCAGAAATTGGAATTTTTTTTCTTAAATTATGGATGAAAAATCTCTGTAATTTCGTCCAGAGTTCGAGTCCCGCGGTCGCAATTTTTTTTTAGCTTCCTCGGGTCCCCAGTAGACTGAAAAAATATTGGGAACCGTTAAATTTTATTCAAGGGAGAAATTGGAATTTTTTTTCTTAAATTATGGATGAAAAATCTCTGTAATTTCGTCCAGAGTTCGAGTCCCGCGGTCGCAATTTTTTTTTAGCTTCCTCGGGTCCCCAGTAGACTATAAAAATATTGGAAACATTTAAATTTTATTCAAGGCAGAAATTGGAATTTTTTTTCTTAAATTATGGATGAAAAATCTCTGTAATTTCGTCCAGAGTTCGAGTCCCGCGGTCGCAATTTTTTTTTAGCTTCCTTGGGTCCCCAGTAGACTAAAAAAATATTGTAAACCATTAAATTTTATTCAAGGGAGAAATTGGAATTTTTTTTCCCTAATTATGGAAGAAAAATCTCGGTAATTTCGTCCAGAATTCGAGTCCCGTGGTCGCAATTTTTTTTAGCTTCCTTGGGTCCCCAGTAGACTAACAAAATATTGGGAACCGTTAAACTTTATTCAAGGCAGAAATTGGAATTTTTTTCTCGAATTTTCAACGTTAAATCTTGGAAATTTCGTTTGCAATCTAAGTCTCGCGCTCACAATTTTTTTTAAACTTCTTTTAATCCCCAATAGACTGAAAAAAAATTGGGAACTGTTAAATTTTATTGTCGAGAAAAATTAAAAATTTTTCGTAGAAGTTGAACGGATAATCTTTTAAAAATTAAATTATTTTTCTTTAACTTCTACTTGTTTTAAAAAAAGTAATAATAATTTTCCTATTTCTAAATGCATTTATTAATTAATAATAAAAGAATCATTTGTTATTGTAAATTTCAATGTTGTCGTTATTATTTTCATTATTTATTTTAAAAAATATTTAAATTCTTTTTTGATATTTTTTCTTGTTATTCATTTGTTTTCTAATGAATAACCTTTGAATTATATACATTCCTTTTGATGTTTAGATTTTTGACAAATGATATTCTTTTGTTTTAATACCAACTTGAATATTTCAAAAATTAAATGGGTGCTAATAAGTAGGTGCCAGCTTCAGCTTCATCTCTACGTGCATAAAATTCACATTCATTTTTTCTTATGAGAGTTATCATCAGTTTAATGGTCGAAAGCTTGAAATTGTTCCACCGATAGGCTGATATCTCTCTCAACAGTTTAATGAGTCTTGAGGGAAAATTAAAAAAATATAATACTATCCTCTTTGTCTTACTTATAGCTTGGGACATAATACTTATAATAAATTGTATTCGTATTTTTTGACAGCCTTACAATCCTTTCACCCATTGCTTTCAGCTTTTCAACATATTTTTTAACTATTTTTTTCACTTTCTCGGGAATTTTCTATTGGAAAAATTTGATTCGCTTAATGTGAAAAAATGAACGCTTTTTAATTATTTTTTCTATTTATACCAGTAAGGTTTTATATTAAATAGGAATTGATTGAAAAAATATTTTCTTTTTTTATATGTTTTCAAGTATTCAAATGAAATAATTATTGTTTGGTAAAATTTAAAATAAATAAAGAATAAATCTTTACACCCTAAGTAAACTGTGGCTGAAAGATGAGACATTATTTCTATAGAGACTATTGGAGTGTTGGTTCATGGGCAGATTAATGTACATTATTTGAGTTGAATCAGTGTCAATCAGATTCCATAATGTTTTATTGGGTTCTCCATTGTGATGACTTCTTTCCACGGAAACATTTCTTCTTTCCTCAGCTAAATAAATTTTCCCTCTCGTCGCTATATGGCCCATTGTCTACCTCAGATGGTATCGCGTTTTTCCCGTTGCTATACCACTCAACCGACTAGACGTACTTCCACATTTTTAAATACTCCTCCCACGATGATCTGTCGTTTTTGGTTTTGGTCCATCCTGAGATATTTAATTTACCTGCTACCATGATTCTTTTGTGATAGGTGCCTTCAACCCCAGCGACTTGGTCAATCTGAACAAAATCATGTATGACAGGGTAACTTGTGGGATCATTTTTCGCTTAAAACTCATCAGCAAATATGGAGTATAATATAGTGTTTGTGTTAATTATAAATTAGGGATGCAACTTCATCACCAGAGAATATGTTGAAATATGCGCGACTCCTAATTTCATTTCATTTGATAACATATAACATTCAAAATAAATGTAATATATGTTGAAATGATTAAGCTTGAAATACAATTTCACTTACAATTAGAAAATATGTTAATTAAAGTATTTATACTTGGTAAATGAAGAATCAAGGGTTTTGTTGAAATAGTCTCAACAACTGCGAGAACAAAATTCAAAGCAATAGAAATTTAGTGAACTCTTGGCAAAATTCGTTTAAGAGAGATAACTCGATAGCACAAGACTCATCAAAATGTGAGATCTCTGGGAAGGTTTTCAAGATTACATTGCAAGCTAGCGGGTTCTTACTCGTTTAGAGATTCAGCTCAATAGATAAAACGAGTCAAAGAAAATGAAATTCAACTGAAATTATTTAAAAGTAAAGAACTAAGGCCATGTGTTTTAGGTTTGTTTGACCCGTAGTAAAACAGCAAGTGAAGCGACGAATGATGCAACATGTACTCTTTGTAAGGAAACAAATTGCTTGTATAACGAGAGGATTATATATGAGACATATTTGTGGAAATTATGAATTTAGAGGTAATTTGAATTTTAAAGATATGAAATTTCGGGGCAATCATGCACGCTTATGTTTCTGAAAGGTTTACCTAATTTACATAAGTTGTCGCAAGTTCTGAGAGAATATGAGATGCACTTAGTAAACGTAGAAGATTGTTTTGGATACATGTAGTTCACCCATGAAATTGTCTCGTATGTCACACAAGATAAATTTGTCCAAAATGTATAATATAAGCACGAAATGCCTTGGCAACTGCCAACACCTGCACATAAAGCTTGGTTTGATTTAAGTCGTAATGAAACTGGAATCACTAGATTGTGGTTCCTGCATGAGATGGCGAGGAGAAATCGTGTCAAGTGGGTTTTGCATAATCGTTATGTGCTTCTCCACTGGAACTTGGCTATGCACTCTCCTACATCTTCGAGAGAGAATCCCATTCTATCCTCCCGGACTTCACTTCCAGTCACAGTTACATGAAATAATTACTTACTTCCAACCATATACATTCTGATAAGAAGCAAAATGTCCTTTTCATCCACCAACAAGAAAAAAGAGAGGAAACTGTAATAAATTTGACGGAATCATTTCTCAGAAATAAATCTCAAGTCGAAGAAATTATTTGATTCGAAGAATACGTGTAGAATGTTAAATAACCTAGAAAAGTTGGATCTATTTTCTAATATTAAGGACGAAGCATTTTAACAAGAATTTGGCGAAGGAGAACTATTCGCTTCAATTCTTGGCTGAGTCTGTGCTGAGCTAATAAAATATTTCCTTTATCTTGGTTTTGATGAAAAATTAGATTTCCATTTGTCTATCTTTCTTTGTCGAAATATTGAAGGTCATTTTGATTTTATGACATTCGAGGGTCATGAAGAAAGAGAATCTGTCTCTTTCTCAACTTAAAGACGCATATACATTTCAACAAAACTGAAAAAAATTTCCTCTTGATATCACGAGCAGAAATATGAAACTAAAATTTAATTTTTCTCACAAAATTAGTGTTACCACTTTAACAATTCCAGAGAAGCAATTCGGCGGTTATGTGACTTTCATTTTACGAATCGTAGGAGATAAAAGTTGGAAAACTTTAGAACTGATCTTTTGGGTTTAATGACTTTCAGAGAAGACACTTTATCCATAAGGAAATTTTTTCAATTTAAAATTGTACGTCATGTTTCAAGACATTCTATTCTGAGTATTTTCAAAGTTCCATAAATTTCACTCTGCTTTTGAATAATTTTCAAATTTTACTCTTTTTTAAAAAACATTTCTTTTTAAAAAACTTGTCAATCGACAGTTGAAAAATAATAATTTAAAAGGAAAATAAAAATTGTAAAATAACTTTTTTCAATAAAAGGAAAAATAATGTATACCAATTTCTTTGCAAATCGATTGAAAATTTTTTTTCCACCATCGCTATCGTTTTTGAAATAAAAAATTGTTTTTCAGAATGTATTTGTGGTTTTAATGAAAAATCGTTTGAGGAAAAATAAAAAAACTGTCACATTTAAAACACTGACAGCCATATTTTTTACAAAAGAATTTTCAAAGCTTTATTGTTCTCCTCCCATGTCAGCGTTTTCTCGCTGCCCAGAAAAACTCATTTCCTGTGAACTTTCAATCAACATCAACGATATCTCGAGTGCGGAACGTCGTCGTCGTCGTCGTATCACACATGTGAAAATGAGTGCGACATATAGGAAGTTTCAAATTAAGCAAATCCATTAAAAAGTGACAAACATTTATTGCCGAGTCAAAATTCTCATTGCTTTCATGAATTAAACAAAGTGAAATGAAAAGTGTCTTACTTAAGCGTAAGTTGAAGAAAAAAAATTCTTCAAAGTGCATTATGTATGTGTGAAACAGAGGAAAAGGGAAAAGAAAGAAAAAGAATATTTTGCGAGAAAATAAAAGTGTTGTGAATCGTGCTTTAAAGATCAACGACGAACTTTCTTTTCAGCTCGAGGGCATTCTTGAGTTCGAAAAATGTTTAGCGCGCTGTGAGGTCTGCTGGGAATTGCTGGACTCAGAAGAATTAAAGCTTCAGTCAGAAGGAGGAGGTGAGGGTGCGAAGAAAAAAAACGGAAAACTGGAGGCAACATAGGACTTGCAACTGCAAAAATGGGCAAGAAGAACAGCAAACTCAAGCAAGACACCATCGATCGTCTCACAACCGACACATATTGTAAGTAATGCTCATTTAGAATTTCATTAAATATATATACTTTTTTTCTGAGAAATATGAGCCCAAGTATAAATATTTAAAAAAAAGTTGATTCGCATAAAAGGATTCATTGCTCTATAAAAATTACAAAAAATCATTCCACAGGAGATTTTACAAAATCAAGATTTAAAAGAACTATGGTTCTTTAATAGTGCATTGTAAGTTTTATTGTCTTAAATAAACAATTACTTAAAATTCGATCAAATGACATTTTGAACTATGTACTCATCTCGATTCATTCACTTGATATGAACAGACAACAGTCTCCACTAGCTAAGTGAATATTCATTACTATTGTTCTTCTATCAAAATAAACTGCTGTAATATACATTAATTAAATTAATAATTTTTGTTATTTATTACATTTGAGAAATTTTTTTAATTCTAATTCAATCATTGAGTAATTTAATCAAATGAAAGTTTGAAAATTTATGGAATCTTAATTAAGGGAAATTTCAAACGATCGGAACTCGGTAGGTTAGAAATTCCATTGAGTGATTAGAATTTATTACAATGAAATTCATAAAGAAATTATTTTAAATAATAATTATGAAATCAAAAAATAATTTCATTAAATAGTATTTCTGCTTTGGAAACATAAATATGAACAGTTGGCAGAATTTTTGATCTACTGGCAAAAGACTTTAATTTATTATTATTTGCATTACAGGAGTTTCCATTTGCGTAGGTAAATTATGTAATATAATACGAGCAAGTTAAAACTTTTAGAAAATTGATGGATATTTTTTCTAGAACTCATGGCTTCCTTCTCCATCTGCTCTACAATCCAACTCCCTATGCGACCTAATTTTGCATCACGAGTTCTCTCATTGTTCCCATTATTTCATGAGTGTTAGCACGTACACGCATCCGTACCTTTATAGTCCATTATCATTTTTTTTTTTAATTTTTTACGTTTTATCTTAGTTTTTCTCCTACTAGCTCTCTCTCTCTCTCTTTTTTTTCGTTTCTCTTCTCTCATCGTCAGTGTTTCTGGGGATTTTGTTCCTCATTATACAAGCCTTGTTAGCTTGTACAGAACAATGACTTTAATATAACTAGTCGTTGAAACGTGTGAGTTGAGGAATTTTCAGATTTGGCTGAATGACCCTTCTTATATTACAGTGTTAAAGAATATAATTTATGGCGCATTATTAACTTTTATTACAAAGGGCTGTACAGTCGTAAATTTACATTAAAAGAAGCTAAAAAAGATCATAATAATATTAATAGATCTTAATAAACAAATTAGAAATGTTATAATTAATAATTCTTTGTTTGAAATTAAAATGAGAGACAGGAAAAGGGGCATCATGGGGATTATCATTTTTGAGATGACCATTTTTAGTTAATAAACTATACTGCTGCTAATTTAATAGTTGTGGTTACTATTTTTATTGGTTGGTATAACTATTTTGTTAGTTAGTTTAACTAATTAGTTTGTTTGAATAACTATTTAATTAGTTACAAATGCTTAGGCTGACTAACTAAATGGTAACAGAGTAACTAATATAAATTAGCAACAATTCAACTTTCAGTATTAATTAAATTTTAATTTTGACAAAATTCTGAATGCATTTCTTTTTCGTTCCAATAAAATGAAATTAAACAATTTCATAGTAAAATATTTATATAAATAGGAGGAATATTCGACAGTGATGAGAGCATAATTCTTATTTAAGTAATAAAGTCAACGCTGTGGTCAGACATTAAGTGTGAGTTATTTCCCATGTTAAAAAAGAAAGCCCTGATTTGGTAAAACATAAACTTCGCGTGGTGAAACTTTATTCAAAGTTTAAGAAAAAAAGGTTAACATAAAACCCTCTTGCTAAATTAAACGCAATATGAATTTAATTATTTAAAATTCAAGTTATATGTCGAATATAATGTGAATTAAGAGAGATAGTTAATTATAAATTCAACTTTCAGAAAGAATTCAAAATGGACAATATTTTAAAAAGTTGAGGTGGGATCATATAAAAATGACTGGTGCAATCACTCTAAACATAAAATTTGAGGTTGAAATATTACGGATGTAATTGAAGAAGTTGAGGCGGAATAAAGTGTAGAGAGGAATTCGTACTAACTTTTCCAATCGCATTTATGTGCGAATCAATATAAATATTGGCCTAGGCCCAATGCGTATATTTCGTCAAAAAAAATTTCTCCAATTTATGCACCAATGACGTATAAAATCTTGTTGACCTACAACGGAAGATAAATTGAATTTTTCTCAATTATTTAAAATATAGTTTTATTTTTACTGCTATAGATAGGAAAATATAAATTTACAAGTTCTTTCACTTAATAATTAATAATAAAGAATTTTTAAATTAAATTAAAATTTATATTCGACATGACAAGCCGATCATAGGTAATACTTTTGCTAAGTATATTTCAACGCACCATCAAAATACAAATTTGCATTTTTGACAATACAGCATTTCTTTACACGTCCAATAAAATATTGTATAATTTTTTGCAACTGTTATCGAAAAAGTATGCTGTATATTAGTGTTATTTTTCTGCAGGTAAATCCTAAGTAAAGAAATTCTATTCGAAGCATTAAATATAACAATATGTATGAGATAGTGATCAGTTAAGTTTATTACAACTCAACTTTTGGCTTATATATGAAGGTGAATATTGAACACCAGTATGTACATTTTCGTTAAGAGTCAGTGGCGCAAATATTATGAAATCTACTCTAGGAGAAATAGTGACGAAAGTTGTCATATATTAAGCAAGTAATAGACTGCTGCTCTGGGATCATTTCTCGAGTTTGAAACACTGTTAATGAACGGCCACAAGAGACTTGAAATTCTGTGCAAGTGCTAATCTAAATTAATTAAAAGCTTCGCTAATACTGAATAATGTCTCTATATATTTGATTTCAACTCCGCATGGTAGAGAAAATTTTCTTATATTTTCATTTAAAAAATAAAATAAATAATAAAATCTTTTTCAAAGATAATAAAAAAATGATGCACTTGATAAAACAAAAAATATTGAACGTACCTCATGAAATAAGAAAAGTACTCTTTTTTGAAATGAAGAAAACGATTTTCATGAGCGTCTTTACATGAAGAAAAATTTACTACCAGCATGAGAAACGGGACTATATATTTTTCTCCCACGGAATCTCATTCTGATATAATTTATTGCAATGAGAAACTTTTTTTTCACCGAATGAATATCAACCAAAATATGATAAACGACAGAATATTTCTTATTATTCTTAGCTTTACAATTTTAAAACTATTGTAAATGGGAAAAAATATATTGCTAAAACTACACCCAAGAAAACATTTTGAAATTCAAAATATATGCTTGGGACCTACTTTAGAATTGTAATATTATATTCTTAAAATTTGAATGTATTCTTGGTACTTCTAAACGCACAAGTGATTTGAGATAAATCTTTGAAAAGCGATCGATAGTTAGTACCTGCGTTGACTCCTGCAGAATATGAAAAGCACAAAGCTTTTGTGATGGGAAACACACGAATGAAAAAAGAAATCCGATGCTTCATTTTTTTTTCGCAATGCATCCAGAACATTCCGCCGAAATCGGTTACAAGCTTCCGCGCACTTTTATTGTTCATATATGTACATAAAGAAAGCTGTTGATGAGAAAATGAAACATTTTGTTTTTAAAAGTGGGAGACAATTTCCATAGTAACTATTATGTCTAATTAGATTATATTCCAGTAAACATTTTCCCAGTTTTATACTACATCAATCGATTCTGCAAATAATTAATGCACAAATTTCCTTTGATGTTTCATTGACACAAAAACGTTGATTATTTATATAGTTTTTAATTAATCCGAAAAATGCCTTAATGAAGTTTTCATTAATGGAAAGTTTTGAAATATTTTTTTTCTACTTCGTCAGAGTGTTCTCCAAAGCTTGACATTTATTCCAGCAAATTGAACGTCCGTTGAGCGAAATAACGAGGCGAATAGTGCTACGAAATAAAGGAGTAAAACGTAATTGACATAGAATAAGGGGGTGGAGAAAAATTCAACTATATATGTGTCTAAATGACCCGGTGAACCTTAATTAACTACAGTAATAAGCATAGCCACTTCAAAAGTGACGCCCCCATCTGTGCGCACTTTACGTCAAAACTTGATTAAATAGTAATATTCCGCTGGTAATATTCTTAAACCATTGCTTTTCCATACATGTTCCTGTATCATTCTTTGGGGTTACCTATACTCATTACCGAAATCTCAATATTATCTTTATAATTTTAAACGCAGTCAGCTCAATATTCTAAATTTTAGAAGCTAACTTATAGGTTTCCTATATCTTGGGACTTGAAACTTTTGTTAGCCTTGAAAGTAGTCCAAATTTGAGCATTCGCATTTTGGATTAAAAATTTTCATCATAAATTACAATTTGAATAAGTAATAAGTAATTGCAAAGTTCTTAAAACCGATTAAGTGAATGATGAAATTCGAAGACTGACGAGATGTGGCTATACGATTGCTTCCAATAAACCACACCAGATAGACCAGTCACAAACTTCTGCTTTAAAACGAAAATGCGCATTTCTCGAGACCAATAAGGAAATTCTCTGAATCTCAACGCTATTCAAAGGTTTCTTATTAAAATTTTATTTTATCTTCCTTCGTAATTACAAGAGACTTCTCGTTTTTCAAATAGATTTAGATTTGATTAACATACTTTTTCATGGATGATAAATTGGGTCAGAAAGTATACATATTTAGAATCAAAAGCGCGAAAGTAATTAAGACTTTTCATTTATAGAAATATTTTAAAAACATACTTTAAACTATTTTCATCCATATTCTGTTTTCTATTTTCTATACAAATTTTAATCAAAGCCGCGTAAAATGTATCCACAGTAATTGCGGTTGATCATTATCGGATTAAATTATTCAGTTCAAGTAGTAATGTGTAATGCTTTGATCAAACGGAAAGTGAATTACTTTTAATTAAAATAGTTTATTTAATAATTGTCAGAATTTTTGCAATTAAATTCAAACTCAACATTGTGTCAACATTTCAGCGCAATAAATAAATAACAATAGTGTGCAACATTACCCCAACATTGTTTGTGGCAACTAGTCTTCGTCAAGTTATTCGATCCTGCCTGCTGCTTTCAATATAAAGATAATCACTGTTATAATACCTTTTTTTCAACAAGAGCTTGCCGATGAAAAAGAAAGCTAATGACTTTTTCTATACATAAAGTTTCTTTGAAGCGAAACGTGACTTTGTGGTTACGAGCAGATACAAAGTTTGGACCACACCGCAGATTTTCTACACCTTATCTTTCACGTTTCAGTTAGTATTTGCTCTTATGGAAACTGAAAATGAACGAATAAGACTTTGAGTTCAAAAGAAGAAGAGAGTGAGGTGCCTTTGTTGAATTTAAAATGGATATATACAGTTTTGTGTGTGTGTGTGTGTGAGAGAGAGAGAGAGTTTTCTTACAAAAGTTAGTACTTCTCGAAACTCATTTATATCTTATAGCAAAATATAACATAAAATACATTTTGTAAGAAAAAATTACACAGTTCAAAGACGCGAAAAGTAGTATTACTTTAATTAGGTAAAAATAAAATTGTTATTTAATATTTATTTATTTACATCACTTGACTTAAATTTATTTTTAGTTTTGTATTTAATGGTTATAAAAAATGGAAAAACTGTGTAAAATTTTTATAGCTATTGGATATAAAAATGCACCTCACAGTAAATGTCATATATGTATTATTGGATACTCAAGTAATTTTTTTATAAAATATATAAAATTTTTGTTTAGTCAATAATAATTTAGGTACTTATCAATTATAATTTACAGGAATTGAAATACAAGTGACAACTGACATTCAAGTGTTCAAGTCATCTGTTTTTGGTGTGAAAAAGGTTTATGTCAGTGTACGTGATTTTTGACGAAAGAAATAGGTTAAATATTTGTAAATATGTGTTGTGCGGTCGCCCTTATGTGGACATAAATATCGCCATAAAGTTTTTTTTTATTATTTCGAATTTCTACTTAAAATTTTTAGATCCTCTAGACACATTTATCAACACTTATTCACCATAACTTTTTTTTATTACTTTGAATTTCTGACACTAGATGCATATATACTCTAGATACATTTTTGAAAAAATCCATTTCTTCAAGGGAAAATACTTTCAGCCTGATATTGATTACCAAAATAATATATCACGAATATATATATATATATTTATACAACAAAACACGTTTTGTTCTAAAGAAAGTAGTTGGATTCTGGCCAATATAGCTGAAATTATTTCAACCCCACTAAACTAAATCACAATCCTTGATTCGAGTTTTATAGCCATGTCGTTTCATTGCTTCAAATTATCGAAATTCGGAGGGTGGTTGCGCTTTTGGCTCATCGAAACTTCTGTCGTCAAGAAAAATTGTCATAAATTATTTTATTGGTTTTTTGTGATATCTTAGAATGAAACTAATAGCTAATTTATTTGCATAAAATTCCAATAAAATTCTATTGAGATCTGCCACATTATCTAATAATGGAGTAATAATAATAACTATACACTTTCGACTCCTAGACAAAGAATTTAAAAATAAATTATCTTTTGAATTTTTTCCTTCATAGGTGTTTGCAGAACAGAACTTGGGTTATGCCCGAATGGAACTCAAGTTCTCTGCCCTTCCGTAAACCCCTTGAGTATAGGCAAAAACAAAATAGTTAAAATAGAAAATAATCTCTCAAGTTATTATAGTTTTTTTATTTTTCATTTATAAAAATTCTCCAAACTTTAGCACTATATACGTCAGACTTTTTTTTCTGCTGCACAGTAAAAATCATTTCATAAAAGACGCAAAGCGGAAAGCGAGCTGCAATAAAAGAAAAGTATAAAAACTAAAGTATAAATAAAATGCCAAGTTTATTTTCTAACGCATTTCAAATATTCGTGCAGTTTAGCAGGAATTTAAGCTTTCAAGAGCGAATTGAAATTGGAATGTAAATAATCCGACAAAAAGAAAAGTTGTACAAAGTTTAAAAAATATGAGAAACCTCACCGAAAAGCTGTAACGGAAATGTATAAATGATATATAAAATGGTTTTTATTTTTTATGCAATTTCTAGTTATAGAAAAAATAGCCATCGACGAACATAGACGTACTTTTTGTTTACCATAAAAGCCCCGGAACATGACATGTTGGAGTAATTCCAACGATATATGACATTCAAATGAAACTTCATTTACATAGTTGAGAATGTTTTGCACACTTCGACCTATATAGATACATGTGGGTGTTACATGCACCCTCGTCGAAATTAAAGGGCAGCAATATACCGCTGTTCGAATTGTATGATTGTCATCTATCGGTTGACAAATTCTTATTAGACAGTTGATCATTTCTGGGTCATATGGGATTGAAAAAATTACATTTTATAAACAGGCGATATACTACAAAAGTCACAAAAGCAAAGTTACTATTTGATAAAATTTAAAATTTATATTAGTAATACAATACATAAACATACAGCATCCGAACCATTTTCGTTGATAGCGTTGGTTAATCTTCACGGGTGAACAAACAAAGCTATATGAGAAAGCTTTAACGAGTATAATAAAAGTAGAATATTAACGAAAATTGAAGGTCTGTTTATCTCAAAGTTGAATTGCAATATCGCCACGTCGGTTATATAAGTAATGCAATAAAACGCGGAGCTATTTCGCACGAAAATGTACAATATAATTCTAGCTTATTACCGTCAAGAGGGAATATAATTAATGAACGTAATCTCGCAACCTCATATATTTCTATAAATGTTGTTAATTTTCCTTTATAATTCAACATTTTAGTATAAAATCCGTTGAAATCAATAACAAATTATATTAGCTATTATAATATCTCTGAACAAATGAACGATTTTAATTAAAGAAAAAAGATAAATTTTGAAAAAAAATAAAAATGATATTTACCATCAGAATATTTGTCAGGAAAGTAGTTTTTGCAGATTTTTAAATATTTTCTTTATACCCTCTAATTACCATCAGTCTAACCCTCAGCTTTTCCCTTCCAGTTTGAAGGGAAAAGTTTCCACTCGTAAATGAATAAATAAATAAATAAATATAAAGATTTAATCAACTGCTAGTAATTAATGATCGTTTCTTTTTTTCAGTTACTGAAAAGGAAATTCGTCAATGGTAAGTCAACATATTTTTCAAACTAACAAAAATAAAATTTCTTTTTAATGTTTTGTTTTATCAAACAAGATATTTTGTAATAGTTCTTACAAAAAATTATATATTTAATCATTTTTTTTATATGTGGCGTCCGCATGAAAAGGGACCACTTTAGTTTCTTTCGTAAGAACGATATTCGCATTAATAATCACACAAAAATAATCCTTATTGTAATCGACAAAGTGGTCTCTTTTCATGCGGACGTCTACATATTATATTTATAAAACTATAACAAAAATTACATTTTTTTGTAAAAAGAATATTTTGCTTCAATAAAAAAATTACTTTGTACGAGTACAGTTTTAATAAATTATTATAACAACATTTTTGTATAAAAACAAAATAAATATTTGATATAAGAAATTGTTTGTTCAAAAAATTGTTTGTACCTTCGATACACGTATATTAGAAAAAATAGTATGTTTAACACGGGAGGGGAGTTGTAGAGTCTCTACAGCACTTCCGACAATCACTCAATTTCCGTCCTTGTTGCACAATATAATAAATCTCACCTTCTTGTCGAATTATTATCATTCACAGTTAAAATAAAAATAAATTAAATTAATTTTCTTTCAAAACTAAAAACTATTAGTATTACTTTTTTCTAACATCACTTGAAATTATTATATAATAAAATTTTTATTTTATTTTATGCAACAATAATAATTAAATAAAAAGAAGAATTTTTCATTCAAACAATTTTTTCCAGATCGACTTCTTTACTTAAATCTTTTAAATTCAGATCACTACTTTTACTTCAGGCACAAAGGATTTCTGAAGGACTGTCCAGACGGGCTGCTTACCGAACAAGTAACCATTTTTTTAAATCACTTAAGGTGTAACACTTCTCTGGAATTTATAAAAAATTGATTTTTTTTCTTCAATGTTTTGTGTTGTATAAATAAGTTACAATTGATTTTATAATTTAGATATACTTTTGTAAGGTTCCAAAATACTTGGAAAAAAAAACAAAAAAATATGTTATTCTAGAGTAATGTTACCCCCTCAAACAAAAAAAACATTTAGCTATAAAGGAAGCTAACGCATAAAACATGTGTTTCAGGGTTTTATCAAAATATACAAACAATTTTTTCCACAAGGTGACCCATCAAAATTTGCATCTCTTGTCTTTCGAGTCTTTGATGAAAACAACGTAAGTGTTTACTATAATTGTCATGTTAATGAATTCTAACTTAAAATTAAAGTCTACTGTCATTATAATTGAAATTATTTATTTTGAGGCTTTTTGTAATTAAATTGTTAAACATAATTTAAATTTTATTTCAGTAATATATTTTGTGACGATTTTTTTCGTTCTTTTTTTGAAAGTAATTTATCTATTTTCATTTCAAAAAATGCAGGCACAATAAGTTTCATATTTTATACGATTTTTATTGTTCATTCATTCAAATGAAGAGATACGTATTTTGATTGTTTGTCGAAAATAATTTTTCGCAGAGTTGTTGGTTATTTGATGTACACTATCTGACATTTTTCATATGCACTTTGAATTTTCATTTTTTGATAACAGTTTCCAATTTTCTGCAAAATTAAAATGCAAAGCCATATTTTTTTACGTATACGTTACAATTAGCATTCATTGCCCAAACAAAACTGTTTGAATTTAGATCTTTGCATTCTGCAAATGTTTATCTCCACATAAATTACAAATTTGGAAGTGTTATGGCCCAAATGCATTTTTTTATTATTTATGTTTATTTGTGCAAATAAATAAGTTACGGTGACGTTATAAAAAAAAATTAAAGAGAAATGGACGATCTCTTACTGATCTGTGAAATTTGAAAGCTACATGTCAGACGGATAAGTCTTGGCAGTCAATTTCAGTGAATTCCACAAACTTAAACCAATTCAATGTTCAAGAAACTTGTGCCGCAGATATTCTGCATTAAGCTGATCTACAAATTATATAATGCAACAATTTATTCACATAACTCTGCGAATAAATAGCTGCAAATTTGAAACTCTTTTATCCCTGATTAAAATTACATTGAAATAAGTTATTCTCTGGGGCCAAATAGCTCGACAGACTAATAAAAATATTCATGTTGTTATGTATTATTTGAATAACATAAGAAATTATTTTTTACAGGATGGTACGATAGAATTTGAGGAATTTATAAGGGCGCTGTCTGTAACGTCGAGAGGCAATTTGGATGAAAAGCTACACTGTAAGTGAATTTTTCTTTCCATTGCGAAAAGTCCACTTCTCCTTTTTTCATAATACTACATTGTATTAATCATAAACAACTTGTCATATTGACAATATTTCTTCCCTCTTTCATCAATATAAACATTTCTATTCCCAACTTGGAAAAAGACAGCTTTGACAGAAATATTGCATATTACTCAGCTTCTATTTTTGTAAAGGGCACATTTTGTCTTTTCGGAGAATGCAGATTGATATGTTTCCCACTACGTCATGGATTAGTTTCTCAAGTATATGATTGATAGGACAAATATTTTTCAGTAAAAAAAATAAATTTATTTAAAAATTCAAGTCAAAGTAAAATAATTTACCAAAGGTATAGTAAACATATTTCTTTCTATCAAAAGAAGAAGATATTTTTATAAAATAATTTTTCTAGAGTTAAAGTAAAATTGAATATTTTCATGAAAAATACACATCTTGTGTTCTTTTAAAGTATAGTTTCATATTCATGGACTTCCACTTGAGGTGAAATCGAATTTCTCAACTTGCAAAATGAAATTTTTAAAGTTGACTATACGAAACTTTGAACGATAAAAAGTTTTAAATGAACAACGTTCAAAGTTTTCATTTAAACATTTTTATGTTTGACTATTTATTTATTTAATCATTGCTCTTAAAATTTTAAACCAATTAATGATTCTAATACCAAAAAAAGATATTCTAAATCTAAGAATTTTCGAATAGAATATTTTAAAAATATAATCCATTTCTTGTACTTGAAATATAATTTTTTCGATAAAGCTAATGTTTAATGTAAGAATATTTTTCAGGGGCATTTCGATTATACGATGTCGACAATGACGGTTTCATTACACGAGACGAGATGTACAACATTGTCGATGCAATATATCAGATGGTGGTAAGTCGATCGATTGCTGGAAACAAGCTATTAACTCTGTAAGCGCCAGAGGTTCTAACACTTAATTCTAATGATTTGTGAGTCCTTTTAAGATTATTTCATACTGTGTGTGAGAATGAAATTTTCATACTTTAGTTGATCAAATTTCGATCCGACAATTGCAATTTGCTTTTCTATATTACTAATGTGTAAAAGCACAAATATAGTCGCGGATTTTTTTAATACGAAACAGATAGTGTACCATAAAAAAGTTATATGAGCAATATATAAGTTTACACGCAACTGAAATTAGAAATTTCGTATAATAAAGGCTATATTTCAATACTATGAAACTGGAGAACTTAACGGCTCCACTAAAAATACACTTAAAAAGGCAAAATATAAGTTAATTTCAATTTCCATATTGTAGGTTTAACGTGAAATTATTTTCTTTTGTTTTGCGATGCAATATAGGAATATACAATTGTATTTTAATGCAAGTAAGAAATTGAATTTTTGTTAAAGGGTCAGACGCCTCAAGCAGAGGATGAGAACACGCCTCAAAAGAGAGTGGATAAGATCTTCGATCAAATGGACAAAAACCACGACGATAAATTGACCTTGGAGGAATTTAGAGAAGGGAGCAAGGCAGATCCAAGGATCGTTCAAGCTTTATCGCTAGGAGGTGGGACTCAATAGTCGGTTGATTGAGACAGGGCGACTCCCTGTGATATTCAACGCAATCGAAACTTGACTTCACCTGCTCGGAGAAGTACAAGTTCAAGGAATCGGACCCGAGCCCGCTTGGTCCTTTCTCACGAGGGTAACGATCCACTTCCAAATTGACACTATCAAAGTCGTTCTTGTTCATCAACGGAAAACGCCAACACTTTGTTGCAATTTAGTCAAAACCTGCGATACTGGTGCCTGTGATATTAACGGTCTAATTCACATTAATGTTGGCGATTTCACGCGCATCAAAAACGTCCAATATCAAAAAGTCACTGCTCATTGTATAGCAAAATTAATTACTTTATTTCATCTTCCTATTCTCTTTTATTTCTTTAATGAAATCTTCAATTTAAGTCATTTTTATTAAGCGATTGTCAGGCCTGTTAGTGTTTCTTGCTAAAAATTTATAATTCATAAGAATTAGTATTATAATAATATAATATAATCAGTGCAGTGAATACAGGGCATAAGAGGTCAATTTTTTGACCCCAGGAGTCAAAAAATTATGTTTCAACAAAATTACCGATGTCTGTTTCTACTATCATCTTATCCAAAGTTAACAAATATTTAAATATTGAAATTTTTCTCTAAAAATTGCAATCGAATATTTTCACCAATATAATATTTCCTCTAGGAAAAAGCAAAAATAAGTAGGTTTTTTGGAAATACATCTTAAAAACGACCTCTTAAAGAAATTCACTCTTTCGCATACAGTAAGACCTTTTCATTTTTCTTGTTATTAAGCTAATCATGTTTAAAGTTGTAATTTAATTCTTTATATTATTTAGTAAAAAAGGAGACAACTCTAGTTATAAAGATCGTAAATGAATTAATAAAAAATTTGGAGTAATAAAATATCAAAAATGTAAATATGGAAACAAAAATCGTATCAAATATCAATTCCTTTTTCACGTGTACAGATACTCAATTAAAAATGTAAAAAAAAATTGCGCACAGAGAAAATTAATGAGATCTGCCCGTGAAAAAAATAATTGAAGAACGGTTTTAAAAATTTTTTTAAAATAATTATGAGTAAAGTATTTTGTGGCTATTAAATAGATATACGACGAGAAAAGCATTGTCCTCTGATTCTTCCTTTTAATCGGGAGTAGGGAAAAATTTTTAAAGTTCAAGCAGAAAATACGAACAGTATCGATCCGTCTATGTTGGTTGAATGTGAAATTCCCAGGAAAGAGTTGCGGAAAAGTGGAGTAAAGAAAAAGTTAAAAGGGGGAGCAGGGAGTAGATGAATTTGCCCTTTTTTTCAAACTATTGATGCTGTTTTTTAGTCAAGAATTCTGTACAAAAGTTCGTTCTGATTTTCTTCCAAGTCCTTGTTTTTTAGGGTAAAAATTTAACAATTCCGTCCAATATCTTAAAAAAAATAAAACGTGTCAATAGTTTATTATTTTATGATAAATATTTCTTAAATCTCTTTAAGTTTGCCAAAATGCCGAATATATTAAGAAAAATCACAAAAGTTTTTAAATATTTAAAAAATTATTTTAAATTTCCAGAAGGTGTCGTAATTATTGCAAATATTATTCAAAATTTAATTCTATTACAGTAAAGAATTTTTTGCCAAATGTGTTGGAAATTGAAATGGGAATCTGATCTAATCTAATATGTCGATACAAAGATTCCATATGTTTTCTTTGAAATGAATTTTAAATTAGACACCAAAAATTATTAAGAAGAAAAAGTAAGAATTAAGAATTTATCACTATTTTAAATAATAATAGAGAAGATATGGATCACTTCTCGATATCTTCTCTATTCTTATAAAAAAAAGAAAAAAAATGCTTTCACAGTGCAGAGTATTTCAGAGATTTAAATGAATATTTTCTTTTCTAATATTTAAATCTTTCACCGTTGCTGGAGAAAATAAAGTGGATTATGAGATGTGTGGCGATACCGAGTGTTTTACGATCGCCAAGTTCCATGGGGTAACTTCCGCTAGAAAAGTGGATTTTTTTCATGATTAACTTTTGTGTTCGCACGTATGCATACCTCTTTTTAAAGACTATACTTTCTCCAACGATATGTAATATATTTAATTAAAAACATAATACATTTTTTTATTGTTTTCATAGAGAAAATAATTGACATTTACGAAAATAAAAGCATGTAAAGTGTGGTCCATCAGACGTTTGCTAAAATTTGCTATTTAAGTCTAAATGGGGTAAGAGAAATTAGATCTGATTGTTATCTAGAACTTGAGCTTATATCATAATCCTACTTCCGTCATTCTTCCTATGATGCTTCACAGAACAAACAACATATGACAAAATAAATCACCCAATTTCACATATCATCTCACAAATAATATAGAAGGTAATAATTAATTAGATTAAACCCAGTACTTGAAGCTACTAATAATATTGTATTTCCTACTAAACACAAACAACTAATAAAATTAAATGATATCAGCAAGATTACTAAATTAGGTAATAAACTCTGTTTGCAATTAAAGAATTTCACAGCAGCCTTAGAAATAAGAAGATTGAATCTCTTGAAACAAGTTATAATACAAGTTTTAATCCACCTTTACAAAATGATTTAAATACCCAACACTGACAAGACTCCAGAAAAAATTAAATGAAATTTCCTTAGCAAATTAGTTTTCGAAAAGCACACATAAGAAATTTGAAGACACTCTACCTCACTGAATTTACTCACACCATGGTACAGTTATTGCATATCTAGATGTGCTTTTGATAAAATTTTCTAAGAAGGAATCATATACAAATTACAAAAATCAAATGTTTGTACCAACATTACTAAAAATCATTCTCTCTTCCCTCTCTAATAGAAGCTTGATGGTAAAATCACATCTATCAGAACCTCACGGGTCAGTTTTTGGGGCTATCTCATTATCAAAAAAAATAATAATTAATTTCTAATTTTCGAGCATTATTCAAAAGAATGGGCAACGTTCGACAGTTTTTTTTTCATTACTAAGAATCTACAAGGAAACCGAAAGCAACTTGAGTTACAGAGATAAACAGCAGTGTTATCATGCGAGATTAAAATTCTGCTGCCAGACTTTTCCGCAACTTTTACCTTTTTTTATACACTTTGAAAAGTAATCCTAAAGGGGTTATAAATATGCCATTAAAACTCTGTTTTTTTATCTACATTCGATTCAATAGATATATGAATATGCCATGGTCTACAAAAAGGGACCTATCATCCAAAAACAATAAGTGTTCGATAAAACAGCTGTTAAAGTAAACAAGTCGATAGTAATGCGCTTGCGTGTTGCTGTCGCTTAAAACTCGTTACACCGAAACTTTCAGGGTCGCTGATTATGAATTTGACATCAGATTTTGAAAATACAAAATGGCGGATCCAATATGTCGGGAAAATATTTAGAAACTCGTTACTTATATATTTTTGAGATCTTTCTTCGTAGACCAAATGTCTGTAATATAGTTTTAAAATGAGTTCATCTCAATCAATGAGAGTTAATCAATTTCTCCAGCTTTAAATAAATAAAAAGCTTAAATTGGTCACGTATTCGAAGAAAAATTGACTAAACCAGGAATATTTATAATGATTTATATGTGTTCAGAAATTTCGAGTTTATTGTGATTATAAAAATTCTTTAAATTCATTATAAATAGGTTTCATATACTTCAGTTTCAAAGCTTTTCGACTACATATATGTTAGTCCTCTTTAGCATCAATTACAAATATTACTATTATATATTGAGATTAGATTATTTCATAATAAACATCAAGATTTCAACAAACATTGGTTTAACTTATATATATATTTATAAACGTTAAATCTTCGTGCCGACACCAACGGCACGCAAGACAAGCAACTCTTCTATTATTATATTTATTGGGTTTATATACAATCGTTATTTATTAATGAAATAAAACTTAAAATTCTCATCTCATTATAATCACTCTTATGATTTTAATGAAATATTTGATTTTAATAATTAGTGCAAAAATTTTATCTTCAAAACCGCACCATCTTGGTCTAAGCAAGAAATTTTCAAATGTAATTAAGAATGGAATATGTGATGCATATTCTAAGAAAGGGACCTAGAAGTAAAAAAAAGAAGTTATGTTTATGATAGTTTTACCTTAATTAAAAGTTCTTTTTTAATTATGTAAAATCAGAATCCCTTGGTTATCCAAGGTAGATAGTTTCCTCCGATTTTGAAGCTTTTACTGCTACCACTCGTGTATGACTGACGTCCTGGTTTACTTCTTCTTTTTGTATTCAGGTCCAGTTTCTTCTGGATCTTCATTTTCACAGCATAACTTAAAGAGCACGTACTCTTCTTTTTACAGTCGCTCATCATGTTGTTGTCCCGTATCGTTGAATCCTCGAACGTTAACAGGGTACTGCCATCTCGCCAGGATGGGTCTTGAACCGCCTCCGTTCTATCATTGTTCGAAGACATTGATACGACGTCCAGTGTCAGATGAGCTACGGACCTCGGAGGACGATGTATCTCTCACAGGGTGGAAGGTAATCCTTGCATCCTGATGACAAAGTTTGTATATAATATTAAGAGTTGTTCTTCTTTGTGTATTTTCACTTTAAAATACCATAAACATTACCTATAATTTTTTACTTCTTAGATCCCCTTCTTCAAAGCACGTCACTAACATACAATACAACATTTAGAAATCGATCAAGTATTAGAATTGTTCCTACAAAATCTGTATTTGGGAACCAAAAAGAAAATAAAAAGATAAAAGTCGAGAAATTGTTCGACCTCATTATCGCTTTTCGATATATCGTCGTCCTTGTTATCTTGAAAAAACATTTACAGTCTGATAAAAGTCGTCTCATATTTAGAAATGTTGCAAGAACGAACTTATACTGAAATATGTATACTCTTAATTATAGAAAAAAATTCTTTTCAATAGAATATAATAGGATTTACTTTTCCTATATTTAATTAATATTCATAATATATATAATACAATACTAATATTTTATATAATAATAAATATCATATTTAAGAGAAAAAACGTTGTCAATATTAATATTACTGTTAACTGATAAAATTAAACAAATAGTTTATGAATAAATATATAGAAACTTGAAAACATTGAAATATTATTTTCTCTTTTTATTGGAATTAAAAATTGTTACTTTTGTTACTTTGTCAATTCAACAAATTTTTTCAAGTTAATAAAATTTACAATGTTATTAAACAAAAATATTCTATTGCATCTCGTCATTTTGAAAGTGGACAATCCTTTTCTGGTCGAAATCTATACCATGTTAAAATAAAGTAGCTCAATTAAGCAATAAGTTTTGGTTTTATAGGAAAAAGACTTATTCCTATTTTCTCAAAATTGTTAAATAACTTAATAATAATAATAATAATAATAATAATAATAATAATTGAATTTTAGTCGCAAAATTAAATAAAATTTTTTAAAACAAGATTCATTAACTTTTTAACAAAATTAATGAACAACATTTTACTAAAAACAACAGAAAAGTACTGAATAAATTTTAAATATTTATTGACTAAAAAGTGTTTTAACTTTTCTTTTTATATCTTTTATCTTTAATTTTATAATTAAAAAAAGTATAATTTTAATGTTCTGAGAACTATCGTCTACATCATACATATATATTGTCGATAAATTTTTTATCAATATGTATCATTTAAATTTCAAATTTTGTACAACTTTTTAAAATTTTACAGAAAACATTGTAAAACTTAAATTTTTATTTTCAAAATCACTCTATAAGTGCAATATTATATATATTTTTAAGTGTCATAAAATGTTAAGGACGCAACTTGTATATTTCCACGCGTGATTTGCATTAAGACAATCAATGTAACAGATCAAAATCGAAAAATTAATGCCAACTTTTTATACGCTATTGATAAAAGTTAGCAGTAAAGGAAGTTTAATTCGTTTCGCTATAAAAAAGCAGGCACCACTTGAAAATTAAAACTGCTTTTTAAGAAAATGAAATTATTAACAAAATGAATTCATTTGTTTTGTGGAAATTTATCATAAATCTGTAATTAATTAATATCTTGTAAAAAAAATTGCGGGCTCGGATCTATAATAGAATCAAAGAGAGTTCTCATTTCTTCATTACAACAATTTCTTTCTCAAAATAAAGGTGAAAAAATTTCTGAACAAAGTAAAAAATAATTGAGAGATTTTTTTACCATCTTCAGAAACTACGCTGAATAAAAGCATTTAGAAATGTAAGAACGAATCAGGAATAACAAATTCTTCAATATGTAATTAAGTCCTTTTTACAATTTTCAAGATATAGCGGCTTAGATTAAATTATTACTAATATTTCTAGTATACATATAAATAACGTAATATTGAAAAAAGAAACATTTATACTCATCCGAAACATCTTTGCGTAGTTGAAAATTTTTAGATGCATTTTATGTCATTTCTAAGTAGTTAAGTATATCACATCGTCTATTATTCATTATTGCTATCTTTACAAGGAACTTTAAAACCCGTCATCCAGGAAATTGATTTTTACTTATGGGAGAAATTTAATTCTTCTTTCTTAATTCATATTTTTCTTATTTTTTAGTTAGAAATATTTCTTAAAGAAAAGCAAAAGTGTATATTTTAATTTAACATATGAAAATTAATTTTTTGCCCTATTAAAAATCTGTTTCCTGATCCTCAAATGAATGAAAATTAAAAAAAAGTATTTAAAGCTGCAGTAACTCCTTCTTCAGAATTTCTCTTGTTATATATAACTTTTAAAATCATCTCTAAAGCCTATACATATTCTAGAACTATAAAATTTCATCTTTGTAGTTTTTAATCTAAAACATGTGTATGTCTAGTAAATGTTGTCATTTCGTTAATATTCGCTTCTACGATCCAACATTAAAAAGTTTCTGCCAACAAAATCCGATAAATATTTTTGTTTTCGAACGAACGAAAGCTAAATATACAATTACATTATCAAGTGGAGAAAATTTGTTTAACGATCCGAAGAGGTAACCTGAAGCTCTAAACGCTAACACAAATAAATTGTATATGCTCATTAAAACTTAGTTTGCAATTAAAACTAATACGTCACGTGTCGAATATTCTCTTTCCAACATTGTAACATTTAAGAGATAATCGCCAACAAACGGCGTACACGTTCTCGTAAAAGATATAATGTGGCACTTGGACAGATTTAACGGCAAATTATTGGAAATCGACAAAGATAAAATTTCATTGAGATCATTCTGGATAACTCTAAAAACTTTGACATCTTCAGCAAAAAAGTCAAATAAAAGATTTAATGCCTTCAGCAATATAAGAATTAAAAATGACGGATATCCTAAGGAAGATTTCCCCGGTTAGAATGGCAAACTGATTCCAGATTAATCGAAATTAATGCGGTCAGAAAACTTAATCCGAAAAGAGTCTGTATTGTTGCGCACTAATTTCATACCTAGATCTAGACATCGTGTAAGAGGTTTTAAAAAAGTTTTTAGAAAACATTTAAAGTTAATTGACTCATGGCGAAAGGTCATTTTAAAATTGAGAGGGCAATAAAAAAGAAGAGTTTTTTAACTTATCTGCGCGATCATTTTCAGAGATTAGAAAAATCTTTAAAATTGATGTAAACACCCTTATATAAATATATATACATATATATACCCGGCTGAAAAAACTTGTACAAGAAAATGTACATGAAACCTGCACAAAAAATATGTACAAGAACATGTACATTTTCTTGTACAGGATCTTGTACAAGTTCTGGTACAAGAACATGTCTCAATTCCGGATGCTGAACTTGTTCAAGGACATTACTTGAACATGTACAAGAAAATATACAAGTTCATTAATGAACATGTACAAGAATTTGTGCATTTTCTTGTACAAGTTTTTTCAGCCGGGTAGCTTTACCTATATATATAGGCATAATAAGGTATAATAATACCTACGTTTTACTCGAAATGCTAAGGAACTTTACGAATTACTTGATTTATTGCTCAAGCAGACATTCACTTTCCTGACATTTTAGAAGGCAGGATATTTTTTAAGAAATAGTTTCTAAGGGTGTAAAAATAAAGTGAGATATTTCGTATTAAATATTACTAAATTGATTGGTCCAGGACTATTAATTTTCTAAATTTACATGTATTTATCTCTCGCCCTATCTTTCTCTTGCTTTAAAAATTCTGTTACGATAATATTGTCAAAATTACACTGTTAGAAACAATTGAAGATTATAAAATAATATCTTGTTGAATATTTCCAACTGGTTTTTATATTTCTTAAAAACGTCTTTCTTTTTTGGCTCATATTGAAACAAAAATAAACTGATTCCTAAATGGAAAACTTAACTACTGACGGAAACAGATGGGCGAGATCAGAAGCAGTAAAGTAAAAACTTTACTGCTTCTGATCTCGCCTCTAACTCCCCTTACCACAGCTCAACAAGCTGGCGCAACTTGCAGAAACGAAATATTCGGGAGTTCCAGTAGTGTAGTTTGTGTACTGCCACAGCTAACAAAGTTAACGTCTAGCTGTGACAAATAAACTTGTTCCTGGTTGGGAAACCTAACCTAAAAAAAGGATAGCAACTACTTATAATGAGTTACCGACCGAGTATTCTGTTATGTACTTTTCTGTATAATTCCATGAAATTTAAAATTCCAACAGTTAATAACGAGATGTAATTGTCATTATTTGAATGTAATTGGACATTTCTGAAACGAGAAATTCATTTTTTATGAATGAAACTTTAACACCGTTTGACTACATAGAGTGCATAAAAAGACTCATTTCTTTTTATTAATCTGTGTACTAGGAAAACGTTCTCTCAGAAGTTTTAACAAAATTTTCCTACTTTTTAATAAGGTGCTTCTGTCCCCTGATGAACTGAATTAAACTATACCATGTGAGAGCATGCAGAAAAAATAACTATTATAATACGTTACAAAAAACTATTATATCTTCTTCGAGACTACAAAATACTCATCCTTATTAGAATATAATTTATTCCACAATAAATTATTGATGAAAACACTCTTTTGAAATTCGAATCTCTCAAGCGGATCTGATTATAGAGTAGGAGAACTAAATTGTTATCTATACGAACTTTTGCTTTACCTAAATCCTGATTGAGATTTCGGAATGAGATAATTTTCTGTTGTCCATGCTATATAATTCGGCTATTCAATATTTGTGTAAATATTTTCGCCATGCAATTCATTAAGGTTATAAAGGCCTGTAATTTTATAGGATATAATTTTTTAATTGAACCATTTTATGTTTTAATAATTACTTTCTTATTAACCCAGTTATCATTAACAAAAGTGTAGAGTAAATTATAAATTATTAACAAATCTAAACCTGCTTAAGGAGTTTAAGTATTTGTAATAAAGAATTTATGGTTCTTAAAACTACGTGAAACGTACGCTTGTTATAAATACAGATCCTGTGCACATAAATTAGCTAGGATAATTTACAAGAAAGACTAGTTCAAATAAATTACTAGCATATCTTGTAAAATTTATTAGCATTCAAGTTAATTTTGCATTTCATTTTTCTTCTTGTAGGTATTTACATATATTGTATTTATAAATCACATACATATATTTTAATAAAGTTGCATAAATTTATTTAATTCTTAATAGAAAAGAAAAATTCTGCGCTAATAAATATCGGTCTACTGTTAAAACTGGATATGAAATACTTTCATCGCTATATAATTATTGTAAACTAATTAATTTCACTTGAACTTAATAATTTTCTGCTCTCTCAAAATTTTGTATAATTAAATAATTATCAGAAAATTAATAAGTAAAATATAGTCATTGATGAATTTTAGTGTAATTTTCATTAACATAATATTTAATTTTATTACTAACAGGTTACAATCTATATGAATTTCTCTTCTAACAGTACAGCTAACGAAAATATTGTAATCGTCACTGTCATTGCTTTATGAACTTTCTGTGATAATTATTAACAATCAGCAATCGCAATTTGGAAAGAGAGAGACTGACAAAAAGTACTAGCGAAGTGGTGGATTAAAAACATAATAATGAACGACGATGATAATTTATAGCTTGACTAGGTATTAAAAAATTAAATCGTGACGTGATTCTAATAATATATGAAAATTGAAATACAAAAAAGCTAAATAAAATTTTAACAAAATAATGAAGCAAGTAACGCGTGAATTGTGGTCCGTGTCTTGCTGAAATATATATAGGTGATAATAAAATTGTTCTCTAGTTTGTTAATGCCAATCTGTTGAGTATATATATACATATATATATAAATATTGCGCCTTGTGTATTATACATATTGTACGCAGAATATAAATTTGAACATTACTCGTTTTCATAAAAATTAAGCGCATTGTTATTTTGTATGGTGCCATACGGTTTTTTCTAAAAGACGCATCGTAACGAGATGATATGATGATTAATAATAAAGATTTGAATGACTCAAATACATGTCTATTTATTTTAATAATACCCATTCCATTATAATTTTAGAAATCATTTCAATTTTCAAGACAATCGCATTGATTCGCAAATAAAAATTTCACCTTCGGTTTGAAATAGATTGATTCGAAATGATATACAGTATAGTTTATTATTATAATTAGTATAGTTCAACATGCTTCTATAGTTCGGAAATTCTTTTGTCAGCAAAACAATAATGTTCATTCATTTTTTCCAATTTGAGGTCCAAAAGTGATATCGTCGCTTCCCTCGTGCCTTTATTGAATCCCGAGGCATCGAAATTTTCAGCTTGATCGTGAGTTGGAAACAAACGCTTAAATTTCATGTTTTTGTAGATAATACAATACAATACATACATAATAATTTTCTTTGGGCTAAAAAAATCATCTTGTTGATGTTAGAATTTTAAAGAGTAACAATACAAATATTTCTTTATTTTGTATCTTTAATTTATAGATCGGGATTTATCTTTCTCACTAAAATTACCGATTTTATTTATGCAAGATAGCAAATTTAATTGACTGATTGTGATTGACATGCAAGAATGCCGAATTGGTGTTAAACTTGCGGTCAAATTATCCAACTTTGGCGCCACTTCTTGTTGACTTTGGCGATTGGAAGATTTTGGATTTGTCAGCATTTCCAGATAAAAATCAATATACAATATTGATGCCAATTTTCTTGGAATACTTCTTTAATTACTTTTTCCTCTTTTTCCATTTTCAAAACTTGTTCACAGAAAATGTTTTTCCATTTGACAGGGCCAGAATTTTTCTTCTAAAGCTTCCACTTAACATATTATATTTAGATAATGTTTCTCTGGTTAAACCTAATTTCAATTAAAAATGTTTTAAAATTAATATCATTGAAATTAAAATCCTTTTTCATGTAATCAACTTAAAAATAAATCTTTTGAAGAATTATATAAGGTTAAGAATACCTATAGAAGATTTACTGTATTAATTATGGAAGGACAATCGAGATCGATTTTTTCATTGAAAATTCATTAAATGGTTTTTTTCTTCTTTTAAAAATGCAATCGATAATTCCAATCTAAACCATTGAGTCAAAAACCTTTATCTTCCACCTTTGTTCTATGTTCAGTATAGCTTCCCAACTTTTTTCTTTTTATTTGGAGCACTTAATAAAAAGAGAAAAAACTTTTATAGATTATCCTCTTCGCTCAAAGACTTTTAATTCAATTTCTTTAATACCGTACTAAAATCAGAAAAATGTTATTTATCAATTTCAGTGATATTATTATACTCATTGTTTCTAATAAATTTTTCTTTGAGTGATTTCTTAATAAAGTACTCTATTTATTAAAGTATTTACATTTGAATTACGCTTTATTAGAATTTTTTATTTAATTATTGCTGAAATAGAAAATATTTCCTGGCAAGAATTTTTATTATTTTCTAATACTTTGATAAAGAAAAAATTTCTTTTTATTTATTCCTGCTCGATAATATAATCAGATTTCGAATGAAACAACTCAACTTAAAATTACATCGTTCATAGACAAATGGTCGAAAATTTGATAAGAGTTAACCAAGAGGTCTAATCTTATAGGAGTCAATGATGCGGGGTCGAATATAAGCGAGAATCATTGATCCAACGTGAATTTTATAGTGGGGAAAAATATGCTCCGAAATGTCAAAGAGATAGTGGAGTGATAAATTTTATGGATATAAATGACTTTTGCATAGAGAATGTATAGTTAATTGGTAATATATCGCCGCGTTAGAGGAGAAGTTGCAAAGATTGAAAAGAAGAATGAATAAATAGTCAGCTAATAAGAGAGAACATGCTTTTTCATTTTAAAACAGCGAATTAAGCCTTTAATTTCACACCCGGGGCAATAAAAAGCCATTCATTTACTGTGAATACAGAGCAACGCAAAAAGTTCTTTACGAGTTTCGAGGGAAAAAAGGAAAATAAAAATTGAAATATTTTAGTAACTCTACCAAAAAAGACATTTTTATGGTTATACATATATAATTTAAAAATTTATTCATCCAATAAATTAATGCCAACAATATTTATTTTTAATAATTATTTCTAAATATTTTCGAAAAGTAACCAGCTCCCTCACTGAGTACTCATTTATTATTCAACAAATGTTATTCCTGCATTGCGTACATTGTAGTCAGGTAGAGGTATTAATTTACCGTGCTATTTGAAGATATTATAACATTCTATTTATCAAAAGTTCATATTTGGGTGAAAAGGTCATTATATACCTATCTGCGGCGCGTGCATATAATTGCCAAACAGACGAATTGATTAAAGTCACATTATGGCGTTACAATACGTGTGACGCTAATTACACTAAAATTTAGTTTAATTACATTTGAAAAACGTTTCATTTTTAAATATTCTATAAACATATTTTAAACATTATATTTAAGAATAATAAACGCTAGTGACATCTAACCATCAACGAAGTAAGTAATTTAAAATCTATAGAATCAATATAAAATACATTTATTCGAATTCAATTTAGAAGTTTAAATTTATCATCATTATTTTTTATTATTATTTATCATTTAAAACTTCTGTTCTCTAAAAATTGTATTCATGAAATTTTAGTAACGGTTTCTTCCATATCAGAATAAGGTATACACGTATACAGGTTGCAACAGGAGATAAGGGTTGCTATTTTTGAAGCATTTTTCGTATACGAATGCATGTATTTTTATCGTATACGAAAAATTGAACTTTCAAGAAAAGTAACCAAATTATTGGAAGTATGTAGTAATACAAACTCCCCGTGGGATGGCTCTTGTCTACCACATCATCTTTTAATCGTTATTCTTCTTATTTATTTTGACTTCATTTTATAAATGTTTATTACTTCAAATAATATTTATTAAGATAATTGAAAATTATATCAAAAGTATATAATTATGTATTGATCAGCCCTATGCGTGAGTGTGAGAGAGTGCTCATTAGATGTCACATAAGAGTGTTCTTTTCGCGCTTATAGACTGATGATTACTATATATATATTTCATGTCGTTCAAAAAGAATTCATTTTTGCCTTGAATAAACAATAGAAATTGACATATCATAATCCGTACAACCACACACATGCACATTAAAAACAAACATGGGATGAAATTAATAAATTTTTCGAACAATAACAATGTTAAAAATTGATCACCGTTTTGCAGATATACGAAATTCTTCAGATGCTCGATCAATCGTCCAATCAAATCTTCAACAGTAGTCCAAATAACTTGCTAAAATCTTCACTGCAGATCCGTCAGATACAATTCGTATTCGTGATTACAAAAGCGATGACAATTGTCGTGTCAGACCACACATGATAAAATATGGATTCTTTAAACAGAAATCAAATCACATTAAAGTATTGCACTTCGCATGACAATAATTTTCCGACTTTCCATAACTGTATTTAATTGAAATTTTGCCCCAAACGGGCGTTGTTCGCTGTTCAGAATTCAGAAGACGGGGGTTACTTGATCACTGATTTCAACTGAATTTTTCAAGACAATCGTACCTCACAACCTAACAAAAATTGTAATCAGAATTTCGTTGAAATTTCAATGGAAATTAATATTGGAATTGAGATGGAATCTATCCAGAGAGCTATTCCAGGAAATCCCTTTTAAGAGGATATTCCGGTAGAATTAACTTTTAAATATTAAATGTATTTTATAATACTCATTCTAGAAAAACGTTACAAGATTTAAAATATAATATTTTTAAATAGATATTCAAGGAAGCTTTCCCTGAAATTGCATTAAAGGTTTCCTCGATATTATTTGATGTCCTGATGGGGTGGTTCCCATGTGGCTTAAGAGAATTATATTAAAATTTCGTTCATCAGTTGATTGTATATGGTACTTCGGTTATTTTCGTCTGCGTTCGTCGAACCCGGGTTCGATTTTTATCCCTTCCAAACTTACGTACGAAATGTTCTTCGCAATATTGGATTTCCGAAATATGTAACTTCACAGCACATTTCCTTAAGTACAGTTTGACAGAAGTTGGCGCTTTTAAGTTTTAAAGTTTTCACTGTCAATGTCAAGAAAGCTTTGTCTAAGCATACAAATATTCGCCTGTACTGGAAAATTTCGGACGATACCATTTGCGTTGAAAAAGAGGATACGTTCTGTTTAGGTTGAAAAGAATAAGCAGGACACATCTAAAGAAACTTTTCCAAAAGTTTCATTTGAAGAACTGATAATCAATCAATCATCAATGTATTATTATATAAATTATGTGAATAACATTTTTATTGCGTTTTGAAACGTTAAAATTTTAATGAAAATATGTTTTGAGATGCCGACTAACTCAGCAATTTCCTGGTTGTTTGAAATAAAAGAAACATTTTTATATTAAAAATAATGCTACGTAAGGAGTAATGAAGAGACAAAAATTTATTTTTACAGTAGTGAAGCTGTGTAAAGGGTGTATGAAAGAAAGCCGGTAATTTTAAAGCGCCGGCGCTCGCGTTTGCGTCTCTCATGCTTTCTCTCCTCGTTTCCAATATTACCTATATTGGTTGACAGAACTTCCACTTTGTGGAATTTCACATCAGTACGCTTAGAGGCCTTTTCAAGTAACGCTTCATATATATGACTTTCTTTGGTGTGTAGGCTTTCAAATCTATTACGAATACAAATGAACTTAAAAAAATAATATAAGATTTTTATTCAAGAATTTAAAATAAAGTCTTTTTTACAAAAATGACAATTGTTTTTTCTTTGTTATTATTGTATATCCGACAATGAAAAAGCTTAACTCCTTCGAAGGGCGGATGAGATCTTATACAATTTTCTCATTTGTAAACGAAAGACAGAAGGAAATCAGTGATGCGTGAAATAAGATCGTATGTGAAAGTGTAAAATTTTCGTATTAAGTGTTAGATTTTTCCAAAGCAAAAATGAAATCTTGTTTTAAACATAATTTTTAAGAAGATTACTTACTTTATTATCTAAGTAAATAAAAAAATTACTCAAATGACATTATGTATGATAAAAATAGAATTCTATTAATATGATGATATCTTGTTGACTATGAAATGGTTTACATTTTTAAAATTATATGCTGTGAATTACACATTCAAGGTGAAGTAGATGAGATTATCTACTGTGGGAGACACTTTGGAGGTTTTAATTATTTAGTTGATGAGTGATGAGGAATTGTACAAAGGTATCTTTAGATCAAGATTTTCATAAACATCACGATTATTATGAAAGAATAGAATGAGTATGAAGCAGATTTGGTGGTTAGAAAGAAGAAATTTAAAAAAATGAAGAGCGTCCTGTTGACTTTAAGTATACTTTTTGCAAGTAAGATTTCTTTTGATAATAAAATAGCATTTAACTCTTATTAAATTAATTACAAATTTATTAATATTGCCAATACTAGTCTATATTTAGTTTTCAAAAAGGCCAATAATTGAATTTTTCTTTTAATAAAAAAGTATTCTATTGATGCTAAATGGTATTTAGAAGAAGAAAGAAATGAACAAAACTTATAAGAGTCATTTTAAAATACTTATCGTAATTTAATTTATATACTTTCAAATAGATCCACTGTTTACCGTTGTACTTTTAAAGTAATTCTATACCTTAGTTCCCACAAGAGGAGTTCTTAATTAGATTATTCCAAACTTTAAATTTCACAATAAAACTTAATATTTTTATTCTGTTGGATAAATGGAAAAGAACTTTTTCGACAGTGCAAATTAATTAACCACACAGAATAAAAAATTTCTTCAACATTTTCTAAAGTTGATTCCCAATCTCCGATACTTTCATACGAAAAGCTTAGGGAATGTTTGTTTAATTTTAGAGGCATTCCATAGAATCGGCAACTTTTGAATTAGATTTTGTCAAAACTTGGGAATTTTATTGTATATGAAAATTGTAGGTAAAATATTAAATTTAAATAATCTTTTTTAAATTTAAATTACAATTTTATCAAAAATACATTAAACATAGGAAAATAGGAGTATATTTTCCATTGTTTAATGAATTTTTAATAAATTAATAATATTTAAGAGTAATCAATTTTCATTTGAAAAGAAATCAAGATCGAGGTTGTCAGCTTCAATAGTAGAATGTCCCATTTAGCAAAACTTATGGTTTTATTTTCCAAGAAATTCTCATGTAATTATTTAGAGTACTTTGCTTGGAAATATTTTTTGAAAAAATTTAAAACTACAGTCCAAAACTTATACACTTAAATATTTTACAAACAATCCTTTGTACATTACTATAGTAAATCATTGATAACTACCAGAAAGTTAACAAAGGAAAGAAAAAAAGGGGGGATTCATGAAAGTTAATTAACTTCTTGTTAACTTATTAGAAAAGAGGGTGGTATCTGGGTTAAATAATTGAGAAGAACTCACCAAAATTCCGGACCTCGTCTTCTTGAAAAACGTGCTAACTAATTTTCACTTAGTCAGCACGAGATGCAGGCACGTGGCTAAGAGTTGCCAATGAACGGCATAAAATGTTGCACCTCTCTCTCTCATTGGTAGAAAAAAGTGCTCTTATTTAAAATACTTTATTATAAAAAATAATTAAGAAAACAAACAATTTATTGTTTTTATGTTTAATTATAATGTTTTTAATCAAAATTAATTTTTATGCATTATTTTCAAAATAATTCTTAAGTTTAAATAATTTTAAAAGTCTTAACAAAGCAATTATGTGATTATTTATTATGGTCTAAATTCGCAAAAGTAGATGACGATATCCTAGAGATATCAGAAACGCGCCACGGAATTTCGCAAATTAGCAAAATTCTACATAATTTGAAGGAAAAGATATACAATTTATAGCAGGTGGATATGATTTAAAATAGAAGATTTTTAATACTTATTTCTATTTAAATGAATAATGTTATAATATATTGAGTTACGGCTCATCAAAGCACTCGTTTGACGTCCGCGGCCGATGTTTGCAGTTTGTTGTTTGACAAACATACATTGGAGTGTGTACGAGGGCGGAGAGGGAGTTCAGAGGGTTTATTCCCCTTTAAGAGCTCCAGAGGCAGAGCCGCGTTCAGGAAAAAGTAAAAAAAATTTGCTCACAAGATATTTAAGTAATAAATAATAAAAAAATGTATGATTATAGGATTATCAAAGGCTTGTTATTGAAAAGAAAATAATCAGGTTGTGTAAAACAATTTTAAAAAATCAAGATTAATAATGATTAATGAGACAGAACATTTAGATTAACATCATCAATTCTCATGGGATTTGTCTCATGAGCTTCCATATAAAATTCTATGTAAGATCCCGTATGAGAAAACATGTATGATCATATACATATGTGATCCCATGTGAGAATTTACAATAGGGAGAAGATTCAAAAACCGTCTGTTATTGCTTTTAATTTTACAAAGCTATAAACTGATTGTGTAACAGTTGACAAATGAATTTTTTTCTCGACTACAAGCAACTACTGCTTCATTGTCTCCTTTATAATCCGTATTAAACTCACTGGAAATGCAAGATGAATCTATTTTCTCAATTTTACGAAGATCATCAAGAAGAAGATTATTATTATTATTATTATTATCATTATCATTACAAGAATTTAAATTTATATAATTATTTGCAGATGGTTCCACCCCTTTTGACAACATAGTAATTTACAGGATGTGCAAATGTATTGTCCTAAGTCACAACGTTTTTATGCTTTCTATGAAAGACTTCTTGGGAACTAAACGTTTTTCTCCACCCAAGCATAATTGGGTCACTTTAAAGGGTTGCTGCAAACTTTTTTTGGCGTAATTATTTTATGAAATAAAACTCTGAATTACACAGCACTAAAAGAATTTCACAGAAAGATTTAGGTATTCAAAGAGATATTTCTAACTCTAAAGTGAAAGTTAATTAATCTGGAAGAAAATTTTTGAATTTTTTCATATATACGTACTACACCCATGCATTGTATTTAAGGGTGTCATTAAGAGGTCGAGCCCTCTAACTAAAATTTAAAAATTAATTACTTGAAAACAAGAAAATATTTAATTTTGAAAATTTTAGCCTTCGAGTGAAAGAACAACATTTTAAAAAGAAATTATTAAAATCTATTAGTTAATGTGAGATAAAATTTTGATATACCCTACCGATACAGAATAACTAGAAACACATTTACGGCTCATTGGTTTCAGTAAGCCTTCAGCGAACTTATATTTATTGCCACTCAGGTCAATTCGGTGGTATAGTTCTTTTAAATTAAGTACCTAAATACTTTTAGTTTCAAAAGGATTCTAAATCCATAATTGAATTGTTCTATTCATCTGAGTTTAAAAATTATGGGTTATTAAAAAAGAAATTCAGTTATGTAATAAACTTTTTTATTTTAATAATCAATTTAATCAATGGTCTGACTTACATTAATTGTCGCAGGATTTGCTCGATGCTGGAGCAACAACGGCGACTTGCAGAGAGAGCAGAAACTTGACTTTTCAAGTCAAAATCCATATTTTGATATATCTGCTTCTCAAAATGTAACGGCATTAGTTGGCAAAACTACTCAATTGAACTGTCGTGTTCGTAATTTAGAAGACCGTACAGTAAGTATTAATAATTTAAATTAGTTTTAGAAATTTATAAAAAAAGCTAGCGTACAATATTTATCGACGACAAATGACAATCAATTAATCCTTTTGTAGGTTTCATGGATAAGGCACAGAGATATACATCTGCTGACAGTAGGAATCGATACCTATACGTCAGATCAGAGATTCGTGGCTTCAAATTACCCTCGAACAGAAGATTGGACCCTTCAAATTAAATATCCTCAACCTCGAGATTCCGGAACTTACGAATGTCAGGTTTCTACAACACCACCTATAGGACACTCAATGCATCTGGCGGTTGTCGGTAGATCTTCTTTTATGTCGCCCGCTCCGCTTTTATTTTCATGAAAACACATCATATATTAAATGTTGAATAATTGTTTTTTAGAACCGATTACTACAATCGTAGGAAGCCCAGAAATGTACATAAATAAAGGTAGCACCATGAATCTAACTTGCGTAGTCAGGCATAGTCCAGAACCACCCTCTTCTATTTTCTGGACACACAATCACGAGGTATCTTTAGAAAATAATTAAATTCTATTGAAATTAATAGTTATTGATTTTACATTTTTCCGTACATGAAACCAGTTTCCAGATATGATTTTTGAAGATAATGTCTTCTCTTGTTCACATCCTCTAGGAGATCAATTACGATAGTCCAAGGGGTGGTGTGTCGGTAATCACGGAAAAGGGTGAAATTACCACCTCATACCTTCTAATTCAACGAGCACAATCAACGGACAGTGGTGAATATACCTGTCATCCTAGCAACGCCAACAGACAAACGATTTCTGTTCATGTTCTGAATGGTGCGTATGATTGGTTTCCATTTCACTATCTTTTTTCAGGAATCTTCACAAAATCAACACAAAATCAAAAGTCAACTTTGTTTAGTTTTGCCTGAATCAAGTCTAATTCATAATCAACTTAGTTTTGATTCCGTTTAGTGAACGAAACGAATAAACCTTCCATAACCACTCGACTACAAATTCTCAACAGAAATTAGAGTTTTGAAACTGCCGTCATAAACAACTTGACATTGTATTTAACCCAGACAAAGAACCTTAATTAAAATGAAAACTCATGATTTTTAAGAAAAAAGGAGTATTGACGACGTATTTTATTTTTCAGGGGAGCACCCAGCAGCAATGCAGCATGGAGGTCAACTTAAGTTGGGGAATCGTCCCTTTGTGATGTTCCTCGCATCATTACTGGCCTTCTTCATTTATGATCACTGAATAAACAGACGAAGATGTGAGATTTTTGACAGTATGACATTTCATTGATGTCGATTATAATTGTATGTATAATGTTATGCAAGCTCAAATACTTAGACCTTCTTATATAACAGACAACACAATTTCTTCATGTACAAAAATAAAAACTCTTCTGAACAGAGAACAAAAATAAATATTACTTGGTCTTAGATAAAAGATTCTTATAGTTGAATTAAAAAGCTTATCTTTATTTTAATTTACAACCTAATGTTTCCATCATTTTTGCAATAATGATACCAATATTGCTTCAAATTTGTGTGCAGTTGGGGAATTTTTCAATTCTTTTCATTTTCATGATAGCACAAATCATGTTGCTTAATCTGCTTTGACACCTCCATCCTTGTCACATATTTTACGAGTGTCGATAATTGTGAATTTTCTACAAACCAGGGAAGAGGAAAACCTCGGAAAACCGAAAAGAATTTATTATTTAAATTTTATCTATAACAAACTTAAAGCAAGAAAAAGCATACTCAAAATGGCTAAAAAATTTTGTATATGTTTATTTATTAAAGTATTAATACATACAACAAAATACTCAAAACTAAAATTACAGAAATCTTATTTATAATTTATTATAATATGTATACCAGTATATAGTATACCTGTGTGGCAGGTTTCTACTAGTTTGTAAAATCACTAGATTTTATCCAGACTGGTTCTTTATACATGTATATCTAAACCAATGGATGAAATTCTGACGCACAGATGTACAATTTTTTTGTAAACCTATAAATCACTTTCTCATTACTAGAGGCATTCTTTACTTTTTCGTCGTTATTCAAAAAATAATTCTAAAAACTAAAATTCTGCAAATTAATAAACAGAATATAAAAATAAAAAAAGAAACAATTTTTGAAAAAGACGATTGTAAACTAATAGTGAGAAAAACGCACAATAATAAGATAAAATAAAGTAAAATACAGTTTGGACGGTAAAAATTACAACAAATACTGTTTTACGCTGATATCGAATTGCCTTACAAAATCTAAAGATACAAAAGTGTCGTTTACACAAATGTTTCAAAAAATAAATTTATGGTAGGGCCAAAATATTTATTATAATTAAATCAGTTTTATTCAATATTATTTTGAAGCATTTCCAAATTTTCTTTAGGAATTTATATTAAAATACATTTTTGTTTTTTGTTTTAGCCCATTCTTATTTTAAATATACCTTTCTTATATAATTACAAGTTTGGCATACCTATATGTATAAGATAAATATCGATATCAGCTTTTTAAAGAATTTAAATTAAATAGATAAATTTTTATTAATTATACCAGAAGCGACTACTAGTTACACTTATATCGAACAAACATTTTATTTTGTTCTAAATTTAAAGAAAGTAACGTCATCATTGTTTAAAATTTTAATTAAGTCTTCATTAGGGATTTTTAAAAAGATAAGTTACAGTTACAAAATATGTCGTACGTATATAAATCACATATCCCATATTGCACTATTCAAATTTGATATGATATAAAAATATTTTTTAAAAACTTGTGTTTTTATGTAAATTTAAGTGTCTAAACTATCACTAATCTTTTTACTTTTTTGTCTTTTCTTCTTGGCAAATTATTTTTAAATATAAAACTGTTACAGATTAATGCAAATGTTCTTGTGATTTATGAACGTTGGCAACATTTCTATTTTGTACTTTTACTAATATAACTGACATGATTTTAAAAAGTAAATAATTTTTTAATTCTAAACTTTCCACTACTTAAAAAAATTAAATGTATACTTTATAAAAAAAACTTTTTAATACCCGTTGTAGAATGCACAACTTCAGAGACTATTTGGTTGATTGGTAATTCGCTGTAAAATTATTACTTGAATGAAATGCGATTCTTTTGGAATCGATTATGAGCGAACGACTCCATTATTAAAATAAATTAAATTATATAATGTGCATTGTACATTTTATACAATTTATACACGAAATAGTAGATATAATGAGAGCTGACTGTAAAGGCAATGTTAAAAAATTATAATATTGACTTGAATTGTTACTGTCATGTATTTATTATTTCTGATTGGAAAGTTTGGAAAAATGAATATTTACTTTTTCCGTTGTCTACTAATATTAATGATTAAAAAAAATAATATAAACTGTAAATTTCCATTTGACACAGGAAAAATAGTAAGATCACCTATCCAAATTTAGAAAAAATCACAAATTAAATTTATGTTTCCTTATTTAGTGGGATCATATTTAATCTCTTCGTGAGTATAGAATAAAAAAATCTAATATATATTACTTAGCAAACTTTGAACGTCCTTTGACAAATAAAATTTACAATAGAAAAAGTTGACTCTAATAAAATTTTAAAATAAGTCTTGGACTAAATGTAAATAAGAAAAATTAGTTTAGTATCTTTCGAAAAAAAATTTGAATCCGACTTAAATTACAAGTTATAAAAAGTATGCCAGTTTGACAATGAAGATGAATTACCTTAGAAAATATTTGTATAAAAATCTTTACAAAATTTAATTTATCCATGGACCAGCATTTTCCTTTTTACATAGGTTTCATTTAATTTAAATGAACCATTCTTTCTTCTTTTGCACTTGATGACCAGTTGTAGAATGAACAACTGCAGAATCTGGATCTAAAGCTATTTCTGCGCCTTTATCTTCCTGTGTTAGATATTCACCTTTATGTTGTGACATGTATCTTGCAATTAGTGCACCCATTATGGCCAAAAGAATAAAGAGCAATGCCAAAACACTACCTAAAACAGCAGTGTCAGTTTCATTGTATGCAGCTCTGACTTTGTCTTCATCAACATTTGGAGGTGGACGTGTTTCGATAATATCAGGTGGATGAGTAATTGGTTCAACTCCACAAAAATCTTCAGGAAGTGCACCAGGAATTGATCTAACATTTGATGGACCATTTTCTTGGAATAATAGTTTTAATGGATATATATCGTCAAATTCAACTCTCGATATACAACCAACAAAACCTTCAGTCATTGATTCATTTCTTCCAATATACATATATTGAATATTATTAAATTGACCATCAGCTGAATCTTTAATAGGGAAATTAAATTCTGATGTCTTGTGACTGTCAACTTGAATCACCAAAGTAGATCCTGCATTTTTTCTGCTAATTCGAACATCGTGATATTGTCCTAGGTCAAAACGTTTTACAGGATATATCACTTCTCGTCTTTCAAAGCCAAAATCAAATACCACTCGAAGATGTCCACTGTTTGATACCATAATAGTCATATATTCACCAGAAATATTTGAAAACAGTCCTAAAAGAAATCCTTTTGCATTTGTAGTGGTGAATCCTATCCTAATTTTTTCGGATATTGTTGATCGCCAACTACCCATGAAATCGTATTTAATTAATTGATTTTGTCTTAAGTTAACGCCAATTTCTGAAAAAGAAAATTAATAATTTTAGATTCACTAATTTTATTTTATTTGCCAATAATTATTCTATTTAAAAAAAAACTCACCGTCAGCACAAATTGGTCCTTTGAAAGCAGTCCAACGACAATCACAAGTATATCTATCGTATCTCTCGTGACATGTTCCGTTATTTAAACAAGGATTGCTTTCACATCTTCCAACACAGCCTTCACTCACTCCATACAATCCTCGTCTTGCGTAACTTCTCAAGTCCTGAAGTTGTCCATTTAATAATAACGCTCGAATGCAACCAACATAGCCATCTCTGTAATCTTCGTTAGCGCCTACAATTAGGTCAGAAGTTAAATGAAGTGCCCGAACTGGACCCTCGGGTTCTTTTACTTCGCTTTTCAATGCGCCATCAAGAACAATTCTTGCCTCTTTACGATTGCGTTCAACGGAAACTGTATGCCAACGATCATCGGCTAATCTGTAGGATGTTTGTACCGAAACAGTTAAAGGACCTCCACCAGCTTGATATTGGAAAAGAATTTGATTTCCTCCATTGATTGATATTTTTATATAATCAGATGGACCCTTACTAAATATCATTACTGCATTTTCAATTGTTGTTTTAAATTCAAAATAAATGTCACCACTGTGACTCATATCGAATGTTGGTAAATTAATGGTTGAATCAGTAATGCGGAAAGTTACTACGTTTATAAATAAATCTGTAACAATTTCATTTAATTAGTTTCAAATTAAGTAACTATTATGTACAATTAAAAAAAAAAATAAATAAATACATACCATCACCCTCGCATATTAATGGTCCCAAGGTATAACGCCCTTCCTTTTCATCAAGAGCTGTACCTGTATCACCGAATCGTAATTGTTTTACGGGTAAATGCTCTTTTTCTATAATATCGCCGCCGTCCTCCAGCCAACCTTCGAAACCAGCATCACAGTTACACCATTTATTAGGATCTGCACAAGTTCCATATACTCCACATTCACATTTACGCGATCCAGGTAGAGCACCACCCCAGTAGTCCATTTTTTGATTACGTCTACTAACCCACCAAGAGTTAGGTCTAAAAGGTTCATTTTGTGATACTGAAAAAAATCAACGAGTTTTGTAATTTGACATCTTAATACAACTGAGAATTCTGAATAAGAAATAGAAGACTTGAAAATATTGTTGAAACATTCTTCCATTCTTTGATTTTATAGTAAGAACATGTTTCAAATTCTTTGACTTTAATAATGTATAGGTTACTTACTTGGTGTATTGAAAAGACGAGAATGTTTGCAAGCATAATTAATTTTCTGTCTGCAAGTTGTAGATACATTTAACAAAGCTTCAATCTGATCAAGATCCGCATCATAATTTACATCTTGTATAAAAGAACCAGCTTCTTCATATGCATCTACTGGAGTAGGCTGTTCATTGCTATGATGTAAGACAGTGACAGTTCGTCCATCTGCATAAAATTCACACGTAACTGGGAATGGACGTAGAGGACCACTTCCATCAACATCGATTTTAATGTCCGCTCGTTGATTAACGGAATTGGTATTTTTATATGCTTCACAAGACAAGGGATTCATTGCTGTAAATTTTACAATGATTAAAAATTGTATAAACACAATGACTAGATATTGAGTTGAAATTCTAATTTTAACTTACACGTATGGCATACAGCACCGGAATAACCAGTGTTGTCACAATCACAAAGAAATTCTTCAGATGTTTGGTGACAAATTCCAGAATGCTTACAAGGATTTGGATTACAACGATCCACCATTTGACAGCCGTCAATAACTATATCATTTTTGCAACAATATTCTTCTTCTTTCCAGTCAGTTGGCAATTTGTAATTTCCATCTATACTGATAACTCGCATACAACCAACAAATCCTCGATGATTTATCATATTTGAAATTTTACCTTCCATACCACCGATAAAATAAATACCGCCTGTTGATATTTCCAAAAGACGCGTTGTTCTCATAGTTCGACCGTCAACAGTTAAAATAACAGAATTTTTAGTAATAGTCAATATTACCTGATGCCATTTACCGTCATTGAAAGTTTCATCAAAATTATCCAAAATTGCTTTTGGATAATTATGGGTCTGAATATCTATTTTCAATTTACCTTCTTCAATGTACATCTGCAACAATAATGTATTATAAAATTTAACATTAAGTATTGAATATTAATATTGATTGCAATATTCCATGTTAATTACCTTAACAAATCCTGGAGAAGTGAATCGATGATACAAAATCACTCCTTCTTCATCATAAGTTCTAAACGAAAGGGAAACATTAAGAGATGACGCACCTTCATATCCCTTCAACTTTGCGTAAGAACCAGAAGTTAAGAAAGTTATTGGAATTATAGGTGGTTCTGGACAACTGTAAAGAGAATTTATTCTCTGGTATCGCATGTAATCTCCATATTCTTCTGCTTTCTTGACTTCGCTGATTATATTCGTTGTATTAAAGTAAAAGTTTTCTATACACCCTGTGAAGTTTTGTGTAACAACAATGCCCTCTTGCATATTAGGAACGCCTCCAATGTAAAACTAAAATATGACGTTAGATTCTTTTAACTTTTATTAAATTTAGTATGAAAAGTAAAAACTGTGATGCAATATTTAACGAAACATTTACATTCATAAGATTTAAAAAATGAAACTTACTACTCGATTTAAGTCTAATCTGTGAAACTCTCCTTTTATTTTACCCTCTATTAACACCCTGTCTACTGAAAAAGCAATGTTTCTTCGATTTCTAGCAATTATAACATCGTGCCACATATTATCATCTAAAAGGCTTCCCACTGACAAACTTGTCATTATTCCTGAGCCAAGATCAATATTTAGTAACATTCTATTGTCACGCAATTGTAATGCTATAAAATCTCCTTGTGTTCCTCGAGAATATACCATTACTCCATCAGCATTATTAGTCTTAAATCGAAAACGAATTGAATGTCCATCAGTTTCAATAGGTTCTCGCATTAAATCCAATCGTAACATAGAAGAACTATTGAATGATAGTACATCAGATACTGTAAAAAATTAAAGTAGCATTACCTCTATACTCTTAATAATTATTATCATATTCACCAGGTTTAATGACACAAATTCAAATGTAATACAGAAATTGGTGTTAATTGGTTGCCTTACCATATTCACATCCATAGAGTTCAACTCTAAGTGATATTCTGTCTCTCCATCTTGTAGGATTTATTCTAATCCACTGTGCGATTATTGGAACTTGAAATTTATTTAATCTAATTGTATCTCCGTTGACATTACCTTTAAACATCTAAAAATAAAATTACAAATGCTTTTAGTAAATAGAATTTCATTACAAAATAAAAAACTAAGTACTCGTTTTAAATATGAAAATTTATACCTACATAAGAATAGTATATTATGCAACAAGGAAAGAAAGTGATAGAAACACAAAAGTCAATAATCATTTTCCTCCCGAATGCATATACTATTTTTCTAATAAAATGCATTTAAATAAAAAAGGAATCCCATATCCCCTTGACTTACCAAAGGAAAAAATTAATACTTCCACATTACTACTTGTATTTTATCGAATTTTTCAAATGTATTTGGTAAAACATGTCTTCTTTATTTAAGGATCAATTACCAGGAAATGTGGAGAGCCGAAGCCACCAATTAAGTGGATCAAAAGTATGTTACTTGACAGAGGCTCATAAGAAGAGAACCCAGAAAATTTTCATCCTATAGGCCTATTATACACACAGTTGTGCAGATAATTTCCTGATTATTACAAGAGAGTTCTTGATAGAGACGCTCTTTGAAATAATAGAAATGCCAATCTAATCCTAAATTAAGGAAACCAGTATTTTATGGATTAGAAATTTCTTTTTCTGATTCGGTTAAGTATCTGGGAGTAATTTTAGATAAGAAGCTGCATTTCGTATTCTAATATACAGCAATTTCTTCACTGCCTTTCGGATTGCAGAAGGGCAATATGGGGGCTGAAACCAAGTATGATTTATTGACTAAACCAGATGATTCTTAAACCCAGATTTCTGCATACGGTCCAAAGGAGAAGACGAAACTAGATCAAAGGTAATGATCAATGGTTTTTAGAGAGATCACAGGAACATTGGTTTTTATCTTAACAAAGGAACTTACGGATCACGACTTTCAAAATAGGTGGACAGGTTTCATTAGTTTGGGGTCAGGCATAAATTACATTCAGTGAAACTAAGTATTTGATTTGGACATTTAATTTAGTATTAACTATTTATATTACAAGAGACCATTTAAACAGAGCAGCCTGGGGTCAAGTATTCGTTGAGATCCTAGACTTTTGGAGAAGGACAGGACGTTTTTCGAAATAACACAGCACAGGGGTGACAACTCCCGTAATTGGTCATCACTTTATACGGAATGCAATAATTATATTAATAATAATAGTGTTAGTATTGTGTGTGAAATAATATAAATTAATTTCATATGCGAAGTGAATTACAAATAAATTATGAAGCGTGTCCGCTAATTATTAATGTACCGTAAACTGGAGTAACTCTAGAATTTGTTCAGTTTTAGTTTTCTTAATATTATAATTAATTATTTTGCGGATTCAACTGGTACCAGTCGTTGTTTTAAGTTTTGTTAAGTTGTTTGTTTAATGAAATTTTTAAGAAACTTTCTACTTACAGTATAGAAGATTTACAAATGTTATTCTAGGATTACCCAAGTTTACAGTACTTAATAATATTAATTAAATCAGTAGAAAGTTAATAAGAGAAATAATAGAAACCTAGATGAAAATATTAGTAAACTAAAAAAACATGCAAAATTTTAAATCCTGCACACGGTTGATTAATATTTAAAAATACTTTTAGAAAAAATTTTAAATCAACTTTTAATTGAATATTGTATAAAAGAATACATTATAAATTAGTCAAGTCACTTTTTTAGTGGACCAGTTAAAAAATTCTGACTCATTATAAAGTATAATTTCTTTAAATTGTTGTATTTCTGCCTCAAATATAATTGACATCATAAATATCTTTTATATTTTTTCAATACCTCATCTACGCCGTCTTGGCTTTCATAACTGATCCACGCTTGACCGTCATCAGAATACTGGACAATGTATTCCGTGACATATTCATTAGTATGTGCACGACCTCGAGTTGATATGCTGCGAATTTCAAATCGACCTCCAAGATCCATTGTAATGTGCTGATCATAACTGCTAACTTCTGGTGACCACGCAGATTCCCCTGCAAAGCCCAACCCCAAGACCAGCGTAAAAGTTAAGAAAGGTGATAAGCAAAGCAGATAAAAGTCAGAAATGGTTTCAGTTAACAAATGAATATCTTATTCTATTTATATACATTTTCATAGTACAACACAGTCTAATTTCTAAAAGCTTCCATAAGATACCAACACATGCTTTTATGCATCTATTAATTAATTTTTTCATGTCAATTGGCCTGCATTAAGCAAATTCAAATAAAGAATTATCATGTTCCCATGCAAACAGTGACAACAAGAATATAGAGAAGACCTAACTTACCTTTATGTTGCCATCTGTTTCTTTATAAGACACGTAATCGCGACCATTAGTACCATAACTGATACCATATTCCATGACAAACTCGTTCTGATGTGCTCGACCTTGGGTCGCAATTGAAGTGATATTCATAGTTTGACCCAGGTCAATAATAAGGTACTGATCAAAATCTGAACTGCGAGCTGTCCATGCGAATCCGCCTACGCCACAACAATACTTACAAAAATACTCATGCAAGCGAAATAACTAAACTCATACATATAATAAATAACAATTAAGAGAGAATACTTATTTACAATCTCAATATTTTACTTTCATTATTTTTTTTAAAGAAATTACTTTATTAATACATTGGAGTTTCGTTTACAGAATGCAAAAAAACACTAACTTGACGTGTCAACAGATAGTTGTAATTTTATTTCCAGTTTTATTTCAGTACAAACAATATACAAAAAATATAATTTATTTTCATGGTCTTTCTTTTTTAGCAAAGTATTGTGAACAATATTTCTGATCTTCTTCTATAAGAGGAATAGCATTTTCTATCAATTTTTCAATATTAAGTTCTTCAAATAATAAATCTGTTAGATTTTCAACTACATTAGTGTTCTGAATTGCTACAGCAACACAATGATCAGAATTTAATAAAGATTCCTCGAAAATCCAATTTTGTTTAACATTATTAATATATAAACTTGTATCGCTGACTACACAGTTTTCATTTAATTTACTGCAAGTTCTAAATTCGATTTTTTCTAGATCAATCACGATACCCACACCTAGTGCTTTAACATAACTTTCCTTCAACGCCCAATGTCTACAGAACATTGAAATTTGCCCTAACTCTGAAGTACATGCATCTCCTCCTTTAATTTCATTCCATTCTAGTGGTGAAAAATTTTTATCCATCAATCGAAAGAATTCTGATAATCGCTTACCACCAGTGTATTCAAGTTTCATAACATCAATACCTAATTTTACATTTCTAGTTTCTCCTGCAAGTACAGTAAAATTTCCCTGATGAGAAACATTAAATGATATTAATTTATTTGTATTTTCATAAATAGGTTTGTTATGTTTGTCTCTCCTGAGAAAAATTTCATTATATGGAACGCAAGCATATTCACTGACAAATTTTCGTATCATTAATCTACCAATAAGAGATGCTCTAACATCTTTTCTGAATACAAATTTCCCTAATCTTTCTTTTTCATCAACTTGAACATATGACATTATCCGCGTAAATTCTTTTTCCGTTGGGTGCCAATTTGCCCAATTAAAGGCCCACCTAACACTAATCATTTTTATTATTTAAATAATTCTTTTGCGCTGTGTAAGTTATTGATTCTTAAAATGCAATCTGCTTTGTACGTTGATCACTCAGGTAAACTTGGCAAGTTCCTAGCATCCACCTGCAGCAAACAGACAGGTGTCTTTACTATTAATTTAAAATTAAAACCTAAAAATAGTCCACAACGACTTTAGGTGAAATATAATGGAATGATCCATAAAATCAGGTTTTATTCCTCCTTCTAGCATTACGGGATTTATGTACGTCTTCTATATTCGTCGCCAGATATTCGATTTAACAATAACGGTCACTAGGATAAAATATTGAACTGTCTATTTAGATTCTGTTATTTCATAATTTTAGAACAACTGCTGTATGGCACGTAATAAATTAAGGGTGATGTTTTGTTTGAGGAACACCCGAATGCATAAAGATTATTAATTTCTTTCATAAATGTACTCCAGTGTAATAAACAAGTTTTATCGTATAGTCTTAAATCATTCAACATAATATTATCAAATGAAAATAAATTATCCTGATTCATTTGTTGTTAAATTAGTTTTTACAGGTGTTTAAAATTAAAAATATTTTATAATTTAAAATTATATGAAAGTAAAATATTGAAAATCATTAGCAACCCTACATACATACATACATACATAGAGGAAAATTTATTTGTTAAAAAAAATTGAGCAAAAGTAAAGAAAGAACATGAGGAGATTTTTATAAAATTTAAATAATTTCAATTTCATAATAAGAATTGCCGTAAATTTTAGTGACTGTGAGGGCATAATATGCTCAAGATAAAGTAAAATAGTCCTTACAGCTTTAGTTTCTTTGACCCAATTCATTAGTTTTAAATAAATGAAAACAGAATTGATTTTTATTTTCATTCGTTACCTATAGACCCGAAACAAAGATCACATTACGCTTCAATTTTCAGGTTTACTTTATAATTAAATCTAAATTAAATTCGAAATACTATTTTTCGGTTATTGATTGCAAATTTCAAGACCGTTGGGTATCAAGTTTTTATCGAATTAATATAATAATTTTAAATCAAAGTGAATTTGAACTTCCGTAAAGGTCCGTTCGCACATGTATGTAAATATTAAAGTTCTTTTCTTATTTTAAACTACTTACGAATTAATAAAAAATTGTTTGAATGAAAAATTATGAAAATAAACAAAACGAATTATATATATATATAAACAAAATACAAGCTTGCATGCCAACATGTGCTCTTTTATAAATAAGTGCACATAATAACAAACTTTAAATACGGATAATTGAAGAGATTTTTATAATAATCATTCTTGCTAGAAATTTTTGACGCACCTGAATAGATATTAATTAATACAAAAATAATATAATGAAAAGGATTAATTAACTTGTAGAAAATAATATATTCAGCAAATACTAAAAAGTTTAGTCATTTTAAAAATTTTTATGTTTGCAATTATATAATTTCAACTTAATAAACGAATCTCAATAATGGGATTTAAATGTAAATTCATTCTTTACAATAATATCTAGCATTTATAAAAATATTTATAAATTAAATTTAACTATATAAATTATTATTTTAATATTTGCTTTTTTAGACCTTCTCATTATATATTTATTATTTTATTATTAAAACAAAGTAATAAACATTATATTTACCATTGAGTCTAGCATTGTTTGGTCCACGTTCAGATAAAGATGTGGTTGCTGACAAATGAGCATTTTCGAGCAAAGGAAAATTGCATTCTTCATCTGCAATAAAATAAAGTAAAATTGGAAAAAACATTTAAATCAAAGCAATTTTTTTTCAACCTAAATAACTTGAATAATTGATACTTGATGTGGAAAATAAAAAGGAAAATTACTCATATATTAAGTTAATAATATATTCTTTAATACATTTAAAGTAATATATTTATTTCATCAATACATAATTGTAATTTCTAATTGAAAAAAGATGTTTAATTTTTACAAAGAATACAAAGATAAATTAGAATAACATCAAAATAAAAATGTAACACATATACAAAACTACGTTATATATTAATTTTTAAATAAAAAAAATTCTATATTTGGATCTTATTAAATACAAATAAACAAAAATTATCGTCAATAATTATTAGTTGAATTAAAAGCATTTATTTCTTAACTAATAACTATTTTACTGAATAATTAAACTTATGCTTATGTCTGATTGCGTGTAATGGGCTTGGTCAAGGAAGACTTAGTATATTTTTTAATAAAACCATATAATAAAAGTTATTTCTACATGCATTGAATAGTAATATATTTTTCTACTTACAAGATTGAATAATTGGACTTATAACCACTAAAAAGAGAAGCACAAAATATTTTTGATCGTTCATCATAACATCGTTTTTTTTCAAGTGGATAATAACAAATTTTTTCAAAGTATATAAAAACCCTATCAAATTGAATTGTGATTCACAAGAGACATTAAATAACTGTGACTCAACCAACCAGCCAGGAAAACAATCGGGTCACTCCCAACAGATTTAGTGCCATCTGGAGCCAATTGTTAAGAACTTGTAGTGGGAGAATGGTTACGTTTTCTTTAAAATGTTGTTTCTAAAATTTGTCACTACGAGCGTAACAATCGAAAAGTACATGCAACATGTGACTGTACCCTAAGAGTTTCACATTTCGGATATTGTACTTTGTGCGCAGTTCATATTGAATTTAAAAACGACCTAAACAAACCTGGTTAACAGATTTAACTATATACAGTACTATATATTGTTGGTTGTTTATTTACGTTTAGTATGTAATTATTATTATTATTATTATTATTATTATAAGGCAATTTATGCTTTTTTATAAGATACTACATTAAAAGAAAAAAAAACATCAAAAACCTTATGAAATTGATAATAAACTTGTAAATTAATGGTAAGCGGGCCAGGATAAAAATATTTTATTATTCTTTGTTATTTCAGTACAGTACGAATTTTTTTAAATTGTGCCTTTAATTAATAATTATATTTGATTTCCAAAGTTTTTAGATTTTCATCAATGTTTGAAATGAATGAATTAATTGAACCACGCATTAAAGACATTGAAACATCAGTTATATCTGATGAAGAACGCGAATTATCCCAACATGCGTTGTCAGGTTTTCAAAAAGGTTCTTATGTATCATGCTTGATGTATTTAAACAAATTAGAAATTTTAAGACCAAAGGATTTGAAAGTCATTCATAATAAAATAGTAGCTGAATATTTTAAGAGTAATTTGAAACAAACTGAAATCTTTAAAAAAAATCTAAATACAATATGTGGTCAACTATGGGGTGTAGATTCAATGGATACTGTCGATGATGTTGAAAAATGCGTTATGAGGTATAATCAAGCAATTTTATTGTACCATACAAGGCAATATAAAGCTGCACTTCAATTAATGATTAGATTATTTTCATTAATTGAGCCATTAGGTTAGTATTTTAAATCTATTTTAAAAAAATAGTAAATTTCAATGTGAATGTTTAAAATTGAATTATTTACAGTTTCAGAAGAAAGTCTAGCGCAGAAAGTGTGTTTACTTCTGATTGAATTATATATTGCAACAGGACAACCAGATGCTGCTTTAACTTTAGTTAATTATATTGAAAGACAATTTACAGTTTCCGATTTATCAAAAGTTACTTTAACAGATAAAGAGGAATTTGTGAAAACTTCAAGGGAATTGAAGGAGACAAAAAAAGATAGTTCTGAAATTGCAATCGATGCTTTTCGAATAAAATTAATGAAATGTAAAATAAGAATATATCTTATTACAAATCAGTTGAAATTGTGTAAAAAGGAATGGAAAAATTTTGGAAATATGGGAACAACTATGGTATGATGTTTTCATTAAATAGATAATATTATTTTTCAACCTTAGAGCAAATTTAATGTAAACATGTGATGCATCGCGAAGAAAGGGACCTTAGAAGCAAACATAAGTCGTGTGCTTCTTAGATCCCTTTCTTCGCGACGCGTCACAAATATATTTATTAAAAAGAAGAATCAATTAGATTTGTCTTTATCTTTTACCTACTTAATAAAATTTTAGTTGCCTTGACATTATAATTGTTTATTTATTTTTATAGAATGTTTGCAGTATTTTTTTGGCTGCTAATTTAGAATATCTAAGAGGAAAATGTGCCAAAGCAATGATGCTTTTAAACGCATTAACGCCAGAACAACGACAGTTCAAGTACTTTTTTCTATTAATATTTATTTTCTTTTAGTTTTTCTACACTTTCAAATCAAATATATATTTAATAAAAATTTACCAATCAGTTTCAATCTTTTTAAAATTTTTTTGTAACTTAGATATCATTAAGTAATAAAACAGAATCATTTTCTTATATAATTTAATGTAATATATTTGCAAATAATTATTTACATTTACAATTTATAGATCTTAATTATAAATTCTCCTTTGCTTACAATATTTTTTTCATTTTAAGGGATTATGGAGAATCAGCTGCTGTTTTATATTACAACAATATGGCTTGTATACATTATTCATTGGATAAACCAAATTTAGCTTGTTTTTATTTATACAAAGCATTAGAAGAAAATGAGAAAGCTGTAAAAAATTTACAAATTGATGATAAAGGTATAAAATATTTACATATAGATATTTTATTTATTTTTTATTCCAACATGATCATTATCAGTAATACAGACGTCCATGTATACATAAATAACGTACATGTGACTAATTTTTTACTTAAAAAATAAAAAATGGTCAAAACATTTGTTTACCATATTTATTTTATGACCATTGAATTCCTTGTGAATAGTTACTATAATTTAAGTTCAAATTTAACATTCAAATTTAGAAAGCTATTCAAGCTTAAGTTGAAATATTTTTGGAATTACTTATTTTAACAAAATATTTTTTTTTTATTTTTTTTCAGAACCTTTATCATCTCCACCTCTTTACACACTGGGAGTGAACAAATATTCTGAATTACAATATAACTTAGGAATATGTTATCTAATTTCTGGAAATTGTATGAAGGCATTTGATTGTTTTATTAAGGCTGTATCTAAATTACAAAATAGTCCTAAACTATGGTTGAGGTTGGCTGAATGTTGTATATTTAATCATAATCCTGTAAGTTGTTAAAAATCTTTATTAAAAATTTTTCTACAATTCATGCTTTCACACAAAAAAAAATCTGTATCACGACAGTACCTATTAGTTTCTATATATATTAAACTCAAAAAAGATTTAATTCTTTTAAATTTTAATCTTATATTTAATGAACATTCTTTGTTAGACAAATGGATCAAACTTTAATATTATGAAACGTCGTCAAGATTTAGTTCAAAAAGTAGTAATCTCAGGAGCCTATAAGAAAATTGTTTTAACATCATCATTATCCAATTATACCAATTATCATAGTAAAAGTTTATCTTACGGAATACCTCAACCTTCTTTAGAATTTGGAATGTTATGTTTGAAAAATGCCTTGCATCTATTACCAATTGACATGGAAACGCTTCCTGCTAATGTAACAGGTGATGTCAACTTTTACAATATTCTTTTAGTTTTTTCAATTTATTCTTATCTGACAACTCAAAAATTAAGAATTTCAACTTATACGAATTTAAATTTTAAAGTTACTAAAAATTAAAATTACTTGATTTCTTTATGGAAATTATATTGAAAAAACTGAATATTTTAATTACTTTTAAACAGGTCAGCACAATTTGCAATCTTCAAATACAACAATAATTGAAACTTTAAATTTAAAAATAAGTATTTTGGCTGCCAGTTCTTATACTGCATTGTGCCTTGGAGATTTTACAACAGCTTTAAAACATGCTAAAAATCTTTTAGCAATTAACAATCTACCAGGTGCATACATGATGTTAGGAAAATTATATGCTGCAGAAAGTCTTATTCTTTTAGATCGAATCAATGAAGCTATTGATTATTTAAAACCAGACACACTGTTGGATCTTGACATATCTGTTACATCTGCTGACTCTTTGGACGCTGATAAAGAGAAAGCAGAAGAAATTGACAGAAAAGCAAACAAATGTATATTGATATTTTATTTCTTAACTCTTAATATCATTATTATCATTTAAAATTCAATGTTCTAAGCTTGCTTCTTTTTTATAAATAGCTTGGTATCCAACTAATTTACTTACTGGAAAAACTGTACTACTTTATAACATGGCTGTGGCGTATGCAATTCGTGGACAACTTGATAAATCAGCGGATATTATAGGACAGGTAAGAAAATACTCGAGTTATAAGTAACTGTTAAAACTGTTCTGTCATCTATTTCACCTTTTTTATAATTCGATTAATTTGCCATGAAATTCAGGTTTTCTGTAATTATATTTAAGAAGTATAACGTTGAAATACCTAATTATTATTATTTTAACTGTGAATCAAATTTAAGCATAATGTTTTGTTTAACAACCTACATTTGCAATTACTTTTTAGTTATGGAAATCTAAAAATACAGAATATGAAGTTCCAATTCATGTGATTATGTTGGCATTGTACATCGAACTACATTTAGGTAAAATAATTTTTGCCAATTATTAATATTTTTAATCATATTTGCCTGTGTGAAATTTCCTTAGAAAGATTATTATTTTATTTAAAAAAAAATACTATTAATAAAATGAAATGATTAAAAATACTTAATCGATTTATCTTGCTGTTACAGGTAGAACTGATAAATGGCGTTCAATTATTCGAAGAAATTATCCTCAATATTTTATTTAATTTATTTTATAAATTTTATGATATTAAAAATAAAGCAATAATTTTTGTAATTATGAAATTTATTTTCCAAGACTCCTATACAATTAGTAGTGCGTTTTGTTAAGGAGCGTTCACAAATAATGTCACGCACAGAAAAGGGAGTTAAACGTGATACAATGTATTTTTTCTATAAGAAAATATAGTAGGTAAAATTGTGTGACATCATTTTTTGTGAACGCTCCCCTACCATAGTTCACTGTCGTCACTTTTTGACAAATACTTTATTCTCCTGCAGCAAATTGATATTTTTTAAATTTGATTTTTATAGAATAATGTGATTTTTTTAAAACAAACAACTCCAATTAAATTTTTAATCCATTCAACATCATTTATATTTTTTACCACCATTTATTTAAATTATATAAAATTTTACAAGATTCATACAATTGTAAAAATCTGAATTGAACAACGATTTTGCCAACAAAAAATATATAAGTAATACTACATTTGTGTAGAAGAATTTTAGAGACTCATAATTTTTGCTCTATAGTAGATTTTAATTTAGAAGCAAGGAAATAATATTTTGTAACGTTTCGGAAAAGTAGTGAAATGCAATTCACTCAGACGATCATGTAAAGTCACAAAAATAAATTAAATATAAATGAAGAAAAATTAAAAAAAAAAACTTATTAAATACCTATCAGGTAGAACAAAAATGCTATTATTCTCGTACTGACATCAATACAGTAAAATATGACAGTGATGTTTGAAGAACCTATATAAGCAATTTAATTGGAATTTAATAACTCATTTTATTTTTATCGTTAACCATTACAAATAAGAATTCAGCAATTATTTACGAAACAAAAATTTTTAAATTTCTTACCTTTGTAAAAAACTGCAAAGAAATTATGAATGTTTTGCCAATAACAAAAGTTGAGGGTTCAGCACCTCTTTTCATGATGATAAGTAATAACTTTTTTGTTTCACCCGACAAGTGGTACCAATCTGCATTGTATCTATTATATATTTATTAGTTTAATTTCTTATAGCGGAGAGAAAATATTGGAAAAAACTAGATATCACATAGGTATTTTAGAATTATTTCTGTATAATCATGATAATTCATATGATATCTAAAGTTTTTCTGCAAATCTCTAAGTGGCTTAAAGTTATAAAGACATTGAATTTTTTACTGTCGTTTCTGTTATTTGCTTTAAATTTATTTGAGATTTAGTATAAGTTTAATCCCTTAAACAAAGCTAGAAATAACTGAATTCTTTAATTAACATAATAAAAGCATTACTCATTTTTCGAGTATTTAAATTAAAAGGCACTCAATAAATTGCAACAATTAAAAATAAAACATACATGCAGTCAGAAAGACAAACGCTCGTATCAAGTAAATGCTGAGTTGGGATAGTTACGAGCAAAATATGAATCACTTGACCACACGTGTAAGTTCCAAATCTTATGGCATCTCTAGTATTATTCATACTCATCACAGACTAAATACAAATATAAAATTATAGTGACTACAATAGTTTTATTAACTTTAAAATCTATGAATTTTACAGTAATAACATCTATGATAAGTAATGTTTTAAAAAGGTGAATAATTTACCTGTACGCCTGTGATACTTAAAATTATTATACAAAATCCAAATACTATAAGATAAGCAGTTGAAAACACTGACTGGATATCATTGACAAATCTCGTATAGTAAAATATATATAAATAATATTATTTTGAATTTATTACTCAGTGGTATTTAATAATTGAGATGATATGATATCGACGACTCCGAGTCAGGTTAACTCTTTTATTAAAAATGTGCAAAAAAATAAACTCCTCAACATTATGATAGACACATTCATTATATATTCATACTTATACTAATAAGGTTAATGATCTTGTTTTCTAGTTTAATAATTGACTATACTTGAGTCGAAATTTTTCCCTCTTTTCACCCTCGATTTTCTCAGCCTCTTTTCAGCCTGAAATCATGCGCTTATTTCCAAATCTCCATGTTTAGAGGTTGAAAAGAGGTCTTGGAATTTTTTCTTAATTTCAATTTTTCCAAGTTTTATTCCTCCTAAAAGTTTTATAGTATTACGACAAAGACCAATAAATATATCTTCAATAGGGTCCATAAGAAAAAAAATCCAATTTTTACATTTTTAAAATTTTATTTTTCGTTTTTTTTTGTTTTTTTATCCTCTTTTACGCCTCTCTAGTCATCTTTAAACCCTCCTTACAGCCTCCAATATAGCAGATATTTCCACTTTTGCAAATTCGAGGTCGAAAAGAGGGTATGAAAGTGTTGGAGAGAATAAAAGGAGGGTAAAAGGAGTTTTTAGAGAACTTATAGAGAGTCTAAATTTCGACTCGGGTAGTGTCTATTAGTGATTTTATACTGATCTAGACGTTTCATTGACTATAACAAATTTATAAATGTCTTAATTTTTTTTTCAAATATTTCATTCTTTATTTTTATTCATCTTATTTTTCTTTTGAACGTAAAATTCTTTATTTATATTTTTTTATTGCCGTGTAATTTTGTTTTTTTAAGTGATCTTTGTAAAATAAAATTTTAGTTTCTGAGGGCTGCTGTATGCCCTTGAAACGTAAAGAATAGTTGTTTTTGAATTTGTTTTAATTTAATCTGACTCGAAGTTATCGTTATCATCATCTCAATTATTATAAAATACATATATAAAATTAATTGAGTAGAGACTGTGCGAGTTAGTACTATACCCAGTGGGCACACTTTTCGTTTTATTGATAACATTAAGTTATACCTTTTACGTTACTATATGTTACTATTTTGAAGTCTATTTGTTACTGTGTGCCCACTGGCATAACTTAAAATTTATGTCTTCCCACATATAGCACGATATATTACTGTGAGGTTATTGCATGCTTATATAACAGCAGACTTAAGTAAACTTAAAATTTCTGCCTTACATAATAGCTTACATGGAAATGTCACTGCTCAGATAGCACATCTTTTTGCAACAAAAGTTTGCAGTGTTTTATGCGCATAGATAAATGTCGTTAGGTGTCAAGTTTGCAATGCAAGTTTGCGTAAAGCTTACAGTGAAAGTTTGCTTGTAAATTTTCATAAAGTTTGAGATATGAACATACATGTTCTTAAAATGTTTTAGAACACTATTCGGCGGACAAGAAACGTTCTAAAAACGTTTTTATATAACAAACATGCGTTTTTTGTCCACTGGGAAGCCATTCAAATAAGGATGCAATATAACCTTACTATGAGTATAATATATCGCGTGCTATATATGTCTTTACACGGAGAATTATGAATATATATCTACACTGAAAAAAATTTATCCGAAATCTTCAACTACCTTTGGGTAGTTAAGTGAAAAGAAGTTAAAACAATTACTTTCTTAGTTATAGTTTAACAATGTTTGTGTAGTTAATTTCACTATTTCTTAAGTAGTTAAAAATTAGTAGTACAATTAACTTAAAAATGTAGTTAGAATTTAAAACTAACTACAAAATCTTATTGTATCAACTACATTCTTAGTTATTTTAACTACTTTTTAGTAGTTAATACAACTTTTAAAATTGAGTTGAGGACCTATTGTACTATACAGGGTAGTTAAAAAGTAGTAAAATCTACTACTTATTTTTTTGAGTGTACATAAATATATGAAACTTATTGACAGAATTTAATTAAAAATGAAAGAAAGCCCATTCACATTAACTTCTCAGTTTTGGTTTAAAAAGTCAATGCTGTTTTTTAATTTATTAGTGCTTTATTAAAATTGAGTTTTTAGGATAAAATTGGGTTATACAAACAATAGAGCTTTTATATGCATTTCCACACAAAGCTTAATTTCCCGATGAAGATTTTTTTCAAAATTGGCTTTATTAGCGGAATTATAGTTTTCTGAAACAGCAGTCGACAATTTATGTCTGAAAAAATAAATAAATAATTTTTACAAAAAATAAGTTTTTAGAGAAAACTTAACACCTATACAGATCTAGCGCAGTCATACCTTATGCATATCTGAAAATTCTATTTTTATATATATTTACGTGCTATAACTATTATTATAATAGAACTTACCCTATAATTTCAAAAATTGCGCAAGCATGCTCAAGAAACATTAAAAGAACAGTATCTCCATTTATAATCACAGAAGTAAAAATATAACTGCCTAATAGACTGTAGAGAGTTATCAAATAATAATATTTTTCTGCGCTTATGCCAAACTCAAGAAGATAGACAAATGGCTTTTGTTCAGGACTATTTTTAGAAATGCCAATCAGCAGAGGAATTAAATTTAAAGACAAGTAAACTGTAAGTATTCCAAAGCTACCAACTGAAAACATATATACTATACATAGAACGTACGTTTGTGGCAAGATTGTCACGCAAGTTTGCCGCAAGTTAGCTTGTCTTAAGCAGGGACCTTTAAAGCTTGCCGCAATCTTACGTGCCATCTGGGAACAGTTTTAATACATATTAAAGGTATAAAAAATGTTATTTTAAAAGTAAAAATTTACACGTGAATATCATAGTGTAGATTTTGCACCTTCTGGCAAATTTGTGTAGAATATTAGTGTCATATTTTGATGTTAATACCTCCCAGTCATTTTGCATTTTCAAGAAAACTACATTTATCTGTATAAATGTTACGCATTTTATTTTATTCGGAGACAATTGAAAAACTCAGTTATACATAAACATCAATCTTATATGCTCTCTGTTAAGTTATTGCATTTGTAGATTTATTGTATATGTTTCAACACAATGAAAATTAAAAACAAAAAATTTTACTATATTTACTTGTTCTTCTTGTAGATTGTTATTTATAAATAAAACTGTAGCTGCTAAAACATAACATACTGGTGGGATACACTCCAATACCAAATCAATATTGCCCAATACTTTTATCATTCCTGCAATCTAATTTTATTGAATATTACATTTATATATGATTTCGTTTTCTTAAAGTTTTGACAATTCTTAAGTTTCTAGAATTCTGAAATCGCCACGTTTGTGCTTTCAAATAAAAATATAAGCATTGTAAGCGCGATATGGAACAAAAGTCAGCACAATTTGTTTAAGTTAATATTATTATATGTTTATATATGGACTCATCTCTGCCGTACACTGAGAAAATTATTGTGAGACAGACAAAGGTTATACTGATGCCTCAGAGTCCGCTATTCGCCCAGAAGAATAAGCGATAGAATCTACTCCTCAGCACTGTAAAAACTGGCCGTCTTAAAAGTGCAAAATACGTCTTGTTTTAAGACGTTTTTCCCGTTTAAGACACCAAATGTGTCTTAAAACAAGACGTTTTTTGCACTTTTAAGACGGCTAGTTTTTGCAGTGAGGGGCCCACTGCTGGACTTCTAAGAGATTCTCGCTTTTTCTGGGCGACTAGCGGATCCTGAGGCAGAAATCTCTGGTTGCTCGCATGAAAATCCAGCAGTCAGCCAGCCACCATATGTGTCCTGACGCGGTGAAAGGGCGACCTTATAGACTCCATTATAATTTTATACTTATAACTATTTTTAAAACATTTTTAAATAAAAACAAATTTAAGTATTGTTGCAAAGTAAGGTCGCGGCATCGCCGTTTCACACGTTTGTTTGTAATATTATATTGCTATATAGTTATAAGAAATATAATATTACCTGGGCACCAAGGAAAGAAAACATTATGAAAAGAAAAAAAGATTTTATACAAAAATTTATCCACTTCAAATGATATCGACTTTGCCCAGTTGTTATTATAATATATCGAATAAGGTTATAGTAAGGATTCTCTAAAATGTCCATTTCTCTTTGGTGTTAATACAATATATTGGCAAAAGATACCATACGATATATACATAGTAGCACTTTAATTTCATTCACAAATCAATAGAGTTTATAAAATATTTAATATACAGTTTCAGGAATTTCCTTAGAATTGTTTATGTACGTCACCTACAATTATTGTAATGATCTTTTCTTCATACTGAAAGGGTTTCTTGATAACTGTAAGGGATATATAGTTTGCAATACTAAGAAGGACACTTTGTAAAGTTTTGTACCTTCAGTAAATATTAATCAATTCTATGCGCGTATAAAGCATATAGGAAGCTTGCAGTCTTCGTCAGGCTTGCATTGAATTTGTACGTACACTGAAAGACTTTTCGTTTGAAAAATTAATATGAATTGTTTGAAAATGAGGATAATTTTGTTTTTATGCGTTTTAGTCGTATGAATGTATCAGTATGTTTAAACCAAATCATACCGAAAATTAGTATGTTCATATTAACTTTCAGTATTATTTGGTTAAAAATTGTTACATTTCATACGACTAAATCGCATAAAAACAGAATTATCCTCATTTTCAAACAAATCATCAATAAGTATATGTCAATTTAAAGAGTGAAATTATTTCATACTGTATAAATTGTAACGCTTTAATTTTTTAATAAATAAATGTCTCGCATAAAACTATAGGTTATTGAAAATTACACTCAAATCAATTCGATAACACATCACTTTTAATTAACAATATGCGACCTCGATTATTGTTTGTTCTAACGTACAATATATTGCAACTTCTTGAGAAAGACAAAAACTTGCCAAAGAATATTTTAATAATAATTTAAAATTCATCAGTAGCGTTTTACTATACATATCATTTACATGCAACAATGGTAAGAAATGTTTCTTAGTGCATCTATAACCTGTAGACAATGAGACGACGACATGCAGATGTTATTGAATTTTATCAATGTGATAAAAATTTTCGTCAAATATTGCTTAAAAAAATTGAAATTCCAAAGTAATGAGAAAAGTAACGATTTTGTCGTTAAATTATACCCAAAAAGAGTAATTTACTGTTATCGTGACATTTTCAAAATATTAACGCATTACCCCCAAATCTTATTATATTTTTCTGTTTTAATACTGTTATTATTGTTTATAATGTAATTCAGAAGATACACACCTTGAACTTTAGGTAAAATCATAATAAATAATTATAAGAATATTAATTTTAATTATTAAAATAATGAGGAAATAAAAAACCATTTTAATTCGTGAGCACATTTTTGAAGAGAAAAATCGCAGTGAGTGATCTAGATTGAAACCACGCCTCATACGTGAGACATGCGTTCAATACATAATGTTGAATAAGAAATGCTTGCTTCCGATTGGTTTTTCCACACCCATGTTCACCCTTGTATGTTGCACGCATGTAAATACGAAGAGTTGACGCTTGACTGTTTGGCGAGCGAGTCGCCCAATACGACAACATTCAACTGTACTGGCGCACATTCCTTACACGCCCAAATGCATATGGGAACTTTACTTCCATTTTAAAGGGGGAAAGAGTCCCTCTTACCACGCAACCACTTTAATTCTTAAGATGCAGAACACAAGGAGTCTGCCTCCCTTCCATCACATAAATGACGAAAAAATTTTACGACGATGAAAACGTATGTTTTGTTCAAATTTCCCCAACGAAATATTACAATTGAGATATAAATGCTTTTTTCACAATATATATGTATAGCAATTAGATGATAATATTAATCAATAAAATTATTATAAAATAAAAATGTGATTTTCATTTTAACGAAAAAACTTGCCAAGTTTTAATTTCACATTTATCAAGAAACTATAAATGTGCAAAACCCTTAGAAAAATTTGGATTGATATTCAATCAGTTTTGATAAGATATTCAGAAGCATTCCAAAATTTGTTTTCAAGCCGCAATCAGTTTTTATCCGAATCTTTTCTCTCTAAATTTGAATCAGTGAAAAAGTCACTGGTCTCAAATCAGTCGCTAAATTCTATAGCTACTTGAATCAGTAACATTTTTCACTGATTTTCAGTCAAAGTAATTGATTCTCCAGTGAAATGTCACTAACTGTCAGTGAAAACCACTGATTCAAATAGCTAGAATTTAGCAACTGATTTGAGACCAGTGACTTTTTCACTGATTCATATTTAGAGAGTTGTGTGTAACTCAACAAAAAATTATTTCCGAATCAATCCGCTTCATTTCAAACCGGAATAATATTTTAAAACTGAACACCATGCGTACTTATGTGTATAACGGGAAGTATATGCACAGGAAATTTTTTAATACAATTCTAAAACAGTCAATTGAGAAGCGATGAGAAATGAGAACTATATGAGATTAAAACAAAAATTTAAAATAAACTGATCGAAAAAGAGACAACTTCATAATCTAGTGAGATAAGAAATAAGATAATTGAATTTCCGTTAAGGGATCGGAGAAATTTCATGGGGCGAAAAATTCGCAGCGACAAGCAAAACTATCATCAAACGTTGTTTTTTTACGTGTTATTTTATTTTTTTTAACTCAAAACAAATATAATGAAAATTAAATTCAATCATTTTTTTCTTTTTATATTTTCCTTTTTTTCCACGATTTTTAAATTGAAAAAATTTTTAAAAAAGAAACTCATGACATTTGACATTCAGGTTATTACAACAAATTTTTAATCGCCGCTGCGTCAAGTTAATTTACCGCATGTTTGTATATCGCCAAATCGCCGCGAATTTTTCGCCCCATGAAAATCAGCCTTTATTAATTTTTTAGGTAGAGATAAATAAACATTTTTTTCATAAGTTTTAGTATATTTAAGTGAATAAAAGGTTTTAAATAATGTTATTAGATAAGAACTATATATTAATAAGAAATAAAATTGCAGAATTGATAATTGTTGACATATCCATTCCGCAGAGGGCGCTTTATCCGTAAATATTCTTTGTAAAGTCGCTCTGGTACTAAAAAACGTGGCGTGCTTTTGAAAGAAAAAACGTCATTTTTCGACTTTAAATAAATTATAAAAGACATAAAAATGAATTATCAGCATCCCAGTTGGTACAAAAACAAATGAAATTAATTTAAATAATTAATATACCACACGGAGAAAAATGAGTCTTTTCTATTATGGATAGCGCATTTTTAGGTCTGGTAGCTAATATTTAGCTGCCACAGCAAAACAGGTTAGCTATGGAATAAGCTAATTATTAGCTGTATTAGCTAAAAATAATTGCTATATCCATACAATAGCAATTGGGGTTAGCTAAAGTAACTCAATTTTAGCTAATATATTTTTCTCCATGCGCATCTGTTGAAATTTATATGAAATTATAAAATTTATACAATTATTTCACATAATTCACTATACACGAGGAAGTAACTGACAGAAAAAGAAGAAGAAATTATGAAAAATATAAAGGAAAAAATATACGATTTCATTTGGGAATTTTCAGTTGGTTATTTTATGTCAACGATACAGTTTACAAAAATTAAAAATCATTTAACTAAAAATCAAATGATATTACTGCAATTCATCTAAAAAGAAAAAAAATTGGTGCTTTGTAGTATATCTTCGCTGAGTTAGAAGCTCAACTCTTACAGTATTCAAGACTGATCTCAACTGAGAGAAAACAAATTGTCACCATCTGGCGGCGTAAGTGTGGAACTATGATGATAAGATATGGGAATTTCTAAAGTTCCACACTTACGCCGTCAGATGGTAAGAGTTTTTATATAAGAGCTGAGATTCTAATTCGGAACAAGTATTCCAAAGCACAAAATTTTTTTCTTTTAAATAAAAAAAAATTTAGAAAAAGCTAACCTTACATTTAAAGTTTGTCCTACAATCTTTCTATTTGTAATTATAAAAAAAATACTCAACAAAAATAATTATAATTAATTATTTTAATTTACAAAAAAAATTGACAATTTAATTTTTAAGAAAACTTAAAAATTTGATTTTCCTAAAAATTGTTTTTCAAAATTTCTGAAAATTTTCCGCATATTGTTTTTGAAACTTTTCATTACAGAACCAATCGGGATTCCTTTTAATTGTCTATAAAACTTTCTATTAAAAATTAAAAGAAAGTCGAACTCTTTAAAAATTCAATTCCTTTAATAAAATCTTTATAATTAAGACCAGCGCAAATTTCTCAATATCTTTATAGAAATTATTTCCACATGAAATTTCTATAGAACAATTTCATGTAGGATTGCAAACTGGTGCATTAAGAACCATCACGTAAAACTTTATAAGAAAGAAGTAAGGACTTAGTTCGTTTTGTATTGGGGATTAACGCTGTAAAAGCCTCTTGAAACCAGTTAGTAATAGCCATTGTCCAACTTTGCTTTATTAGGAGTGCAGATTTAACTGACGTGAGTGTATATAAGAGTCTCGTACAACTTCATATAATACAGAAAATAAATAAGAACTTGGTTCACGTTGCATTGGGAACTATTATTTATAAACCAGATTTAATCAACACCTCGCAAAACAAGCAATAATTTTTAACGCTCTTTTTAGTAATATTATTTTTTCTTCTGAATAATGAAAATATTTTATGTCTTTAATAAATTAATGTTTCAATTTTCAACCTGTTTGTTCTTATACAATTTTCTTTTATAAACATATTTTAATGAGTTTTACACTAAATTATTCCATTTCTATATATAAGGCTAAAAAATACATATACAAAGATTTCAGTAAACAATAAATTTATCAGTTTTTTTCTTCTAGTTTCATTTTGAAAATACACAGCTGAACGGTACCCCTTAATTCTAACGTCACAAGCTTTTGTTATTCGCTGAATGGATAAATAACATAAAGTAAGCATCTGTAGAAGAGTTTTGAATTTAATGCCCATGACGCGTTTGCTCATTGTTTTAATTAATATGCCACGTGTTCTCTTGTTCTCTTTACGTATGGCTGTCCTTCTATGAAAGAACAAAGAGTGGATCGATAAAGCATCTGTCGCCTCATTGTTTACGCCACCAAATGCAAATGTGGGCAGGATTCAATATTGTCTAAATCTTCTGTATAAGAAAGTGTAGTATATTGTACAAAATTAGTGAGAACACTTATTTCGACAGAATGAGGAACGATAGAAAAAATGTTTAACACTATATATACATCAAAGAAAACAAATCTGAAAACAATATTCTTATATAGAGGAGTCATACTTTGTGTTTAAATCAAGTAAAATTTAATTCATTAAATCGATTCGGTACGTTTAACAAATTATTAAAAACTAACTAATCAGTTAATTTCATTGTTTTTTTTAAAATAACCTTAATAAATATTAATTATTAAGCAAAATTGTTTTAAACACTTGTTTACATAAAAGTAATTATTATATGTCTTTCTTTAAATTAATTTCAAAAAATTATCTACATCTCTAGGTATTTTTTTCTAATAAAAATTCTTTGTTAGGGTGACGTTTGGTCACTGTTTTCTACCTTATCGGGTGAAGATAAATAAAAATTTGTCCGTAAGATGTCGTTCTTTTAAGAAAATATAGTTTTATTACCTACTCAATAAATTAGAAAAAATTTAACTATGTACTGAAATTGAAAACTAATTGATAAAAAATGGGACTTCAAATATAGGCAAAAATGAACTGAGACGTAAACACATTCAACACAACATACACAAAATTCATATGGTCAATATAAGGCTTTCAATCGATTGAGTATATATAGTATGTAATAAGGGAAAATAAGATTTAATAAATTAGTTTTTCGATTTTTTGGAAAATGTAAGGTAAAAGAAAAAAACAATCTTTCACTTTTTTAAATATTTAAGACAACGTTTCGGTGGTCTGGTTCGCCACCATCATCAGGTCACTTTAATAAAAATTATATTCAAACAAATTTAAATTCAAAATTATAACATTAAACAAAAAATGAAAAAATAAAATTTTTGAAATAATTTTTTAAATTTAAATAATGGTTATAATTCATAATATTTCGATTGCTGGTCATTGACCCTATCGTCTGTATATAATGCGAAAATTGTCATCCAGTCAGTCACTTTGACTAATCACTTCTATCAATATATGTTTGTGATTTGTAAATTTAAATATTTTATATTTTTTTTGTATTTTGTTTATTTATTTGATTTTATTTATTGATTTTAATTAGGTAAAAAATTTTATTTTTTAATTTTTTGTTTAAGGTTATAATTTATTAAAGTGACCTGATGATGGTGGCGAAGCAGACCACCGAAACGTTGTCTTAAATATTTAAAAAAGTGAAAGATTGTTTTTTTTTCTTTTACCTTACATTTTCCAAAAAAATCGAAAAACTAATTTATTAAATAATTGTGGAAGAATAAACTAAATATTAGGAAAGTAAGATTTATTTAGAGAGAAAAATCTTATATTAATTTGGCCCTGCTGAATATACCAGATTCATCAGTTGATCTTGTACAATTTCGGCACAAGAATTTAGAACAAGTTCTTGTATCAGAACTTGTACAAGACCTTACAAGAAAATGTACATGTTCTTGTTTGTGCAGGTTCATGTCTTATGTATATACCTATACCTATCAGATTTGAAACATGTTCTTATGTACATATATTCATTTAATGTCTTCCCCACCCAGTTTCACCAACTCTCATTAAAAGTTAATCAATGATTAAAGACAATTTAACCGCTCATGATTGGTCAGTTACTCGGTTACAGATTTAATCATTAATTAACTCTTAATCGGAGTTGGTGAAATTGGCCCTTAATGATTATAATACTTATTAAATATTATATTTTTTTCAAAAAACTTTCTTTTACAATTATTCCTTCACAAAGAAAAATGGAAAACTCAAGAATTATATTGAATTCTAATAAATTTACAGAGAAACGTAAATATATAAATACCCCAGTAGCACGGAATATTGCGCTTGAATGTTAAGGTGATATCGCAAGCGAGAATATTCTTGTGACATTCAGGCGATATCATAATGTCCGCTTCATGGGGACATTCTACGGTGATATTCCTGTGACATTCGCGTGATATTCGTATGATACCGAGGGAATATTCCCGTGAAATTCATGTAATATTGAGGGGATATCCCTGTGATATTATGAGCGGAACATTCCTGTGATATTGAGAGAATATTCCTGTTATTTATAAAATTCTAAAATGTTATTTGTTTTGATTGTTTTGAATTTTTAAATAAAAAAATTATAATAAATAGAAAAAAATAGAAAAAATTTTTTTTTAGAATTTTTTAAATTATCTCATCAATGTCACTGGAATATTCCCTTAATATTACATGGAGAGAAATAGATGGTACGGGGTACTATCTAGATAGTACCAGGTACCATATTTGATCTTACATATACGGACAGCAATCTAGATTCTATCAGTTACAATCCAGATTATACGGAGTAACGTCTTGATTGTAGTGGGTAACATAACCATACTTTTTGTAACATCTTTGCGGATAACATCTACTTTTTACCATCTTAAGATCATAAATTCTTACCATCTATTTCTCTCCGTGTAGAGGAATATTCCCTTAATATCACAAGAATATTCCGCTCAATATCACAGGGATATCCCCTTAATATTACATCACAGTAAAAACAAAGTCTTAAACCGTTTACACCTTAAATTAAGCCCATATATTTTGCATAAGTCTGTCCTTTTTTAATTGGTCTGACTCCGTTTACACCTTAAATTCAGCCTCAAAAATAGGCTGAAATCAAGATTTCTTTTTTAGTGTGATGAATTTCACGGGAATATTCCCTCAGTATCATACGAATATCACGCGAATGTCACAGGAATATGAAGCGGACATTATGATATTGCCTGAATGTCACAGGAATATTCCCACTTGATATAACCGTGACATTCAACCAATATTCCGTGATACTATATATATAATATAGCTATAAATGAGTCCAGTTCCTACCAATTCATTTCCATAACAACATTTCATAGCTCAGTTTTAGGACTGAGTCCAAAACTTCATATACCTTTGAGTATTATAACTACAGAGATAATTCAGTTATAGTTGACTACACTGAGTGCAAAAAGTTTTATATATATATATATGGAAACGAATTGCAGTGTGCTATAACTATATACACTCAGTCATAGATTATTAAATCTCATTTTTTTTCTATGTTTATGAAGTACTTGTACATGAACCTGCACAAGCGAATATGTACATTTTCTTGTACAAGATCTTGTACATAAGGGATTTTCAGTAAGGGGTGCTCATTCCAGAATAAAGATTGATGCAATACGCATCCCCATTCGATTAGCATTGAAGCGTATATATGTGCGTTTGCTTTTTGCGTCAAGCTAGATCGCATTCTAAAACAGATCTTATATACAACCACCAGATCGAGAATGCGAGTATAGTACGCGTTACTAAACTATTCAGATAGGCGTCGCCACGTGGTGATAGTAGTCGCGCCTACTTATTTTGACAGGTGACAAACATTTTCGTCAGGTCGATTGGTCTTTAATAATTGGGACTCTCACGTCCGATTATTATGTGCCAGGAAGCACTTATTCCTATATAAGATGACTATGCTGATGACGTACCTGCCAGTGTTTACAGCTATCTCATTTGATATCTATATGGTGAGAGCATCAGCTCTCATGAGTATTCATGAAATTGATAACATCGAAACAATAAATTTCTACAATGATATTCTATGGTCTTGCGATCTGTCAGGTTATTGGAAATTTTCAAAAAGACTAATGAAATGAATAATCAAATATTGTCCGTTCTGGTGGTTATCATATATTTATAATGTAAAAGTAAATAATAATTCAGATCCGAATTCTCCAAGAGTCAAAGCGAATCCATATGGCCCCAGAGCATCCACCATTTGGCAATATGGTTTAGGGCGGCCGCCTTCATCTCGAGATCCATGGAAGCTTTCCTCGAGATTGTGGTGGAATGTTGACTTAAAATTATTTTTTTAATTTTATGTGTTAGTATAATGTGAAGAACTTAATTGATTCATTCTAAATTATTAAAAAAATTAACCTTCCAGTGAAAGCTTCCTTGAAGATTCTGGGGCAGCTCCTCATGAGGTGAACATTTAAAGCTTTTAGGAATAATGCGTATAGGAGTGCTGTATGAAATGTTTATCCATAATTATTAGTTGCAAAATACAATGATAAATTGAAAAATTTTATTTAAATCTATTTTTTTAACTTGTAGATTAATAAGTAGAGCAGCTTTTGAATTGCTTTAATACCACGTCTAAAATGATCTGTCCTCCGGATGTAAAAAAAGTCGATTAAAAAAGTAACGGCTGCTAAAGATAAAAAGAAATCTGCATTTTAAAATCACGTGTGCATTCGATTAAATGTGCGCAGCTTCCCTCCTATTACAAAGACATTTTTTGCAGCTTTTTTTTATCAAGTTTAGTTTAGAATATATATATATATATATATATAGAAGAACATAGAAATAAAAGTTCCCTTTGAAAGACGGCGATAACCCTTCATAAAAGGGTTCTGAAGCAACCTAAAAAAAGTGGCTAGCTCTTTTTATAATATATATACGATTGTTTGTGCGCGTATGCCTAATGTATATATATATATATATATATATTATTTGTAAATTATTATTAATAATATAATTAAATAATAATTAGTATAATTAAAAAATATATATATCCATACCTTTAACAAAGATTTGTTTTCTTATAAATACATAAGACTTATTCGCATTCTATCTGGTTATTGTTTTAGACTGTATTTAATTTACTCGCCTCCCCCAAAGATATTAATAACTTAATTTAAAAAACATATAACCTGTAAACTAATGTGTGTTCTCATATCCACCGTGAAATTGAATGAATTTCTGTTAAAATCATTATACTATATATACTACTATTCATGGTGCGCGGAAATGAGTCCAGAGATTGGAAAAAAATAACGACAAAAACTGACGATGTCATTTTTTTATCACCGCGCCTGCTACATAGTATAATAGTGTATATTCAGAAAAAGAGCAAATTTAAAATTGCAAACAGTGTCAATATTGTAAATCATTCATCATTCTTTTATTAAAAAGACGCATACATATACAATAGAAAAGTTATTTATTGATATTGAAACAAACTTAAAGTAATTATATTAATTTAATTTTCAATTACAAATTTTAAAAAAAGGTTAACTTCTGAATTGGTACGTTCTTGTTCTTTTTTAAAAATAGGCACGATATATTACACTAATCCGGATTAGTGTAATGTAATACCTATACTGAGTGCTATATACACCGTTGTGAGAAGAGAAACATTGTCATGTGAAAGTAAGAAACTTTTCTCATCGATGAGTGAGTAAATCAAGGTTGCCAACCTAGAAGACGTGTTGGTAAGGTAGGTATTGAATTTTTTCTTAAGAAACAATAAGAAACTATTCAATACCTACCTTACCAACACGTCTTCTAGGTTGGCAACCTTGATTTCACTCACTCAGAAAAGTTTCTCACTTTCGCATGAGAATGTTTCTCTTCTCACTGCGGTGTATAGTCACTCATTGTAAGAAAATTTTTTTGCCTAAAGAAAAAGGGAGGGGGTTCAGGCCAACGCAGAATAGCTTCGCGAAGGGCATTCGCAAACGTTGTTCATGAGATAGAAAAGGACACAACTATATATCTGTCCTTTTCTAAACGCATACATCTCGTTCGCGAACGAGTTTCGCGAAGCTATTGTGCATTGGCCTTTCGTCTTTTATGAAGAATTTTGCGACAAAACAAACGTAAGAAAACTAAATCTTTTTAGGAATTTGAAACTATATTTTTATTTTTAATTTTATTGTTTGTCGTTATAATTAAAAAATAACACCCTTAAAATATTGGAAAATAGAATATTTTAAGTATATATATATATATATAAATGTAAAAGATAATATTTTAAACCCGTGAAACATTATTTCAAATATGTAGAAGAATAATATATATAAAGAAGCTTATATTGTTCAACAATGGAATAAAAATGTAAAACTTAATTGGTGGGAAAACACACTGATTGTAAAATTCGTCGTCATTACGAACCATAATTTATGTAATAATCTTTCGAACGGTATATATGTATTAAAATATATATATGACTCGATGAGAAATCGACGACATCGCAGAATTATCTCCTCTAAATCTTTACTGATGCAGTGTGGATGTTTATCTTGCAATTTTTCCAAATTTTTACAAAACAACGATGGTATAGCGTGAATGATGACGGTAGTTCATCCATCAAAACGAAAGGTGGCTAGAGTGATTATTATTATTATGTTTAAAAAAAACCATAAAGTTTGTAATTTATATACTACCTACATCCCTAAAGAGAACACGACAATGATTAAAATTAAAAAAAATTGTCAGTGAAAAATAATTTAAATTTTAAGTTTTCCAGAATTTTGAGTTCTATTAAAAAAATTATTGACTATAAAGGTACTCTCTCACCTGCCGGCATGCATGCATGCATGCAAGAGTTGTCATAGCAACGTGGAGGAGTAAGTGAGAGAAAAAAATCAAATTTTGAATTTACCTATCTCTATTATACTCCTGTACGTTGCCATCACAACTCCTACATGCATGCATGCAGGCAGAAGGTGAGAGAGTACTTTAAGTATTAGCTTCTAAAAATGTGTCACAACATATTATATAAATACTTTCAAATAAATACAAAAAGTGTTAACTATTAATATATGTGCAGTTTTTAGTATTAAATTTTTAAGAATACGGCACTGAAAGCATGTCGCTCCACCGCTCACTATACGGCGGTGAATATAGTTATACCAATGACGGGCATCAAACGCAACTGCCCTTGCGCTACTACAACTCTTCTCATTGGTAGAAAAAGGCTCTCTTATTTAAAATACTTTATTATAAAAAATAGTTAATCAAACAAACAATTTATTGTTTTTATGTTTAATTATAATGTTTTTAATCAAAATTAATTTTTATGCATTATTTTCAAAATAATTTTTAAGTTTAAATAATTACAAAAGTCTTACCAAAGCAATTATGAGTTTATTATTTATTTATTAATATTACTATTATTATTTATAAATTAAATATAATCTTATTTCCCGAATACCGCGTGATCTAATTCCTATATACGTACTTATGAAGATAATTCAATTTTGTATCGTTTCGAAATAAACGCATTTAATAAAGTTATAATACTGTAAAATGAAAGAACTTACTTTCAATCAGCGACACCTGCACAATACAATCGACCTTTTAATGTTATAAATAATGTAATATACAATATTATATTATAAGCTAATAAAAGAAAGCAAAGCGTATAATTGAAAACTGGGCTCAGGTAAAACAGAGCCTTGTAACTCCAATGAAACCGAGATATTAGATATATATGATAATAATATATTTATATAAATGAACTTTATCTCTAATTTCATAAATTTTTGAAGTAATTTATCCCCTGAACAATTTTATTTATTTAATTAATCGAAATTCATTGACTATTATCAATAAATATTTACTTATATACCTGTTACCTAATAAGTTGTATTTTAATCAAAATGAATTTTAACTAATAATTTCTGTATTTTAAACAATTATCATTTAAATTACTCAAATAATACCTAATTATTTGAAACAAATGAATATTTATTTGATAATATAGTAATTTATAAAAACGTATAATATAATCTATGAATTAAGGTATTATACTTGCAGCAGTCGTCACTTCCAAAAATAAAGTTTAATAGTAAACTTAAAAATTATAACATATCTTTAGCCACTATACATATATATATACACGTGCTCATGCTGGTGTTAATAGTATACTTCCCCTAATCTCACAATGCATTAACCTCAAAGTTAATAATTTTTGAACTCTTTATATCTCTTAAACGAAACGCGGTCAATGTTGTTGATTCTCTTTATTTTAATTTCTATAAATATTTATTTATAACATACTAGTTTTTAAAAACAATCTATAGAAAATTTTAAAAGTCATTGAGAGAAATGTATATATTATTTATATGCCCACTACATAGGCTAACAGTGTTAAACTAACAAACTTTCAACTTAAATATCTCGTTTCAAAAACGGTCAATTGTTTTAAAACAATTGTATATCCTAATTTGTAAACTACATTGTTTACCAAATTATTACTATATGTAGGCATCATGTATTTTACTAATTATAACAATGTTTATATTTTAGTCCATTTACTTCGTTATTGTCTGTACTTGTATTTATTTCAAAATTTTATTCTAATTTGGTCTTAACTATATATATTCGTTGTAATATGACAAGATATATTCTTGTTCATAATACCGCTTGACAATGTTATACTATATATATATGTAAATTTTATATACTTTAGGACAGAACTTTCTTAATAATCTTAGTATCGCTTGATTATCTTTTATATAAGATTTATAATAATCTATTGTTGGCTTCATTTAAAAATTGTTGTTGCGCAGCATTAAGTAATGTCCTATCACGTCACCATATATAGCCAATAAATCTTCCTCGTCTGTTTTCCTTTTTTGAAAATGAATCTGGAGACGTCCTTTTCAAAACAGAACCTCGTGGAGTGTGATATTGTTCCGTGTTGAAGGGGATAATCCTGCTCAGTTAAATATATATGTGAATCTGATTAGCCGCCTTCATTCGTTGTTATAAGTCATAAAAGTTAGTTCAATATAAACTATGTATAGTTATTTTTCCAAATTCGAAAATTGCTCATCACCTTGCATCTGCTAGAACAAAAACAACTTCTATAATTCAGAAAATTATTGCTGAAATCAAAAAAGATATTTAAAAATTTTTTAAACAACAATTTCCCACTTTTGCAAGTGCTAAAACAATTAGTAGTTATAGTTCATACGTTTGAATTGATAAAAAAGTCTATATTTCAATATTTAAAGAACTTTAAAACATTCAAAATTGTAGAATGGCTATTATGTAACATTATTTTTTTGATAGAAGCAAGAAATAAAAAAACCATAAATTTTTAACAAAATAATTGAAAACATAAAATAATATGATTGTAGTCGATCTTTAATGATTGTGTGGGGTTCCTACGACGAAATACCATTGTCAAATATATATATATTCCTATATATATACACTGTAAAAATTTTTGGAAATTTTTCTTATGAAATAGTTCGAAATAGTTCGAAAAACGTTAAGAAAACGATTTTTCTACACAAAGTTCGCGAAAGTATACCTACTAAAAAGTATACTTTTTAGCGACGTTCTAATAGTCCTTCATATATGCTTTTACAGACTTGATCACGGAGAGAAATAGATGATACGGGGTATCAGGTACTATAGCTATATATCTAGATTCTATCATTAAAGATAACATCTTTTAACCATCAAAATCTTACAATCCATTTCTCTCAGTGGCAGCTTTGTTCTGTCATTTGTCAACTATACATTTTCCTTAGATCAACAGAGGAAGTAACGTTCATTCTGGTCTCACAGATGATTTTGACAGGTCGAGTCCCTGGTAGCTGAGTCATCACAGTAAGTATATAGTTTCAAGCTGAAATCGCGAATACTCTCATAACTAATACGATAATCGTAAATTTCGTCAAGTTATATAAATTCTTAAATACTTTCTTATTACCATCCGGTTTACTACCACATGAATTACATTTAGGGAATAATTATGTCAGTATGCTCATAATAAATCTTATCATTAATGCTATACTTACTGCATTTAATCTTTACAGACGCAGAATATATTATGAAGCATTTCGTGGCAAGTCCAAGAGCACGGTATGAAGTTCCTACTTTGAAATATTACGTAGGAACTCTATACCTCGCTGCTGGATCTATACCTTAAACAGTTGTACTATTCCCGTGTTTCTTCTCATATGTATAAGCCCCCGGTGAAGAAGCATCCAGAAACATATATGTCAATAAGTGTAAACGTGCTTTACATTTTAACATTTTAGCTTATTTTCTCCTGCTGCCTACATCAATTTTAGAGTTATCAATAATAATTTTTAGAAGAATTTTCTTAAGAAATGGAAATTTCAAAAACAAAAATGGATCTTTATATTTTAATATTTATTTAAAAAATGTCCCTTCAAGAACAATTTTCCCTTTACTTCATATGATGCCGGGCGTGGTGAGCTCTTAGGAATGGCGCTCGCTCAATCGAGGGTGGTCTTTTCTACGTATACACAAATACTTCGTATCCTATGCCTATGCATCCCCTAACATACCGCCCATATAGTCAAACCCATACGCAACACCCTCTTCTCGTATCTTAAGTCCTCCCCTACTTATACATACGCATATATATATATTATACATATGTTGTGCTTATATATGTATATGTACACAGAAAAAACCTGGTCTGGAAAAAAAATGAACTGAAATTCCAGGTATGAATCTGGAAAAAAATGAGTAGCGTACGCTACTCATTTTGTAGTGGACCACAAATGATCCAGGTTAGTGGCGCCACTGTCTATGTCGTTTAGCATTAACTCATTTTGAGTTGCAACAAAAATGAGACTATAACTTTTCTCTAGAACTCAGGAAAGAAGTATATGCATATATCTATAGGCAAGAGGAGAGATATTAAATTATTTTTAACAAAATTTAAAAAGTTGTGTGTGTGATAAAAATTCTTATAATTTCCCGTGTAGAAATTTATCGTGGCCTTCCTAGAAATAGACTAATGCTAGACAGTATTTGTCGTGGAAATTTATTCTGAAAAAACCTGTCCTGAAAAAATCAAATTTATAAATCTAGTGTTCCATATTTTTGCATTTTTGAACAGTGTCAGTGTGCAGGTCCACGATAAATTTCTACACGGGTTGTTGAATACGTAATTTAAAAAAAACCATTATACTTTATTTTTATTATTAATTATTATTATTAAGTTATTTAAAATTTTTATACTAACTTAATATTGCATGAAAAAAATCATTTGGAGGTATAAGGGATCGAACCTTCAGGTTCAACGCATACAAAATAAGAATACGTTAAACAAACCTACTAAAATCGACAAGTTGATGCAAAAAACAACATAAGTAGATATTCTTTTCTTTTTTAAGAATTCATAATTGACACATTTTTTTAATGTTTAAATATAGGCCAGTCAATAAAGACAAAAAATGCCATTAAATGTAAACAGCCTGTTCTAAACGGATTTTGGTAATTTTGGTGGGAAATATGAAGGACCCTTAGTTTGCTCTCGATGTCCGGTTGGTAAAAGATGCGGCGGTTTTTTGGTGCTCATTGCTTTCATCTACATTTTAGAAGAAAAAGTGGTGATTAAAAAAGGAGGTATAAATGGTGGGTCTAAAGTTAAACATTAAATATTTGTTTAAAAGTCATTGAATTTAAACGATTAAAAATGGTGCTTTTTTAATTGTTTAATAAGTTTGTTAATAATAATCCAATCTGATTGAAACTTGACGAAAATGTGCCCCTCGCGATACCAAACAAATTGAAAAAACTTCGAACCTGAATGGATGAATAATTTTTAAATTATTCAATTTGTTATTTAAAAACCATTTTACTTTTTAAGAGTGATATTCTATCATATACGTTAATCGAATTTTATTATTTAATTGCATAAAAATCGATTATTAACAAAAAAAGGTACGATTTTTAGATATAAACAATTGCAATTACTCGGCTAGTTTTTACTCTCTAAATCTAAATTAGTGAAAAGGTTTACTAATTTCAATTAGTCAGTCACTTTTTGCTTCTGAATTAGTTGAATTTTACTAATTGTTAGTAAAATTTTACTAATTCAGAAGCAAAAAGTGAGTCACTAATTCAAATTAGTAAACATTTTTACTAATTCATTTTACTTTAAAAAAAATAATAATTTTTTTTTTCAAAAAATTCCTAAAGCTATATTTGAAATTTACACAGTACTTAAAGTTTAATTTGTGTACTAAAATAAAAAATTGTAAAGAATTTTTATCCTATATTTGTCCATGCTCCCAACGACGGAGCGGGGAAACAGACGCCCGTCACAAAATTGGATTCGCCCGTTAAAATTTACAAAATTTGTTGTAAGTTGGTTAATTATTAACCGATTTGAATATTTCATTTTCGATTTTATGTTATTTTTTCTTCTCTTTTCAAAAATGGATTTAGATTTTTAATAAAAAAAAGTTTTAACTAATATTTAAACAATTTTTTTGATAAAGGTAATAAAAAAATTCTGATTATAGTTGAAGAAAATTAAAAATTTAATATTGTAGTTCGAAAATTAATTAGATGTTAATAGGATTCCATGTTATTATTCAGGCAATCGCTCCCCTCAATATCTGACGTCATTCCCCTAAAGTCGCCGACTACCTGAGCTATTGTTAATATGTATCTGAATTTTCCTGAATGCAAGTAAGTATCCTCTTCTTTTTAGTTTCAGTTTGTTTACTTAAAACTTATGGAAAGTCAAATTTTGAGACCTCCATATTGGAGGAATTTATTTTTATTTTTTACAATAGAAATTTCCCATAAATTTTAATTTTAATTTCATTTTTGAAAATTTAATTTTTCTAAATATTACTTTCTTTTTAAAACATGATATGATTTTTTTCTTGAAAAGTTCATTGCAATGGATATATGAAAAAAACCTTAAAATTGAAAGAAAATCAATTCTCTCAAGAAATAGTAGCTTGAAAACATTTTTTAAATAACCTTATATGACATAATAATAATAGCAATTTATTTAACGAAAAATAAACGTATTTTTGATATGTAAGGAGCATAAAGTAGAGCTTAACGTGTTTCAAAATGTTAATTACAATAATACTGGAATGCTAATCAGTTGCAGTTTGGTAAGCATAACTATGTTCCAGCTTACAAATTTATACGCATTTTCTTCCATCTTAACCCTTTAGACCCTTAATGTAAAATACTTATCTTCTTCAGGCAAGCCACTGATGGTTATGCTTTAGTCTATTAATATTCCTTGCTCTCCCCTTGAAAAGTAAACTCGTGAGAACGCCGTGAGACATTCTCACCTATTAGCATAAAGTTTATGTAAAGAACTTTCTCACGTTCAAGAAATCGATACAATAACCCTGCAAAAAGAAGAAGTTGATTAGTTTCTGTTATTGTATTACTATTTTTATTAATACTATCATAGAAAAGCAAACTATTAAGATATCCCAAGTGCGAAGTGATAAGAGTATCAACACGGTCTAATATTGGAACACTAATGTCAAACAAATGACTGATGTTCAAACCTTCACTAAAAGTTAAGTTACGAAAATCACACCAGAATAATTATATCACTCACAAAAACGTCATCTATATATTCATCAACATTTATCACAGTAATCTAATAAATTATTTTCTTATTGTCTTTAAAAGCTTGTGGTTAATCTAGATGTCATATGCCAGGCATGCCCGATATTTTTTCCATGTCATAAATTTTCGAAAGGAAATCATCCCAATATACAGTGTCAATACTCATACTGATTCTTATTCAAATTTGACTAATTTCTATATTGAATCCCAACCCAATAATAATGACACATTATATATATATATATATGTCAACTCTTGCAGAATAGTTTTTACACTTGAGATCTTTTACTAAGCAAATATGACTGTAAATTAGTTTAGTTTTAGCGAATTTTTAGCTCTGGTAGCTAATATTTACTGAACAAAACAAGACATGTTAGCTATGGAAGCTAATTATTATCTGTATTAGCTAACAATAATTGCTATCCATATAACAGACATTGCGGGGTTAACTAAGGTATAACTATAGTTTAGCTAATATATATATATATATATAGATAACTATTTTTTTCCGTGTATTAGCAAAGTATCAATCTTTTTTCTTCTATACCTAAAAGGAACTAACCTTCACATGATCTATAGCTCATCATTAACTCGTCCATAGGCTCAAAAGATTATATGATTGATTTAACTATAAATATGATGTTTGATTTCGGCAATGACGTGAAACTTTTGCTGTACCTATCTGAAAAAATTAAAATTTTATATTTCATTGAAATATAGTTTGCATGGTAGTTTACAAAAATTTGATTAATTAACATTTTTTAATTTGACTTCAGATTTGTAACCCTAAAAATAAATAAATTAATAAGTAAAGAATTTTAATCGAATCCGCTGAAATTTAAAAAAAAAGTTTCACATATTGTATCCATATAATTTTTGAATTTGATTTTTTCTACTTTCAAGAATAAGTCGACTTGAACAAGCTTTTAATATGAATATAAATAAAAGAAAATCTACAAAAAGATTATTAACGAAAAAAATAATTTTTAAATTTTTATAAAACTTTTTTACTCTTTTATTCATTCATTTATAAAATTCAGATAATTTTTATTATAATTTTTTTTACCAACATATAAGCAAGTGCGGAGACGGCAAAGTTTTTGTATAACATGCACTAATACAAATTTGGGGCGTGAAAGCAAAAAACCTTTGTAGTGCACTTAGTGGCTTGAAAATTGCAAAAACAGTTATAGAATCTATGAATACGTGACCAGAAATTGAATCGAAAACATGCAATCGTCAAGGTAAGCATTGTCAGTGTGTTTTATGTGGTTCATGATTAAAAATAAACCAAGTGGAAAATTCAATCCCGTATAAATGTTTGATTGTGGTGTAACGCAATGCGGAAATGGCATTGTCAAAATTGGACCATTAAAATAAACAGAAAAATGCAACCAATTTGGCTATTTATTTAATTTAATTTGTGAAAAATTATAATAAGACATATTTTATTTCACGTTGTGTTAAAAGTGCGTCACACTGTGAAAGCACAAATACAAGATTACGACGAAAGGTCAACAGTAGTGGACTCAGTCCAGTTCCTTTGCAGAGTCAAAGTGGCACGCACATTTAACAATAATTGCTTAAAAATGATTAAAATAAAATTCACTAAAACAAAGATATCTCTTAACCAAATATTTGGCATTATAGTGAAATGTAAGATATTTTTTCTTTTTTTTGAACAACAAAACCATTTTTTAGAGGTACACTGAAAAAAATTTGCTTCGCATTAATGACTATTAACCATAGCAACTTTAAATCTAGTCAGCGTAACCAAGCATCCTATAGTCAATTCAGTTATGCAGCTTGGTTAATATTACCAAAGTCGATTTAGTAGAATTTACCCCTTGTTTTCTAGTTATATTAAATAAGGTGTTTGGTTAATATCGCATGTATCTATAGTCAATTTTGCTAAAGTTTAATTAGTCAAAGTGATTCTAGCCAATGTAACTAAGATACCTGGTTATTCTGATAAGCTTCCCTAGTCATTCCGACTAATTGTCGAATTCAACTTTGACCAAGATTGCCTAGTGGGTCCCTCTCGTAACCAGGCAAATTAGTCAATTCCTGGTATACGGGGGTTAGGAATTTTTTTCAGTGTATAAATTTTAACGTTCAATTCAAAACATCAGTCCGTTTTTTCACTATACACGTCAGCTAGGTTTTTGAGATAATTGCAATTTTCAAATTTTATATATAGTATATCGAATCAAAATTTCTACCTGAGATTTATATTTTTAGTTGAATTCTGTAGGAAGACAATTTTTTTTGAAGTTGGTTGAGAATCTTATACGACAGCTTTGCCATCAATGGGATTGAAGGACTCATTTAGCGAGGAAACAATCCGTTGTCATTTCATTCTTCCTTCCGCATAGATCACCTCACTTTGACGGGCTTTGTGAAACTATCAGCCAAGTGCAGAGGATTTTGTGGTTTACATAACTTTTCACTGCAGAGTATGTTACCTAAAAAGAAAAAAATTATTCATTAATTTCTAAGTACAGGAAAACTTATTTTATTCAAAACAATCTATACAGTTGAATATGTCATTCGCTTAGCTATACTTATATGACTAAAAGAGGAATTTTTCCATAATTAGTATGTACTATGAAACAGTACAAGAAATAAACTGTAAATATAGAAAAAACCTCATTTGAAGTGCAACAAAAATGGGCCAGGTAGGTGGCGCTACGTTTCATGTCGTTTAGCATTGGCTCATATGTGCCACTAACGATTTTCTTATATATTGTATTCCTGAAGATACAGATTCACAGTGAAGTAATAATAGCAACTTTGTAACAGCAAATAATGAGAAAAGAAAAATATAAATAATTGAAAAGTCAATTATTATTTCTTTCTATATTTTTGTTGTAATTCTTAGTTAATAAAAAATTGAATTTTACTAAAACGAAACATTGTAATTTTTATGTTTTACAATAAAAAAAAATAAAGTTAAATTAAATATTTCTTTCTGTGTGTGTAGCGTTAAGGAGGCTCTATCGCTATATCGCTTGACGGAACTAGTCAAAACAAAGACCATATTACTTTGTGGCTTGACCTACTCGATACCGCATAAAACGTCTGGCAACACAGCATTTCGTATACAGATTTAGGTTTCTTAATTTAAATGTCAAAATCTAAATTAGTAACATTAGATTACCACCTTATACAATGTGCAATAAATGTTAGCTTTATTTGTAGTACAAAATAAACATTTTTATTGGTAGAATAAACAACCGTTCTTTCCACTAGAATTATTTGACTGATTTTCCACTCTTGAAATTAGAATTCTATTCTTATTCCTTATACATAATTTCTCAAGGACTCGTCAATGCCTTCCCTCGAACCCGAAGAAATTCTATTAGCAACAATCTAAACACTTCAAATGAGCTGAATGATTTACTTTAATTTCTAAAATTACCTGCAGAATTTTAATTTTGAATTTATGAATCATTCTTATAAAGTGAAATATTCTTCAAATTTACTGTTCTTTGAAATTAATAAAAAAAAATTTATTAAGAAGAATATAATAAGATAAGCACGCGAGTATTTTTCCTAGCATTATAGTAAAAAGAACTGTTCAGCATGTTAACGAAAATTTAACTTAGAGTTAACGATGCGACATGCTGAGCCACTAACCCATAGACTTTGATTCTAGGGGTAAAGTAAAAGAGAGACACAGACGAAAGAGAATTAGAAAGGGGGAATCTGGGAATGCCACCCTTTCGTATGTAAATTCATGGACACCTGGAGCAAAGGCCGCATGCAAATCAGTCCTGAGACCATCTGAACTGAACCTATACATGATAATTCTAGTGAAATTTTATGAGACCTACAAGTTTAAATGTTCACTATGTTCGCTATTTTCTTAATCGATTCGTCATCTTTCTCACAATTTTTTCTCTATAACTTTCGCTATTGATTTTTATGAAATAAAAAAAATTCCACCGTCAAAATTAATTAAAATATTGAATTTATAAAAGAATTTAAATCATAGTGCAGGGTCCCAAGTAAATATATTTTAATATTGAAAATGTGTATCAAGAAAAAATAGTTCACCTTAAATTGATCAAATATACAAGTTAAAAGGAATTGAATGACTTTCAATATTATATGCCATATAACCTTGCCATAATTTTACTGTGACAAAAAAATTCGTTGCAACAGAAAACTTCTATTGAGGTGAAAAGATAGTTTTGACAATAGTATAATTTGTTTTTATATAAATGAACCAAGTGGAATAAATCAGAATTTGGAAAATTAAATTCATAATTACTTGGAGAAATTTAGCATACCTCGAATTTGCTAGACTTTGTTTATTAATTAAAGATAAAAATTTTATATAATTTTACATGAAATTCAAAATTTTGTGTTTTTAAATCAAATTAACATACTTTCTTATGATGTAAATTCAAGGTTAAATATTATAATACATGTCATGTAATTTGAGCGCTAATCACGAAGTATCGCGTTCTTCTTGTACTCGCACACACCAATGTGTTAACTGTATTCATGAAACAGCTGTAACGTGAGTCATTAACATCAACCTCAAAATTACAGTCTTTGTCAAACGAGTTTCCAATATTTTATATATATATATATATATATATATATTACTTTCATTTTTATTTTATTTTATACATATTATTTTCCATTTATTTACAATTTTACTATATAACAATATATGTAATAACAATAATAGACGTTTCATGTGGTACGGAGTAGGTCGAGTCACAAGTAATACGGTTTTTGTTTTGACTAGTTCCGTCAAGCGATATCGCTATAGAACCTCCTTAACCTGTAGACTGCCGGAAAGCCTAAATTTAGGCTTTTTGATGGATTTTGTTAAACGCCGGCGGGCTAAAGGTTAACTACCCACACACACACAGAAACAAATATTAATATACTATTTGTAACAATATAGTAACTATATGTATAAATAAAAATAATTTGTAACTTTTATATAGGTAATATCTATCAATAATTCAATATCTATCAATTGACATTCATTAAATTATTTTTACACATCCTTATGATTTTTAAAACAAAAGAAAATGTCCCTTACTGTAGAATGCATCGCCAAATGTATTAAATTATAGCTCAATTCTTGTGAGACTTAAAATTTGCCTTAACTTTGCCTTTAAATTAACAAACAATTGTTTGTAAAATAAATAACCTAAAACTATAAATATTTTATTATCCGTTATTATCTGTAAATTAGCATTAATTTATGTTGATAACTGCAAGCAGGCGATCCATTTAGTACTTGTTATAAAAATTGCATGAAGCCGCCTGATATATGAACTGAATTTATCCAATACAAACTAACCTGCGAGTACGCATAGCCTTTCACACGCGCCCACTTTTGGTTGTGTGTGTGTGTGTAAACTTGTGTTGTGTATAAATTAGACCCGATTATAAGGTGGCTTTGAACCACCTTGGGCAAATTTCATTTCAGGAAAATTAAATATATTATATTACATAAATAAGATGTATGTTTTAGTAAAATATTATATTCCGTACACTGTAAATTTTTAGCTGGGATACAAAATTCAGTGAAGGATCCTATGCAGAATCTAATGTAACATCTTCCATAGGATACATCACATATGTGAATCTACATATATATATATATGAATCTATATAGTTTCCTATAGGGCTTGTGTGGTAAACCGGTTTCCGGTTATGGAATTTAAAAAAAAACCAGTAAACAGTTTTTCAGTAAAAACCGGTTTCTCGGTTTTTGATAAATATATATTGTTCATCTTTCATTTTACTTTTTTAATTTTCATATATTAATCTTACGGGAAAAAATTTTCAGAAAAGCACTAACTTCTTAAATTTTTTCTTGAAATTTATTAACATAAACTTACTTACTTAATAATTGTAAGTAAATTTGAAATCCTTAAAAATTTACAATATTCCAAGCGAAAATCTGTGAAGAATGGCTAATTCTTCTTTAAAAATTCATCATTATTGCGTATTAAGATCATCTTTATTCTAAAAATTTGTAAAAGAAAAGATATTTTACTATTCTTATTTAAAATTGATTGTTAAGTGTTGGAAGTCTCATGAAAATGAACCGGATAAGAAGAATTGATGTTGAAGTATTGTCTGCAAATTTATTTCTTGGCAGTCTGGTCTGGCTTGGTGAGCATTACATTTGTTGGGTCCGCAATGGGGTGTAGAGGGGTTTCACAAAACTGAACTCTGACGAACAGAGCCGAACTCCTTGCCAGTTCGGCTTATTAGATCCCCCTCTATACCTATCGAAAGTATGAAGTTCGATTGTCCAGGAATGTAATGGGGTAAAATTAATAAAAAAAAATTCGTAAAAAAAGTGATAACTTTAGTCGTCCAATAATTCAAATTCGTGACAATTTTCAGTCATTCTTACTAAAATTTTAAAATTAAAAAAAAAAATTGGAACTATACCAAATCAAGTAATAATATTTCAATAAAAATCAACGAAAATTCCTACTAATTTGTATTAGTGGACGACTTCTCACTGCCTGGTAGGTATCGGGACGTCTAAAAGACATTTTTTGTCCGCGGACATCGAGGATAAAATCTCGGAGACACCATAAAAACAACCAAATTACTTCTTTAAGACTACCAAAACACACGTTTTTATACATCTTTGGGATACTTCAAATATGATTCCTTCACTATTTCAAACACAGTAATTATTATATATATGTATATAATTATTAACCCTCTGCCTGCTCTGGGTTATCCCCACTCTAGCGCTATAGAATCCCATAGTCCCTACCAGGCGAACGAATTGTCGCTTTTTGTCGATAACGGTCAACTGGATATCAGGGTGAGGGTTAAAATATTAATTTTTACGTTAAGTATGAATTTTATTTTGATTTTTATAAACTTATACAAAAATGAAGAAAAAATTCTTAGGGTCTTGAGATCGAACCTGAATACGTTGACTTGGAACTCTGTACTTTAAGCGCATCATTTATTTTAAATTTGTTCATTAATACCACTGTAAATACCTATACAGAGTCATAGAGTATAAGCAAATCCTTAAGAACTACAACCATAATATTTTTAATTAACTTTAGAGACATGTCTGATTAAGCATAGTAACTCCAGCACTGACAATATTATTTATACATTTTTTTTCTTTTAAATTAATCTTAATTAAAAAAAAAATATTTTAGTTTTGAAATGTATCTAGACATTATTTTATGTCCTAGGATATAAAATTATAGTAACAGAATCATGCTTGATTTTCGATGAACTAAAAGGTCAAATAAATTTTCTATTATAGGGTTTGTCATTTTTCATCAGGGGTATTGAGATTAAATATATATTTAATGAGCATATATCTTGAATGCATATAAGTATGTATATTCATTACTATTAAACTTTTCTTTTTTATTCATCAAGTGTTCTTTTGTACTTGACATATATCGCACATTTTTTGACAAATTTTTGTTTGTATTTTCTTCCTATATTTTTCCATTCTCAGAGTGTTCTTTGCGATCAATAGACTTGTTTTCACCGTAATGTTGTGCCATTACTGAGTCATAACCCTTTTTGACTTTAGCTTTTTATCGTCTTGTATTAATTCTGATCTTGAAAAAAGGATTTAGCAAATAAAAATTCTTAAAATATCGGGTAATGTAGATGAAGGTTTTATGGCCCAATAAACAAAAATTGATATTACCTTTTCCAATGTGAAATAATTTAATTTTGCATTACTTAATGTTCCACATAATTATATTACTTTAATGTGTTCTTCACACTCTAAATCTGAATCAGTGAAAATTTCACTGAATTCAAATCAGTGGCTCAGTTTTCTTTAATTCACTAGTGAAATTTCACTGGGAATCAGTGGTTTTTACTGATTCCCAGTGAAAATTTCACTGGTGAATTAAAGAAAACTGAGCCACTGATTTGAATTCAGTGAAATTTTCACTGATTCAGATTTAGAGTGCAAAAGTACTAGATTCTATTTGTCAGAACTATATTTTTTTATTTATACTGTAAAAATTGTTCCTGTTAATGATGCGTATTTATTTAAAACGCACAGCTAATCAAGTATGGTAAAGGTTATAAAATAAATTATAAGCAGAAAAAATGACGATACAAAAAGTGCAGGAATAAAGAAACAGTAAGACAATCAATATAAAAGAGAACTTTTCTACAGCAGCAGCAACAACTACAGATATAAATCAACGTATGCATTGTGCAAGAATAATTTAATGCACGACTGAAAGGGGACCGCATCTTCAATTCGGAGATGGGAGAATAGTTGTGAGGCCCAACTTCCCCGCAACGAAGTGCTAAATTTATACAACATAATGCCAAATGTTTCTGCCTCTTTATTTTCCCCGATGAATTTCATTAGGTGCTTGACGACCTTTCTCATGCCTATGAATTTAATATATTCTTTTCTAACATATCACAGGAAAAATGAGATAAAATAAGATTCATTTAACACAAGTTTTTAAACAAAATAAAATATCATTTCTTAATATTAAAGTCATATAATACTTCTCTCTAAACCTGAATTAGCGACTATTCGCTTTGAATTAGTGACTATTCGCTTATTCCTATAGCGCAGAGTGTGCAGCTGGAAATAAGTGAATAATCACTCACTGAAAATTCGCTTATTACTAGCAAATAGTCGCTGATTGCTAGCGAATAGTCACTATTTTAATCAGCCCAGAGAATAGTCGCTAATTCAAATTTAGAGAGTTTATTTATACACGGAAAAACTTTGTTCAAGAATCATTCCTAAATTTGTTCAGGAACTGAGGATATGAGAAAAATTCTGCAAAATTTACAGAAAAATACAAAAATCATTCAAGAAAATACTTGTATTTTTATTATGACATTGGAAGACTTCTTGTTAATGCCGCGATCGGAATATCTCAGTCACTGGGCGTTGAAAGTTTCTTGAACTGTTTTAGAAGACACAGTACAGTAACCAAGCACTAGGCAGGGATTGGTTGCGTCAAATACGTTTCCAATGCATAATACCATAAGCTGCTAAGGTAGCTGAGAGATGTAAAGCGGAGTTTTTGGACTCTCGAGGACGTGGGATCGAGTCCTCCCAGAGTAAATTTTTTTTCTCGCAAACGTAAAAATTTATTCTAAAACAAGTTCAAGACTTTCTGTAGTGAGTTTAGGAAGTTGTCTTGAATTTCTCTACAATTCTTATAGAAATACTGCTTAGAATTTTTCAAAGAAAATATAAATAAGATTTCTTAAATTTATTATTCTCATATCCTAGCTCAGTTCCTGAACAAATTTAGGAATGATTCTTGCACAAAGTTTTTCCGTGTATTAAAAATGGCATCTTTAAATAAAACGTAAATTCAATCCAAAGGAAAGTAAAACACAAAACGTTTTGTTAGAGCTATCCTCTTGAGGCTAATTTATTTAAAAAAACACCAAATTAATATTTCCAATTTTTATCTTTTTTTGATCCCTTCAGAAACCCCTTTCCTAAATGCAAAACAATATACTTATGTTATATATGTACTTAAAGGATGTTTTTGGAAAACAATTTGGAATTTTGTCCTTGGATTTGAATTCAGCTACTACGAATACGTATAAAAGTAACTAGATTGCTTCAATGAAGAGAAATGTTTTTTGGTTATAATACAATTACGTATATACATATATAAAACGTCTGTGGCTACCACGTAAAGTTCAAATTTTGTAAGAGAGCACGGTGTACGAGAGAGGCTGAAGCTTTTAGCACGAATCGTCAATGCGACGAAGGTGAGACGAGACAAGCCGAGTTGAACCGAAGTTTTACGTGCTTGTCTCATATACACTATATACTTTTTTCGTCACAAGCTAATCAAAGAGTCGCTTTACGCTACCTTATTTTGGCCACTATATAAAGCAACACTTTGAAAATTATTTTTTGTACTAAAATAATATTTGTTCATGACGACTACTGTAAAAAGTATTTTCATGGCAGTTAATTTTTATGCAGTTTTAGATACAAAAAGAAAATTTACAAGCCCTATTTGATCAGTCGAAAATTGGTACATAGCAACTTCGTTTCGTCTCTGGACTCACATTATTATACACCTTGGCTGATTCTGAAAGCTTTATTTTCAAATTGGACGGACAGTCAAAACAAAAAAAGGCTGTACACAGAAAAAGTTATTTGAACCAAAAACCGGACTTTATTTTTCTTATGTATTTTGATCTGCTGAACACGAATTTTGTATTTAATAAACTTTTTATAGTCTAGAGTATGTAAGATTGTTGATTATGAATCTTACATCAGACTTAAAAAATTTTAAAATTACAGATCCAATAAGGCGTAAGAATGCCTCACATCCCTATAAAAAATTAACTACTGGCGCGAAATTGGTACCAGTACCGCGCCAGTAGTGAACTATGTCAATTTCTGGTAGGGATATTTATAAAAAAAGGATCTGATATTACAGCTATGGGCATTATGCAATAGACAGCAAAATACTATACCACAACACTGTCAGTTTAAAATTTGTTAAAATGAAATTCTAATTAAAATTTTAAGTTTTATGATTTAAAAATCTTCTTTGACAATGTATTGGAAAAATAGGCAAGTGATATTTTAGTCTGATTTATCATGGGATTTCCCTATTGTGATAAAAAAATTGGTGTAGACCTAAATTGGATAAGTCTAACGACATGACATAAAAAATCCAAAATAAAGTCCGGAAATGTGAGAAAATGTATGCAGGCGGATGCTAGTAATCTGTTTTCTAAGAAAATCGCCATTTTTCAGAAACGTATAGAACTGTGCAGAATCCATTGCGCTCAACCCTCGTGAACACTGCCTACACATATACATATTTCACAAGAAGGGGAGATAAAAGTATGTGCATACTACGCATGTCTGCTACCTCATCGTAATTCCAAAACACCGAGCTTGGTTCTTACGTTGGGTGATCGATGAACATTAAATTCAAGTAGTATGGAAAAATGCTTCAGTTTTTCCATAGAATACTGAAATACTATATCAATATAATAATCATTATTTCCAATATATAATAGAATACATCTACAATATACTGGTGATTATACTTTTATAATTTTTTTTAACTATAACATGTAAAATTAAGAAACAATGTGATTTTATAACATTCAGGGAGCGTCACTTTACCTTAAAAAAAATTTTCAAATAGATAATGGATTTTTTTACCTTTATGTAAATGTTTTTTAATCTACAAATATTCTCCTAACTTCTTCTTTTCTGCGATAAAAATGGATATGTTTTCTCAAAAATGAGAATTATTATTCTTAAAACTTTGTTATATTTTCCGATTTGTATGTTCTCCGGTTTGGTATTCCGAGTCAAACTTTTGGCCTAGAAAGTATAATTTGTGCCTAATATATATGCGTCTTGAAAGCACTTATATAGTATTCTGCTTCTACCTATAAAGTATCTCATCCATTATTATGAACAGAAGAATTTGTGAAAAACTGCATCTCTTTAGATGCATAAAATAAATTTTAAATAAGTAACAATAAATTATAATTATCATAATAAAAAATTAATAATTTGCAATTGTAATTTAGTAAAGCAATTATCAAAACTTTATTTGGAAATTTATTATCAAATAAAATAACGAAATCAAAAAATCTTAACATTTTATAAATACTAATTTACAGTTATACAATATTTATGTATTTTAGAACGTGTATAGGTGTATTAATTATTATAGCTTAATATTAATTTTAATTAATTACTAAAAATTTTTTACGTTATAGAAATGTGGCATTTTTCTGTATGGGTAAATCAATATATATTTTTAAATTTATATCCTATAATTTTGAATTTGTGCAAAATTTAACTTTTTTGTAATTTTAGTGAATTACCACGCTTTTGAGAACTTCTGGAAAAGAAAAAAATTGATTTTTACAATAATTTATACTTTATAATGAACCAGAGTCATGAACCAGACTTTGAAAAAAGTCGGCTTCAGTTGACTCGGCTTTTCAAGCTTCTTGCACACCCTTAACTCTCTGATGTCTGTGCTAGAATTATCCCACTATAATATTACGTGTGATACACATACAAACATGAAAGTTTTATATATGTTAGTTCCAAAAACTTTCGGGTCGTATAATATATTAGAAGAATTTTTAGACTTAAATTTTTTTTAACTTTTTTTAAATTTATTGAAATACATAGCTATTATTGATAAAAGCTATAAATATGTTAAAAAATATTAAATTTTCATATTCAAGTATTTTATAATAATTCTTTCTTTGTAGTAAATAAAATAATTAATTAAATTACGCAATAATGTACAAGTGAACAATTTTTTTAAAATACCTAAGTGGTACTTAGAAAGAAACTACCTGCTTGCCGCACGCGCCCCTTTTCTTCCTCGATTTAACCAATTTTCCTTTTCTATATGGTTAACACTGTTGAATACCTGAGTTGAAAAGACCCAAATAATCCGAAATAAGCCCTAAATACCAAAAGGCAGGTGAATATAGTTTGCTTTGACAACAAGATCACCGATTGATCACTCAACCAATAGCAGGTGAATATGTACGATTCTTTACAAAACTATCGATGCTTCAAACTACCTGCTTTCAAGAAAATGACGACCAAACAACTTTTTTAATACATCATAAACTGTAAATTTAATTCATATCCAATGTATTCAATAAACTTTTTTTAAAGATAATCATTGACCACATACATTGCTCAAATAAACTAAATATTAAAATATAAAGTTGACATAATAATGTCGTATGTTTCTAATACAATTATAGATTAATAATAACAATAATAATATCGATCAAATTTTCCACTTTTATAATTATTAATATTGAGTGATTCATTCAAAATTTATATATAATAATAATATAATAATTGTATTAGCAATATATATAACACCCCAATCAACATACATAAGCTTGCAACATACTTACAGCAAGGTTACCGTGCAGGCTTGCACACCTTGCGAGACAAGCTTGTTGCAAGTGTATTGCAAGATTAAGTGCTTATTGGGAGGGTGTCATCAAAAAATATTTCGAAAAATTAAAAAAAATATTACACTTGATATTTCCGAAACACCCTCAAAATTTCGTATTGGTGCCAAAAAAATCGTTTTTATAAGTAGATTTATGCATTTAATTCCTTGTAACTTATCGTTATTTATTGTTCGATTTTGAACTTCCTTTTTTCATTTTAAAGGTAAATATCAGGGCTTTAAAGCCGTCAAAGATTTGTTTTTATATCTTTATAACTATATAACACAGATATAAAACCTAAAACTTTTTGAAGAATTCGTCAAGTCTAAGAACAATTTTTATTACCAATAATGTAAATTAAAATATTCTTGTCTCATGAACGTATTAAAATACTCTTCTTGATTAGAATTGATAGAAAATTGACTTAGGGAACGTTCACATATTATGACGTCACGTTCTAGGGGGTCTTTACTTAACGTGACACAATGTGTTACTCTCATGTAAAAATTTTGGGACAAGGGGGGAGTGGTCCAAAATCTGGAAAAATTTAGTGACGTCATATGTGAACGTTCCCTTTTGTTATTACATTTTTATTTTCTAAGTCATAATATTAAGTTTATAACAATTTTCTTCTCGAAAACAAATAAAAATATATTACAAATAAGTTCTATAAACCAAAAAAGTTAAATAATATACGAGAAGCGAAAAAACAAAGGTGGGTCTCTGAGCGACTCAGCATGACGCAAAGGGTTAAATTCTTTTTACGATATACAAAAGCTATTTTTCGTTAATTATAGTCTTTTTATTCTAAAAACAAGAGACAATGTTAAAGTTAATTCGTATATTATATAAACTATATGTTTAGAGTTTCATTGAATAAATTTTTACGATTTGTCTTCTAAAAAAATTTAGTAGTAGTAATGTTATTATACTTATTATTAATAGATCATGTTTTTAAAGCGAATATTGACTATTTCAGTGAATAGATGTTAATTTTGGTTTCGATTTATTGGAGTAAATAATTTAGTACAGGAGATATCAGTCTCATTTCTCATTTTTTAAGTCAATATTTGATTATTATAAAATGTTAATTATATGACGTGTTTAAATTTGTAAATGCACTATGTCATTTTCAATACATCTGTAATTTTTGAAGAACATGTTTATCATTTTTTTCTTATGTATTACAACAGTAATATTATAGTGCGACTATGCTATATTTCATTTCTTACCTCAGTAGGCTTGGAAGAATATTGTTGTTAATCTCTAATGAATTCGTTGTTAAACATTAAATCCAGAATAGGGCTGTTTATATTCACTTTACACTTGTGAAATTTTTTCACTATTAACTTTTAAATACAAAAAGGATGCCAAAGATAAGAACACGATAAGTCACCAAGAAATGCGCGGGTGTAAATAGCAATAATTCACATATATAACATAAAATCAAATCACATTTTGTCTTGATAATTTAATAATTCATTGGATGAAAACATATTCTGATACAGAAGTTGGAAATGATGAAGCACATTCTTCAACTATGCATGTATATATATATATATATATAAGTTCCAGAGAAACTTATGGTGGCTAGAGATAACGTAGAAGGAAAGCATGCGGTCTTCGTGCTTCACGCGAATGACCTTAACCGGTTCCACGTCATCTGCCTTGAAGATTCCAACTGTTTATTCACCCAGACAATATCAGTAACTCCTTCTCAGTGAAATTAATGTAACAATTATTTCATTAATTTATGACCTCAAACTTAACCTTACCAACACTAATATGTTGGCTTTCTAATATTGTATTTCACATTTTTAGTTAACACAAGATCAGTTTAATAATAATATAGCATTGCTTATTATAAAAAATTTTCATAATTAATAGTTTCAGATGATATATTTCGGAACACTTAAAAAAAATTGATTTATATTTAAGACAAATAAAAAAATAAAACACTCCGAACCCACAGTCCGACCAGTGGCAACTAAACCTTGAGCGCGGTATTCGCCGTGTTGTAAGCCGGCTTTGCCCCGCCATGTCAGTCTTTTCCATCTCTCCACGCGCGAACAGATCACCCAGTACCTCAAACTCTTTTTCTCTCTATACTCTCGACATTCTCATGCCTTGCAATCAACGCAGCTTGAAACTCGTCAAGGCTCCACCAGGCTCGACTGCCTAGCAGTTCGTCTCTCCAGTGTCTTATAGGCTCCCCTCCTAACCTTATACACGCCGCACACGTTACGTTCATCCCAATTTTTTATTTCCCACCAGTCGTCACGCATCTCAGAAGCTTTCATATACTGTCGCTAGGGGCACTAGCGTCCACGTTTATAATATTTTTCAGTGTATGAGAGGCGCACATGAAGAAATAATACAAAAAAGAGAGACGGAAGCTGAAAACGTTTGAAAAAAATCGTTGTTTTCAGGAAATGCTTGTGGAGAGTACGTGGCGATAAAGGAGAAAATTCATCGTTTTGCGAAATCAGCGCCTCTATAGGAGAAACTGTTCCTCACAGCACACATCATTATTGAAATTGAAATCTGTTTAACATTTTTTTTTATTTCTTAATTTCATGTAGATTTTTTTAAAATTAAAAAGGCCAATTGCATAAATAGTCGGGTAAGTGGAAAAACATACCCTTTCAGAAAATTGTTTTAAAACATATACCAACTAGTGAAAGCCGTACAAAACTTACCATTTCGGATTGCACTTACAAAAAAACATACCATTTCAACAAAGTTTTTTTTTGCTTCGATTTTAAGTTGGTCAAACCCACATAGCACGACTTCTTGCTCGGAGGTTACTGTAACGATATCTGTAGGGTTTGAAAGGTTACCGTGTAAGCCTGCAGTAAACTTGAGGTCATCTTAAAACTTCCGCCTTACAGTAAGCTTACACAGTAAAGCTAAGGTAAGCTTACACAGTAAGGTCGTGGTAAGTTTACATAGATAATTGTAAGCTTCCTTTAAGGTTACTGTAAGGTTGATGTAAGGTTACTGTAAACATAAACATGTAAATAAAATTTATTAATATTTATGCGCAGTAGTTTTCTTTGGCACATGCGGCTGCGCAGTAACTTTTATTTGACAAACCCTATTGGGGTTAATAAAGTACTTTACCAAATATATCATTTTTTATACAAAAAAATTTATAATATAATATATATTATAATATAATTATTTTTAATATATTTTCATATTACTTTATATTAACAGTAACCTTATAGCAACCTTACAGTAACCTTACGGGAAGCTTACAACAACCTTACCATGTAAGCTTACCACAACCTTACCATGTAAACTTACCACGACCTTACTGTGTAAGCTTACTGTAAGGCGGAAGTTTTAAGATGACCTCAAGTTTACTGCAGGCTTACACGGTAACCTTACAAACCCTACAGATATTCTTACAGTAACCTCACAGCAAGAAGTCGTGCTATGTGGGAACGCTTCTTAAGTTTATTAATATCGTTGAGTAGATCAAACCTTTAGCGACGCAGACATGGTTTACCAAAGTGTATAATTGAATCAGGATCTAAATTGGAAAATTCGCAAGTTGACATACTTCAAATCTGTTGTAATATTATTAATTTTAAGGATGTAAATTCTTTTATTAATTTTGTTGATACTCTGTTCTCACATAGCATGGCTTCTTATTGTGAGGTTACTGTAAGAATATCTGTACCCGAGTAAAAATTTAAGACGGATAGTAAACATGAGGTCATCTTAAAACTTCCGCCTCACAGTTATATACACTGTTAAAAATGTTTGTAGTTTTAATATACATAAAGTACTTAAATTTAAGAAACTGGTATATTAGAGTGTAATTCATATACAAAGTATATATTAAATTTTGTCACTGAAAAAAATTCAAATAAAAAAATTGCATTTTACTCAATTTCACAGGAAAAACAAAGTGTTATTTTAACACCAGAATTGGTGTTAAAATTTATTATTTTAACACCAGAATTGGTGTTAAAATTTATTATTTTAACACCAGAATTGGTGTTAAAATAACACGCAACAAATTTTACCCTAAATCTGGGTTAAATCTTATGGGTTTTAGCATTGGAGAAAATTACCCGCAACAAAAATAACACCAGCTTTTTTTTGTGTTATACATGTTCTTGTGTACAAAATAAGGTTTTTATTAATAAAGCAAAGTAATTTCTTTCATGTAAATACAAGTTTAAATCAATTTACATTGTAAAAATGCATATAATTTGACATTTATAGTATACTTAACCTAAATGTCACATATAAGTATTAAAATTCTTGTATTTAGAATGTTTTTTTTGAAAAATTTTCCCCTTATAAAACATTATTTGGACATAAACAACACAATAGTTAAAGAATTACGCACTGTTGTTTCAATTTCAAATAAATTTTCAATATCAAGGAAATAATGACCGTTTGGTGAAATAGGCATCTACAGCCGCCATGTTGTCACTTTAAATTTAATATACATGTATCTTAGATTTCAATACCTGTAGTGCATATTCGCTTCATACGCATGTATATTAAATCTAATACAGATTTTTCTAACAGTGTAGCTTACACAGTAAAGTTGTGGTAAACTTAAACGGTGAGAGGTCGTGGTAATTTAAGCTTACACGGTAGGATATATTATATATGGTAAGGCGAACGCACAATAGCTTCGTGAAAATAGTTCGCGAACGAAATAAATGCGTTAGAAAAAGACAGAAATATATTTGGTAAAACACTATATGGACCCCGCAGTAGGGTATGCCATAGAAAACAACTACGCATAAATATTATAAAAAAATTTATATATTATAATAAAACATTCTAAGCTTACAGTATAGTTTTACAGTAATCTTGTAGAAAGCCTATACCAGAAACTTAGCGTGTAAGCTTCCCTGCTGAAAATCCCTGTAGAAGATCTTGTACAAGTTCAGATGCGATTAAGTTCAGATTTTTAGTAGGGTTACCAGAACCTTATAGTGTAAGCTTACTGTGAGGCGGAAGTTTTAAGATGACCTCATGTTTATACTGCAGGTTTACACGGTTACCTTACAAGCCCTACATATATCCTTATACAGTATAACCTCACAGTAAGAAGCCGTGCTGTGTATTTTCTCGTGTCTTATATTCATACTAAAAATTAATTTTCAGTAGAATCTCATTACTCGATAAGTCGAATAAAATGTCCATTCCCTTCCCTAAAAGGTAGACCTCTGTAACTCGAATTCTAAAACCTCTATAATTAAATATTTTTATTTATTAATTATTATTATAAATATGTTGGCCTTCTTATTCGAAAGGTGCTCAAAAAATTAATAATATGAATTGTTTTATATAAACTTGAACCCGAGAAATCTTTGAACCTGGGTTTAACTAATGAATAAGTCACGTATTTGAAATATTTTTTATTATAATTTAATTTAAAAAAATCTCCTGTTTCACTGTAGAAAACATCTCTTGAGAATAACCGATTTATCGACAGTCGAATTCCAGCGGTATGCACTGGATAATTTATCGACAGTGCACACCGTTGAACCTAGATGCCAAATTATTTATCGCATTTTATATACTGGGCTATATAGGGGAGGATGGGGTAAGGATAGTTAGGTAAGACATTTTTAGATCTTACAGCTAAAATTCAACAGGCATCGGAAAAAAATAGTATCGTTCGAAATCTTGTTTATTTAGCTACAATTTTGTAATACATTATTTTGCTGTGGATTGCAATGCCTTCGAGATATTAGCGGAAAATAAAAAAAAAATTTAACTATCCTTGCCCCACTATTGGGGCAAGGATAGTTATCAAAATTCTTTTTACGAAAAATAATAAAAAAAGACATTAAATTTGGGGTTTTTTTAATTTCATTGGATAAAAGCACCTCAAAACACTTAAAAGCACTACCAAAAAAAATTTTTGGACATAAATAAATATTTAAAACAGTTAATATCTGAAACAGTGTTTTAAACAGAACTGTGACATTTTAGAAAAAACAGGATTTTCACAAATAAACACGTAGCTTCCACAAATGATATCGCATCAAGATCAAATTTTTCTTGACGTCTTTTGGTGTTAAAACAAGTATATATATATATATATGATGAATGGTGCCCTTTTTGAACAAGCCGTGTAGGCAATAGTGCCACTAACTATCCTTGCCCATCCTTGCCCCATCCTCCCCTATTTTGTATTATTTTCTTTGATTTAGGATTTTGGCGACATACTGATGATAAAGATTGAGTGTTAATTAATTACATATATACTTTTAATTCTTATATATTTACAAATAATGTTAAAGCAAGAAAATACGTTGAATTCTATATTGTTTATCGAATTGAATTCAAGTAAACCCAAGGCGAAATTTAAGGATTTCTTTCCTAGGAGTAAAGTAGAGTTAAACAGACCCTCTTTAGCTGCCTGGAATATGCACAAATTGCCCTTTTTTCCACTTTTGGATTCAATGTAGAGCCTAAAAATTAATTAAAATATTCAAAATTTTAAAATGTTTCTTATTTTAAGAATATTATATTCTACGTTTAAGAATAAAATGCATGGGAAATAATCTTAAATAGGCGCCAAAAAGATATTCTTAAATTTAGAATATATATAGTTTTTTCAGTGTATTTGAGAAAGTTAAACTTTTGAGTATTGAGTTTGCTATATATAGACTTAGCTTTTAATGTGCTGGCCAATAATTGTTCGGTGAGTCTACTCTCTAAATTTGAATCAGCGAAACGTCGCTAATTTGCAGCTATAAGTATGCAGCTGATTCAAACAGCGTATATACACTGATGAAATAGTGTATATGCGCTAATTATCAATGTATATATACGCTGTTTGAATCAGCTGCATACTTATAGCTGCCCAATCAGCGATTTTCCGCTGATTCAAATTTAGAGAGTACAAGGAGAAAAATGAGTTTGCTATTATATGGATAGCTAATTTTTAGCTACAGTAGCTAATATTTAGCTGTATTAGCTAACGAAAATTGCTGTCCATATAATAACAAATAGGGTTAGCTAAAATAGCTAAATTTTAGCTAATATGGCTAACTTTTTTTCTCCGTGTACTGGAGTCGTAATGTTTTTTTTGCTTATACTTTTAAGAATCCTTTCAAGCTTCTCCTTTTGTTAAAGAATTTAAATTTTTATTTTGTAATTTCACCCAAACTCAAGAAGGAAGGTAATTGCAAATGTTCCTATACGGTGTTAGAAGTGTAAATAATAAATCAAGGATAAATACGTGACCAAAATTTTTTTTGCATTAGTAATAAATTGAAATATTACTTCCCGAGTAAAAATTTAAGACGGCAGATGTAAATCTTACATAGCATCTGTATAGAATTTAAGACGGCCATCTACATAGGCCTTTTGATATACAGTCTAGGTAGGGAATATATAGGCCTTTCTATATAGGTCATTTGATGTCAAACCTATGTAGAATCTATGTAACCTTTTGATGTAGATTCTACATAGGCCTTTTGACATACATTCTACATAATAAATGCATAGGCCTTTCTACATAGGCCATTTGATATCAAAACTATGTAGAATTTATGCAGGCCGTTTGATGTAGATTCTACATAGGCCTTTTGACATACATTCTACATAATAAATGCATAGGCCTTTCTACATAGGCCATTTGATATCAAAACTATGTAGAAATTATGTAGGCCTTTTGATGTAGATTCTACATAGGCTTTTTGACATACATTCTAGATAATAAATGCATAGGCCTTTCTACATAGGCCATGTGATATCAAAACTATGTAGAAATTATGTAGGCCTTTTGATGTAGATTCTACATAGGCTTTCTAACATACATTCTAGGTTTGAAATGCATATGCCTTTCTACGTAGGCCATTTGATATCAAAACTATGTAGAATTTATTTAGGCCTTTCGATGTAGGATCTGTATAGGCCTTTTAACATACATTCTATGTAGAAAAAATATCTGCATTTCTATATAGGCCTTAAAATGTAATAACTACATAGCATGTACGCAGGCTTGTTTATGTAGGATTTTTATAAGACACATGACATAGGATTGAGATTGTTTTCCTGCAGGTCATTCAATGTAGGTCGTAGGACTTAACATATTTTATGTAGAATAGGTCTTTTTATATAGGTGCTTATATTAGAAATATTTTTGAGTCACTTATTTTAAAATTTCAAATTATATTAAAAATTATTTATTAAATTTATTATTTATTTATTAAATTATTAATTTATTATTATTATTTTATTATTATTATTAATTTATTAAATTTGGATTTATTAAAAATTACAAATTGATACTCTGCATGTTTGATATTATTGAACATTTAAGTCATTTTACGTTTTAATATTATTTAAAATAATAATTATACGTTAAAAACAAGATTTTTGTTTCATAATGACATTATATAATTGTCATAATTTTTTATGCATAATAATTATTTTATTTGTAAACAAATAATACTAATATAAAATTTTGTTATCCATTTTTAATATAAATCAATATTAATTTAATATAAAGTACTTGTGTACTTGCTGTATTTTATTGTGACTATATAGCGCTATACTTATAATAGTTCTACTGCGTTGCTTTGTAAGAGAACATCTACGCTACTCCACTTATTTCTTAACTTTGTACGGAACCTTCATAGCCTCCCTTGGTCGAGCGCGTTAAGGCGCCGCTCCCAATGGTTGTAGGCTCCCCTCCCCAGACCCAATTGCACACACAACACTATAGAGTAGAGGGCTCAAATCTCACCTACCATTGTATAGGAAAATCCCGCAAAAATATGAAAGGTACTTTTTTTTTTATTAAATTTATATTGTTTAGATTATATTGAAATAAACTACTAATTTTCCTGATTTTTTAAATAATAATTTAATTATTAATTAATGAAAATATGCCTTTCAATGTAGGCTCTACGTATGTTAGCCTACGTAGATTGGATGTAGCCAAGCGTTACATTCTTGTGTAGATCCTACATCATCTGGCCTATATACAAGCTAGTATAAAAGTCCTACATAGGTCCTACATCTCGTGGCCTATGTACACCGTATGTAGCCAAGCGTTACATTTCTATGTAGACAGTATGTCAAAAAAAAGTCGCAGGCCTATGTCGCCAGGTAGGCCAACCGTCATAGGTCCTATATAATGGCGACTTTAATTTTTATTCGGGTTCCAATGCTGTACAGTAGAGTCTCGATTATCCGATAGGTAATGTGGGGAAGAGGCGCCTCGGATAAGCGAAAACTCAGATAACACGCAATAAATACCTAAACTTCAAAAATTTTAATCATTTTTTTTATATATTTAATATGCTATAAAGAAAATTAATCACAAATGTATATATAAAGGTTAAAATCTAATGAACGTAGATTAACTTTTGGGTATAATTATTGTTAATGCATATCGGTTCCATCCGTTTTATCCGAGCATGCACCTCGTGTTTAGTGCCTCGGATAATACGGAATCTTGGATAATCGAAGCTCGGATAATCGGGATTCTACTGTATTACGGTAATTTTTCCTATAAAAGTTTTTAAAATACTCAAAGGAAATTTTCTGCAAGCTTGCAAGTATACACACTGTATATAAAAATATATTTTCTTTACAACTATTTTTAATAAAATGTACTATATATATAAGCAGTATAACCGCGTTATACTTCTTATATGACCGCGGTCATCGCAAAACCAGTTTTCGCGTTCATTCATATATATATATGTATAGCGCTTTTCACTATTAAAACATATATTTTTAGTGAAATTTGTTCTATATGATATCCAAAATAAAATAGCGATGAGTTTCTTCAAAACTTAAACTGCATATAAGATCGTAATTTAAAAGAGAGAATATAAACGTTGGTGCTTATATATAGTCTGCATTTCCTAAAATATTGAATTTAAAGATATTAAAATTTTTAAAAAAATAAATAGCGCGATTTTTTCACTTTGGAACAAATTTAGGGGGTCAGACCATAATATTGCTGACTTTTATCTTTTTGGACCAGTACCCTATAATAAGTATGGAAATAAAAAACTTTACATCGCGCCATATTCTTTAGAAGACTATAAAAATTTCTGTTCCTTAATCAAGTAAATACTTAAATATTTAATTAAAAAATTGTAAAAATAAGTTTAATCAGTTAATCTCAAAATTAACCTTAATTTAATTTTAATTGGATTAATTAAAAATATACTTATTAAAATAAAATAATTTTAGATATATATGATTCTATACGTTTTTACATTTAGAATCATCACATTCAGTAAAATCATATAAATATATTAATTTTATAGGAAAAAAGTTTTATTATTTTAATATCGAATAATTATTTGAATGAATTACATTTATTTATTCAATCAAGAACAAACTTGAATGTGACGTGATGACAGAAATTTCAATTTTTTTAAAAATTTTCCTTTATATTGGACACCGAAAACTTCTATGTACCTACAAATAGTTTCATAAAATCATTTTAGACTTAAATTTTCACGTTTAATAAACATTAACAATATTATTAAAAATTAATGATTTTGCTAAAAATGTCTTTGTCATTTTTATTATAAATAAAAATTTTGTATATAGTAGTAAAATTTTGTATAATTAAACCACAGGGATAGCTATTAGCAAGTACACTCATACGGATGTAAGTAGCGGAAGGCGGGGTTATTACACACATGAAGAGGGGTTGTGAAAAAAATGTGACTCCCTTACTTTTTCTCTCTCTTTTCTTTTATCGATTACCAGTTTCTTTCTATTAGGCGGAGTTTAGTAAAAAAAATATCGTATTCAGTTAAGGGGTGGAGTCATACGAATTTAGAAATTCAGTCTTCTACAAGAATATGTGGGGATAAAAGACGCCTTCGCTCAGGAAGGGAGGATTTAATCATTATATGGTAGAAAAAACTTACGCAAGTGTTAGTCATTCAGAAAATTATTGGATAATATGGGAAACTTTTTCGCCATTATTAAATTATGATTGAAAAAGAATATTTTTAATTTTACAAATTAATTTTTTTCTTATATATTATATAAATAAGACAAAAAAAATTTTAAGATCCAACCTACTATTATTTTTATCGCAGAAACTTAAAAAATTATAATTTTTAAAAATAAATTTTAGTAGATATAATAAAATGTGCTTAGAAAGATTAAATTTCGGAAAAATTTAGCTATTAGGGGAGGATGGGGCAAGGATAGTTAAAGTTAATGGTTCTATTGCCTACACAGAAAATTAAAAGGCATTAAAATAAGCGTTGCAGCTTATTTTAATGTGTTTTAATTTTCTGTGTATACGGCTTCTTCAAAAAGGGCACTATTCTTCATATATATACTTGTTTTAACACCAAAAGACGTCAAGAAAAATTTGATCTTGATGCGATATCATTTGTGGAAGCTACGTGTTTATTTGTGAAAATCCTGTTTTTTCTAAAATGTCACAGTTCTGTTTAAAACACTGTTTCAGATATTAACTGTTTTAAATATTTATTTATGTCCAAAAAATTTTTTTGGTAGTGCTTTTAAGTGTTTTGAGGTGCTTTTATCCAATGAAATTAAAAAAACCCCAAATTTAATGTATTTTTTGATTATTTTTCGTAAAAAGAATTTTGATAACTATCCAAGGATAGTTAAATTTTTTTTTAATTTTCCGCTAATATCTCGAAGGCATTGCAATCCACAGCAAAATAATGTATTACAAAATTGTAGCTAAATAAACAAGATTTCGAACGATACTATTTTTTTCCGATGCCTGTTGAATTTTAGCTGAGATCCAAAAATGTCTTACCTAACTATCCTTACCCCATCCTCCCCTACTTAATCATTTTTTTTATTATTTATGACCAACCTAATAAAAATTCTAAAGCTGAACTCGTCGTTTTCCGAAAATTTATTTTATCGACAAATATTAGTTTTTTCCATAGTTGTAGAATAAAGAAATTTATTCTAAAAAAAATCGCAAAATTCCGGTAATTATTTGATTATTTAAATTATTAATTATATATAGTTATAAATTAAATTAATAAGAACTTAATGAAAAAGGACCCCGCACTAAATTCACAGAAAATGGCTTACGGTTAAATTTGGCTATATTTTGAGAATTTTTAGTTGAAAGTGTCCTGATTGAAAAAATTTGTCCTGAGGTCACTGAATCAGAACACATATATGTCTCTGAACATTTTTTGAACGTCCTAGTAGAAGAATAAATGCGATTTAAAAGTTCCGCCATCCCCCGACTTCCGGTTTCTGTGTTCTTTAACCCTAGGTCGAAGATCCTATAAGATCCTTTCCTGATTGTCAGGTGTGTGTAAGTTGTCCGAAGACCACCTGTCTTCATGTGTGATATATATTCGCCATTAAACTTCCAGTGCGTTCCACCCGTAAAACGGCACACAAAATTATATATGTTTATTAGCTTGAAAACATGTAAATCACGATAAATAACAATAAGGCAAACAAAATTGTAACAATTTTTCATATATGCGTGTACGTCCACATGAAAAGGGACCACTTTGTCGATTACACTCACTAAAGAATCAGCGAAACGTCGCTAATTTGCAGCTATAAGTATGCAGCTGATTCAAACAGCGCGAATATACACTGATGAAATATAGTTTATATGCGTTAATTATCAATGTATATGTATACGCTGCTTGAATCAGCTGCATACTTATAGCTGCCCATTCAGCGATTTTCCGCTGATTCAAATTTAGAGAGTATAAACTTTATGGTTGAGATTTCTGGTTGAATTGGTTGTCTGTCAAATTAGCAGGTATAAGTTAGGTTATATTAGCCATGTGAAGTCTGATTCAGACATCATGCTCTTTGGAAGTACTATTCGTTTAGTTGGATTACCCAAACTGTATGGCAGTAACAGTAGTGCCATGTTAATTCAGTTATACAATATGACAGAAACAGCAAGAATTATGGCAGTAATTATGAAAAATTTCTTTCAGTATAAGTTTTTAAAAAATTAATTACAATACAAATGGAAAATACTTGGCAAAATCTTACGTAAGAATAGCTTCTACCCCCCCCCCTCCACCGACGTAAGCCCATGTAGAGATTTTATAACCCCCCCTCCCTCTAAGGACCCTTACGTAATTAATGAATGGGCCCTTATTGTAATCGACAAAGTGGTACCTATTTTCATGCGGACGTACACATTTTACTTGTCTTATAGTTCCAATTGTTTAGAAAAATCTAAAGTTAGAGTTGTCGGGCACCACAGAACAGAGTATAGAAAGTGTCTTGAGGATCAACCATGATAATCGCGAAGTTGCCGCTGGAGAGCCATTTGCAGTAATTCGGAGCATAAATTATATAAAGCAGTCAATCTGGAAATAAGCTATACCAAAGGGGGATACCTTTATAATTAAAATCAAAGTTTCTAGGTTCCAACCGTCTAAGAGGATGAAGCTTACAGTCGTATAGTCTCTGACCAAGGATTTATGTCCTCCCGATAGGCAAAAACTGTAAGGCGGATGAGATCCGACATCTGCTACAAGTGCGGAAGCCGGTCACAGTATAGCAGAAAGGAAGCCAGCTGCTTCCTCTGTAAGGAGCAGTAAAATGAAGGAAAGAACGACCAAGTTGCGAGCTTCAGAAAGTGTAGAGTCTTTGAGTCAATCCTCGAGGAAGCAAATAAGATTTTGTTAACGACTAAAAAGAAATTGGTCAACACAAGAACGACAATGATCAGTCACGCAACAGCGATCTCAGGAAGAACCTACGAAGTTAAGAGCTTGACGATAATATCATAGGAGGAGGAGGAATTGTCTATCATAAGGGTCTAGAACTGGTTTTTAGCAAATCGACACAGAAAAAATTAACAAGTAACTTCTTTAAATTTTTTTTTCTCTGAAACATTTTGAGGTTATAAAATTTATTTTGCATGGACAAAAAAAATCTTGCCCAGATATTTAAAGTTTAAAAAATGTATTGTTTCTTCACTATAAGTATTATCATAAACCAATCTCTACAACTATTCTTATATGGCGACATCTTTACTCAGCTTAGACAAAACATAAACATTATTATTGTTATCAACTGTAGTCATTTAGGAACTTTACAGTTAATAAATCATTCCATTTTATTATTTTACTCAGAAGGAAGTCTACTTTTAGTAGACATTTATTGAAAGCAATAGAGAACATTCTTTAAAACAATGTTATATCTGTCATGTTCATGAAAGTAATGAAAATAAAATAATCTCTACTGTGGCAAATGTGATTAATTCATAGTTGCTAAAGTAACTAGTTGCTTGCGACATCTAGAGATTTGAGCCACTAGGTTAACGTGTGCAAACAGGTGGCTACGTTACCGACAGTATAGTTAGTTACCTTTGCACGGAGAGAAATCTGTTACGATTAGCTCATAAGACTTACTCGTGCGCTAATAGTAACGAATTTCTCAAATGGCCTTTGAGGTAGGCAGTGATATTGAGAAAGTATCGTGTGCTTTAGACTTCTGTGGACGTTACCCACAGGTGGTAATAAGAAATTCATTTTACCGGCACAGACACATATATAGATATCATTATTATATTTGTCCTGAATTACCAACTGGTGGTACATTCTTTTATAGATAAAGGATCAGCATACGTAAAAGTTCTATCTGCTGGGTCTCGCATATTTCGGAACCTCTCTCTCTGCACCCCCACTACCAGAGTTATACCTCCTAATTCTAGTCTTCTTCAAGTTTTTTATTAAGTTAATCTTTAACAAAACAGATGCGACAAAGAGTGGGGATGCAGTCGGTTTATCTTTCTTTCTCACACCGTGGTCAAGTATGTTTGCTTTCCTGAAAAAGGAAATCTGGTTACTCCGTAATACATCAGCCTAGTCTTTTTGCCATCAGCGTACTTTTACACAGAGCTCAGTCGATATCGTCATTAGGTAAAGCAATAATCTATTTTTAACGTGTACTGTAATAATGAACTACGAATTCGAAAACAGTTGACAACAGTTGATAAGAACGTTTGTAACATCAAGTCCAAATTGTTACGCATTGAAACCGATATTACCCACCACTTTCATGTAAAAAGCAAAATCAAACTCACGCGACTAGACTTTAGTTGAAGTACTTTCAGCTATTACCTTCAGCGCGCCACATAGTATGTAGTTCGCGTATACAGAAATAGATGGACGTCAGAATTATTGATCAGTTATTCCTGTATTGAAAACTTAGGCGCAATAAGGGGACGTTTATAAGTTCAAATTTGTAATAATTGCCGTGCCACTTACATCAGTGACTCAAAACATAGTTTGGGAAAAAGAATAGAAAAACATAAAAAAAAAACCATTGAATCTGTTGTAAATGAACATCAGTATAATCCATAATTATTCTTTTAATTTTTATGATGCAAAAATTTTAGATTTTCAACCTATTTAAGAGAAAAGATTGATTTGGAAAATGTTACATATGAAATGTAATGATTTTACACGGAGAGAAAGAAAAAGTTCCAACTGCTTTCTTTTAAGTCGTCATGTTGATCTTATAAAGTCAAGTAGTTATAACCAGGGAGCCAGGCTGTTTTGACTTGGGTCTTTAATTGCAGCTACTGGTGTTCTCAGGCGATACCGACCAAGCTTTTCCCTGCTCAATTGATACTACTTGAGACAGCCAGGCCAAAACTGCCTGGCTACCAAATTATACTGACTTGTGTGTCGGTACTTGCGTTCACGCCTGCGTCGGTCAAGTAGATTCAACTGGAGTCTCCGGTTGTTGCAACCTAATTTTTCTCTCCGTGTACAATCAATAGGTAGGAGGATATTCAATTTCATAGTAATACTTATTATCCTCTATTCAGAAAATTGAAAGAATGATTTGATCTCTCTTATTTTGGGCATGTCAAAGTCGATGCGAATTTCCCATTGCAGCTCTATGTAAAAATAATTGCATCGACTTTGGCCTACCCTTAATATAGTGATAAAAACACGTAAGTAAACAATGTGGTTACCGACAGGTCTCTATTTTATTAGAAAGAATGCAACTTAACCGACCGACCGTGGTAAGAGTTCGTTTGGTAACGAGTGATGAAGTTAAGTTATTGTGCCGCAGAAGTCTGTTGATAAATAGATGTCGCTATGTGATAATTTTCATTATTCATTTCAACCATGGGTAGTTTATCAAATTTACATTCAAAATTTAAATTTAGGATTAAATTTTTAAAGGAAATTTCTATCTAACCAGATTTAAAATTGTAAAGTTTATATTTCCTCTAAATTATTCATTTCAAAATAAATATCTTTTTGTCCATCGAATGAAACTAGTTAATTCTTACTTATTTTTGGTATCAGAATCCGAGGTTAGAATTCAAAAATTGGCTCGTTTCTTTCCATCTAACCTCAAAAAAGCATACTTTTTTGGTCCATTTTATATGCCGTAATAAAAAAAAACTTAAGCTAGTTTTTAAATTCTGATTTAAAATAACATACAGGCAGCATAAAAGATTTTAATTTTTTAAGAGTGAAAAAATATCCATGTTTAATAAAATATAGCCTTTCTTTTATATACAATTGATAGATTTCTATATACTTCTTCTCTGTTAAGTTCTTGATTTAAAAATATTTTCAATCCATTTTTCACACGCCTTTCCAAATAACTATAATTACTGATCCATTACATGGAAAGTGAGTTCAGGATTCAATTAGATATTGTAGTGTTCTTACCTGCAACAAAAAGAAAAATAAACATTTAACAAATTTAAAACAATAATAATAATAATAATAATAATCTTTTTTTAAACAAAATTTTCAGATATAGTTAAGAATTTAAACTTAATACTTTTAAAAAACGTCTATTTAATAAAAAAAATTACTTTTATTTAATAGGAATTTTAGTCACAATATACGTTTATACACATAACTTTGGAAAATTTTGATATTAAATACCCACAGAGCACATAATATATATATATATATATATAAATTCAATGCAAAGTAGATGAATATTATACCATTATTATTATACAATAATTAGGTAAATATTTGCTTGTGATGAAATATTGCAACAAAAGTTTCTTGAATATTACGTTGAAATTTTCTATAAATGTAAGATAATAAATGTTAGCAATATTATATTTAAAAAATTGTTTAAATTAATTTTTGAAATTGAAGTATTCTATTAAGTATTACATTTATATTTATTATTTAATTATTTATTAATTTAATAAATTTTTCATGAAATTAATATTTAATAAAGTGCTTAGAATAAGACAAAAATTTTATTCCTACTTATTTAGAAAAAAAAATCGGACAAGTACGAGTTACACTCGCACTGAAATCGAGGGTTCCGTACTCGAAGCGAACTTATTTGGTATAAAAACAAATGTTTAAAAAATATTTGTTGTATGTCAAATAATATAAGTGATACAAAAAGGAACAATTTTGTAAAAATTAAGAAAATTGTTCCTCTTCGTATCACTTATATTATTTGTTATACAATACATATTTTTTAAACATTTGTTTTTATACCAAATAAGTTCGCTTCGAGTACGGAACCCTCGATTTCAGTCCAATTTTATTTTCAATTAAAATAAACATTTTCTTTAAAAAAAATGTGAAAAGAGAATATCGAATCAAAAAAGGAAGAATAGGAGGAAGAGAAAAAATTAGAAAAAAATAAATAGAACAGAGAAACGAATAAAAAAACCTATGGGAAAAGTCCACTTTTTTCAAAAAAATTTTCTTTTTCGAAAGAAACTTAATTAAAACAACTTCTTATCATGTTTGTTATATTATTTCTATAATCTACACACAAAAATGTGTGAAAATGAATAAATTTTAAGCCCTTTAGATAAAATTTTCTTCGTTGTTGCTTTCTAAATCTGAATTAGCGACTATTCGCTTTGAATTAGTGACTATTAATTCGCTTATTCTTAGCGCAGAGTATGCAGCTGGGAATAAGTGAATAATCACTCATTGAAAATTCGCTTATTACTAGCGAATAGTCGCTGATTGCCAGCGAATAGTCCCTATTTTAATCAGCCCAGAGTATGCAGCTATACGAATAAGCGAATAGTCGCTGATTCAAATTTAAAGAGTGGGAGAAAATTCATGATTTTTTCTATTTATCGCTATATTTTTTTTGTAATCTATACGTAAAAATACGTAAAAATATATAAGTTTGAATTACTTTAGATCAAATTTTCTTCGTTTTTGGTGAAAAAATATTTTTTTTTCCTAAAATTATCATTTTTCTTTAAAAATTTGATAAAAATTAATCATTAACTCCAATCGTGCTCACATCTTTTTCCCTGTAATTTTCACGCAAAAATACATTAATTATACACCAAATATGAACTATCTGGGTTGAATATGGTGAGAAAACGGATTGTCTCACTTCTTGTTTATAAATAATTAGGTATTAGAAATAAAATTTTTGTCTTATTGTAAGTAAATTATTAAATTAATACATATAAATTTAATCAAAGTTTATTAAAAACTTTAATTGTAAAAAATAACATAAACATTTTTTAAGTTTAATATTGCTATGCCATTTATTGTTATCTTTACATTTCCAGAAAATTTCAGCGTTACATTCACGAAACTTATGTTTCTCTCTTTTTCAAGGGAAATTAATTATATCACATAATTATTTATTTTTTATTTTAAGAAACTTTTTAAGTTACATACTTCTAGTCAAGGCCTAATGATTTTATGCAATATCGGTTTGCTTTGTTTATTTCACAATATTAAAATCTGGAACATTCATCTCGTAGTGTATTATAATTACAGAAACACTGGGGACTACAGAAATGATTAGTAGGAATAATGTGCCCCAAAAAAATAAAAAATTAATTTACAAATATCATAACAGACAGTTATTTTATATATGTGAATGTTTGAGAACTGATGTACTTTTAAGTATAGGTTTATTGTTTAAGATGAGGAAAATATACAAAAAAATATACTACAAGTACTGATAATTAACATTTATTAAATAGTAAAAAACGATCAAACATTAGCAACAGATTAATGGGAATAAATGCATTTTTATAGCGCTTGATGATATAAATTTGGTTATTTGTGGAACATTGTACGTTTATTCAACTTACAGATTATGGGTACTACAGAAAAGTAGAATTATTACGAAATGTATACTATATAACTGAAATATTTATCAATTTTCTCTCAAGTTATCAATAACTATATGTACAAAATACAAATGATTTAAAGCAGTTACACAGCAGTATTTTTATGTTTCATATACATCCTGGAATTTTATTTTCATGGATCTGCATCAGCATGAGTAGTCCAATATTTTTTTCAAATATTATCGTGGGAGAGAAATGTATAGAAGAAGCCATATCCTTCTTTAAAGCGTTCATTTGTTTCATATTGTATACTTAATAATGTCAGATATACTACTTATGTGTAGACGTTTTGTAGTCTAAACATTCTTCCAAACTTATTTTTTATCTTGAATTCTTCTATCATATATTATATTCCTTTGTTTGTTTTTCTTACTTTAGCGTTGCTTCGTATACCTACAAAATTATATATTAAAAGTTTCTCTTGATTAAATTTAATATTTTTAATTAATTTAAACTTTTGAACATGTAAAAATGACTAATTTACTCATCTTACACTACTAATGTTATTTGGAGGAACCAATTAATTTTTTAGAAGACACATGCTCCAGTCTTAAATTTTAATTTGTACTATAGTGTTCTATGAATCAACAGTCTTCCGGCTTTTTTAAAGAAATTAAAAGTGAAGTTTCTACATTACGAGCTGAAGATTTTGAAGAATTTTTTTAGAATGCAATGTTTCTCCTATGTTCAGGAACTGGACATCCTCTTTCTAGCACACCTATAACAAAAAAAGTAAATTTAAGTAACATTGAATTAACGTAAACCAATTTAATTAGTAGTCAATAATATTATATGTTACTAGACGTGATATAATGTGCAAAACATAAAACAAACTCGTAAAATATACTTAAAATATTAATATTTTTGCATTTTTATAAATTATTAATATTACTATGCAAAAAATTCAATTTGATTTGTGGCTTTTTTTCTTTTGTCAGTTGCTTTTCAATATGTTGTTGAAGAATTTCTGTATTATAAACTTATAATTTCTAATGTTGTAACATAATTTACAGCTTATAGAGGGTTTTCTAGATCTTATGCATCAATTGAAGGTTAAGGAATAGTCAATAAGGAGTCAGCAATTAATAAAATAACAAATCATATATTGTACACAAATAAGGAGAAATATATATATATATATATAGAAAGGATTACTCGTCATCTCGACATAAATAATACATGATTTCGTCGACCGACATTAAACGAAAATACAATGATTCGAAAATAAATTAAAGAGATTTTATCAAATTAACGCAAAGGAATATTTAAGATGAGTTTAGTACTCTCTAAATCTGAATCAGTCATATTTTACTGATTAGTAGTAGAAATCTACTAATTGCCATAGCGAGAATTGAGCAACTGACAATTAGTAGAAATTTACTGATTCAAAATATCAATTACTGATTGAATCAGTAATATAAATATATGGCGGCGGACACAAAATCTACTGATTTAATAGTTAATTTTAAAGGTTATGTTATATACAAATTACTGATTTACATAAGTTATTTTCTATTGTTTGCATATTCACTAATTATATTAGTAAATTTCAAAAAATAACTGAAACTTCAGTCAAAATGAAAAGTACTGATTGAATTAGTAAAATTTCTACTGATTCAGATTTAGAGAGTATAATTTATGCATTTCGATACAAGAGGACTTGATCTATACCAGGTAGGACTTACAGATATCCCTGAGTTCTAAATAATCTTGCACTGGAACTGAATAATGTTTAAGGAATCAATTTGCAGCCCATATAACATTGTTAAATTGATTCTCCTGAAATTTTAATTGTTTTGTTATTACAATGACTCTATTCTCGCGCATTCAACAATTTAAAAAGAAGTCTACTCTATTATTTCAGAAAATGTATTCATCTCTTCTTCCACATATCGAAAAAGAAGTATACTTTATATTTCATAAAATATAATTCTACTGTAATTATTAGTTTGTGTGTTGAATTTACTGAATTTTCGAATTAAAATTTTATATTTTTCTAAATCCTTCAACATCATATGAAAACAATTTCTCTGAGCGGTTTACTTTGTATCTAGAAAAATTGAATAAAGAAAAGAAGCAGGAAGGATTAATAAAAATATTTAGTGAATTTCCAAAACAATTTTATTTAATTGTACTAATAAAAAAATTGAGTTTAAATTGTCATTCCTACCACTACATCTTTTCATGAAAATCGTGTATAATCATTAAAATTATAATGTCCGTTATAATGTAGGATTGGGAAAGGTAGAACTATGATGCCCTGCCCAGTGGAAGGCATTAGTTTCCAGTTTCTGAAACAAAAATAATATTAAAGAACTCATTGCTCTTACTGAACGGTTTAAAAGATATATATTAATGAACACTTTAATATAGCTAACTTACTTACCCTATTATTAAAAACTTTTACTACTTTTATTGGACTTCCTTGCACCAGAAGTCGATTAAAAAAATTAAGAGATCATATAGGTGGATACAAAGTTCTGCAATCTTCAGAAGTTTATTAAAAATAATTCTTTTTTTCCATTGATGTCTCTCAATTCAAGGTACTCTCATACATCCAAAAGCTTATGTCTTAAGTGTCCTACAAAATGCAGAAATAAATAATTAGATTTATCCTAAGGATATATATTTCCTCGGAACAAATAATATCCTTAATTACGACGTCAGTAGGGTTGTGAGTGGTACGTTGTCAGAGAACTTTTAAGAAGAAAACTTTGTTTTTGGCTGGCACTGATGTTAGGAGCGCCGCATGTATAATAGTAGGTAGATTGTGTTGCTGTCTTTAAAAAAATATATATTACTATTTTCAATCTTTATCGCTGAAGAATGAAGAAGCATCAGTTTCGTCTATATTTACAATTTTGGAAGAATTTCTTATTGAAGGTATCCCGCTCAAATAACTCGACCGACGCTCAGACAAACGTTCTAATGGTAGTCGCGGGAAGCAGTAGCACACTGCTACTTGACTGGTAATGGAGCGTCCGTCGAGTTATTTGATCAGGACCCTCAGTTTCTTCTTCACTGCAGGAAGTTACATTTTCGCTTAGAGGTAGAAAGACTAGAAGAAGACAATGATATTTTAAAAATAAAAGTTTTAGCATAACATTTTCCCATTCTATTTAAAGATATTTTTCAATAACGTTATATATACTATATATAGCTATTTGGACATGAATTTTTTCCGCTCAGGTAGTAGATAAGAATCTGATCAATAAAATCATATTCATGAGGCGACATCTATTTACACAAACGCGTCAACTGCACACTGCGGAAGGTAACTCAACTTCAATACTTGTTACCACGCGATTTCTGTTTGTTGTCACGATCAGTAGGTTAAATCAAAGTGTATCATATAACAACATAAATAATTAGGAATTAATTGTATTATTAATCTGCTTTTTATTTAACTTTAATTGATTTCACTAATCTAAAATCTTCAAGTTACAATTTTTCACCTTTTCTATATGTATTGTTGTCTGTCGTTTACGTTTAAATAAATAATAAAATTGTAAACTATATACAAGGGCGGGTTTTAGAAGTATTCTTCATATCCTATACGGATGTTCTAGGGATATCGGATACCATTCGGAAATTAGAATATCCCTATGATGTTTGTTGGATATCCACGGACATTCTATGAATTCCAAGAACCGCCAGATATATATGCGCCTAGGTCGTATATGGGATATCCTAAATATTCGAATGCTGTTAAGTAATTACAAAGTGGTCTAATGACGTTCCTAAATTATTTTTAGAACGCACATATATATATATATATATATATTTCTGCGTTAAAGTATAACATTCTGAGGACGTTTCATGTTCCGAAAACGTTTGGCGAACATATGAACCATTTTCAGAACGTTATATTGAGTATAATATAGACATTAACTTTCTAAAAACGTTATTGGAACATAGAACGTTTCGTGCCCTGCCACTGGGTAATGTTAATAACGCAAATGCTATATAGATATGCATTTATTAATCTTGTTTCATATGAATTCAAATAAAATTAAATTAAAATTGAGTCATATTAATTGAACTTGAAGAAATTGAATTTCTTAAATATATGCCTTTATTTAGAATTATCATATTAAAAATTGAAAGGGATTCGATATATTTATTTATTTATAAATATACATTCCCCCGCAGTCCACACGATCGAACCATAAATATGTACCTATATATATATGTAAAAATTCCACAGAATTGTTCTATAGAAGTCATTTTTATAGACATGTTTCCATATATAGAATTAACATGTCAAAATATATCTCAGTTAGTAAAATATAGGATTTAATCATTTGCGTTATTAATTTACATAAAATTTCACTTATATCTTCACATTCACTTGTGGAGAATTTCGAGTGGAAACTCTTGTGGAACGGTATTCCATGGAATCTCTATGGAAAAAAAGCAATTATAATATATGTATACGCCCACGTGACAAGGGTCCATTTTGTCGATGCTAGATTTCGAGATATCGATTTAGAAAACGTACCATTTCAGTAATACCATTTCTCTTCTTCTTCTTTTATAACAAATATTTTTATAAAAAATTTTTTTTCTTTTCTCATTTCAATTTTTTAGAGTAATCTTTTTTATTTTGAATAACAAATGTCATAAAAAAATTCAATTTTGTGTTAACCAATAAAAAGTATTGAAAAAGTCAAAATTCTCCAAAACATGTTTTTTTATGAAAACAAAGTACAGGCTCATCCATAGGTAAAATCGAACTATTTTCAAGTTTTTATTTTTAATAAAAATATGAAATTTCATTAATCTTATAAATAATGAAAAAGGATTTTTTCTGAATACGTATAACAAAATGCTGGAATTTATTTTCTTTTTAGATGACTCGAAACTAACCTGTGCGATTTTAATACAATTTTTTGCAATAATTAATAGAAAATAAAATTTTAGAAAAAAATGATCTAATAGTTTATCCAAATTTTTTTAAATCCTTAATTTCCGGAATAGCGGAAGACAAGAATTATATAGAAGATGTTGATTTGTCATTCTACAGGTGTCATTGACTTATACAAATCGGCTCTATCGCTTTAACATTCAAATAGATTTTTAATAAAATGCATTATAGGTATATTTGAAAGTTATAGCAATAACTGATTAAAGACAGTTATGATTTTTTGTTAAATTTTTCTCAAAATTATTTTCGAAATTTCAGACTTTTTAATTTTGTTACTTGGAAATTCTTGTATTTATATTAGCCAAAGTTCCTCCACCGTATATAGAATATATAATATATATGTTAAATTTAATTAGAAGTACTCAACAAGGATTATGTGTTTTAACTAATAATTATTATGTCAGGGAAAATAAATATCAATGTGTTATTGTTTCACCGATTTTGGTAAAAAATTATAGTTCATGTGAGATGTGTATATATCAAAATTGAAACTCCATGACTAGAAAACGTGGCAGATGTATAATTTTGGCATACATGACGATGAACCGCGATTTCAAGGAGGTTTTTGGAGGTTGGTCGAAAGTGGTGTGAGTATGTGGGGGTTAAAAGACGTTGCTTGGCAACCACTCTTAGCTTTTCGCAATGGCTGCCACACACGTCACATACATACTCCCCTTTCTGTCATGAAAGTCACCCTTTCTGGTTGCTAGCTTAATACATATATTGCATCTTATGCGATTCTACCCGTACCAGCTAAATTCTTAAATTTTGTTCGAATTGAAAATTTCCATATCTTTCTCCTTTACTACTGATATGCAATGTCGCTCGAGGGATCTAAGTATGAGTCGAACGGAAAATTGAACAGTAATCTAAAAATATACTCTCTTTTTTGAACTTATACGAAGATACTATTAAGCTTTACAGATACCTATAAATATATACAAGTTTTTGTCAACATCTAGCAATTCGCATATAAATATACTCAATTAAGTCCATTTTATAATTATTCTGCAAACTTATTGGAATCATTTAATGATAACTTTAAATTTCTCATAAAAATCTAAGTTTCACGGTTTTCAGAATTTGTCACTGTAAAATAAGACTTCTTTCTATAGATTCTTTAAAAATTCAAAATTTTCACATAAATTGTCATTGTGAACATCAAGGAGTCCAAAATAACCCTAAAAAAAATCACTTATGAATATATTTATATGTACTTGCGCACGTGTGTCACAAAACTTTGCACGATAATAATTTTGAAAAATTTAAATAAAAACTGGAGACATGCAATATTTTTTAAAAAATTTTCAAAAAAATAATTTTTTTAATAAATTATATATATATTTCCATATGTGAGACAAGCGCTAACTGCGAAGGCATATAAATATATATATATATACGTGAGTATAATCACAGATATATTCCTCTCTACATTAACTGTATAGCTAATATAATTCAGATAACCCACACAGAACCGAGAATTTCCTCAAGATTTCCATAAGCTCGCACTGCAAACTTTGGAATGTTTAAGGAGGTTGTTCCAGATCTTATAAGAAGGAGATGGTGAAGTGGAACAGACACTGTTCAAGAATGTATAGGAGTTTATTTCTTCCCATATATATATATATATATATATATATCAACGTTAAGAAACCGCTGTGTTCCGTTATAGTACTGAATGTTTTTGTTTTAGTCATTTAATCAACACTTTGCCTCCTCATATAGAGATTACAATTTTTAAATTAAAAATTATAAAATCGCCCAAAAAGTTAGGGTTTAAATAAAATTTTCTATATTTTTGAAAAGTCAATAATACCTTTATATATTTTATTAGTTATAGTCTATATCAATCTTTACGAGTCAGATAACAAAAAACACAATTATTTTATTAACTTTTCGACGGACACAGCCGCCCTCTTCAGAATTGTAATATATTTACACAAAATATATCGTGATTGACGGTCAATGAACTTATAAGGTAACTTAAGACAAAAAATAGGATTATATAGAGAAACAACTCTATGGAGGTGATTAAAATTATAGATGAAAAGAAGATAAGAAAAAAGAAAAGAATTTCAAGATAATATAAGATTGCGTCTATTTCATGAAAAATTGTTTGCATCTATAGAATTTAATTTATTAGTATCATCTTTTTTGTTAAGAGCATTATATGTTGCAAATTTGTGTATATAGATATATAATTTCGGGAATGAGTTTATATACATCAATATATATTTTATTATAAGGTTCTCTGTCAAGGATTGTACTATACTGTCTAAATTTGAATAAGTGCATCAAACTTCACTTAGAATGTTTCAAAAGTCTTCCATGTAGAAAAATAATAAATGTATATGCACTTAAAAATAAGTGATTTTCACTCAAAAATAAGTCAGGTTTCACTTATTTTTAAGTGCATAATACACTTATTTTTCTACGTGGAAGACTTTTGAAACATTCTAAGTGAAATTTCAATTATTCATATTTTTCGTTTGACTATAACAAGCTGATGTACAATTCACACAGTTAATCAGATATAACTTCAAAGAGCCAATTAATTTTACACCATCAGAAAGATTGAAATTGTATTGTTTCAATACTGACAAGTGCGATTATACTTGCATTTCAGAGCCGACTTGAGTATAACTATACTACTACTACTACAGTATAACGGACTAACGCGAGTATCAACTATATACGAACACAAATAACCGCGACAACAGACGACGCGCGTCTTTTACTCCCACTACACCGGAGAAATCGTTACGCGTAAATTGAGTAATATCGCAACAATCGAAATAAAATTAGCATAAATAACTCTGACCGAAAGCCAAGGCGAAATCATGCTGGAGCCTCTACCAAAGCGCTGATTTCTACACTTTATGCCATTATGGCTATTTTGAGAGATATAACGACAGTAGATCAGGATAGTTTCATTTTTATGTTTCGCATTTTTTTCTTATGCTTGTAAAACAGGATCCTTTTGATATACGCGAAATTTTTGAAAAATCAATCAATTTTAATAACTTTATTAGTTAATAATATTAACTTAATAAGTTTAAAAATTGGGGCAAGGGTCGTTATATCAGGAGAGTAAAAGACTGGGTAAGAGAAGAGAATACTCTCTAAATCTGAATAAGTGAAATTTCATTTATAATGTTTCAAAAGTCTTCCACGTAGAAAAATAAGTGTATATTATGCACTTAAAAATAAGTGAAACTTGACTTATTTTTAAGTGAAAATCACTTATTTTTCTACGTGGAAGACTTTTGAAACATTCTAATAAGTGAAATTTCACTTATTCAGATTTAGAGAGTAAGAATTAAGAAACCAAAGTTATGGGTGGTGGAATTGGAAAATGAGGAAGAAAAGAATAACGTGTAATGAGTTTGAAATGGAAATTAAAAGGAAAATTGTGGACTTTAGCTTAATACTCTCGGAACGCAGAAACAATGGAATTAATATTAATTAACACGTTGTCCGTATAAAGAAAGTTCCTAGTGATCGAGGGCCCTAGGGCAATTGCCCTTCTAAATCCGACCCTGGCAGCACTGTTGCGATATTACACCAAAGCGGTGGGCCCATACGTGGGCTAACATCAATCCATTCATATATGAAGGGAAGCCACATGGTGGTGAGAACACCTTCAGCACGCGGCCGTGTCCCATTCAGACCGCTTGAGTTCAAACTTTCAACCCTTTAAAGCATACACTTCTGTAGCCAATAAATTTAGCAATCAAGTGCATTATAGGGAATTTTCAGAGTCACTGATTAAGAATTCGAAATCTGATTTCTCAAATTTTAGGGGGACTTTGACTACTTATTGATATAGGTGAAAGGTTCTTTAAATATATTGTTGAGCGTGTTAATTTTCTTGTAAATATATAGAAATAATTAAAAGCGTCAAAGTGTAAATGACAATTTTATTTATTGTATCTCTGGACATACGTTTAGATAATAAGAATATTTTTATTATATTGAAAAAATAATAATAATTGTTTACCTCAATTATCTGTTAAATAAAAGCATAAATGCAAAACTTATTATTATTGTTAATTGTTAAAATATACTTAGATAAATTTAAAAATGGTTTAAAATGATTTTGATATAATAAAACAAAAGAAATCGCTATTTACGGAATAACGGAAAATCTAGTATTACATATTGCAGAATACATTTTTTCGGCATATGCAAAATCTTTCAGTGTACAATGTTTGAACAGCAATAATTGGAAAAAAGCTATGCATCGTCGGGTCACTAAACATGCGTATGTTTATAAATACGGTCCAACCCACTGCATATGTTGCTTTTTTTAACTGACGTGTGTCTGTCTGTTTCTATTGCTTAGCAAGCAGGAGTTAGTTAGCGTATGTAGTCACAAATGTATGCAAAGACCCCGCAGGTAAAGAAAATTTATGTACGGTTCGGGAGAGAAACCTTTTTATCAAAGAGAGAGAGAGAGAGTGCGGCAAGGAACAAGAGAAAAAGAAGAAGGACCATGAAAGGGTTGCTTTTTATGGATAGTAAAAAATATGATAATCTATACTCCACTGAAAGAGAATATATAATTCATTATTCTGCAGCATTTAAAAAGAGCGCATAGGTAACGACGACTATTCCCCTTCGGATGAATCCCGCCTGCTTTAAAATGAAGGGGTTAAAAAATAGTAGAGATTGAGATGAGATGTTTAGAAATAGATTAAATTTCGCGCTAAAATTATTTTTTTTACACCGCAATATTTCAAATTTAGAAACTAAGAATTTCAATTTTTTATACTGAAAAAAATTAAGCTGAGATGATCTTCAACTATATATATAAAAGTAACTACTTTTTTAATTAGTTTAACTCTGTGTGTGTAATTAATTTAACTATTTTTTAATTAGCAGTTCATTTTACTAAAAAATGTAGTTAAATCAACTACAAAAACTGAAACAACTATACAAAATCTCATTGTGCCAACTATACATTCTTAGTTCTTTTATAACTATATATATATAGTTTCTTATATATGTATACAATTTTTTAAATTCAGTTGATGACCTATATATATTGTACCTATAGGCAGAGTATATAATTATACAAATAAGTAATCAAATCTAGTTTTTTTCAGTGTGGGAATAGTTGGTTTACCATATATATACAATATATATATATATATATACTTACACTACTTTGTATTTTTTAGTTACAAATTATATAATGTATTATACTTACCTTTATTTAAAATTACATTTTTAAAAAGTTGACAAATGTTATGTGATAGTTGTAAACTTTTGTTGCAAATCAGTTCTAGAAGATAGTTGCAAATACAATGAAGAACAGGTAACACTTATATATGTTGTACAATAAAAGGAATCTCACGACCGATTGTAACACCTGTTTTAATACGCTTACAGAAGGGTGTTATGAATATAAATAGAAAATTACGTGTTATTGTAATTATTTAAATGGATTTTGATGTATTGATTAAATAAAATTTTACTTTCTTAAAGTAAAATTTAGTGCTAAACACAGTCTATATAGTTGAAAAATATTCTACAAACATATTTTTGAGAAAATTCATTGTAGGGCAATACCAATTATTTGTATATAGTTAGGTTAACGTGGTTCGTGAATGGAAATGCAAAACTCTGATATAATTGATAAGGATTTGAAAAAATGAATTTTTTTTTACTAGACTCAGAAATCCTCAGGCAATTAGAACTGTCCCGCCAATACCCAAACCCTATACATTACGAAAATTAGATTGTATAGTTAAATAAATTACTGTATATATTATTATCAATAGTCCATAGACGCCATATGAAAATATTAGGTGCTAAAAAATAAAATTGATTTTTTGCACAAACATTGCAAAAAAATCTTCAACTTACTGTAAGCAGTGTATGTAGCAATATGTTAGGCTCTTAAGAAAATTATTATTTTTAAAAATATAAAATTATTTCTTTTCAAACATAAAATTATGATGCAATAAGTACAGAAAGTCATAGTTGGGTTACGCATAGGAACAATAGTATTGTACCACTATTGTTCAATATTATACCTGCTGAAGGTAGGGTCTGCTCAGCTATTGTAACGTAGACACAAACACTGATTTCTTATAAATTACATGCCTTAGTTTTTATATATATTACACTATTTTTAAAACATTTTTTGTTATATTTATCAACTTTGTTATAGATGTAATTAATTTAACAATAAATTATTTAAAAAAAACAAAAACATGTATTTATTTTTAGACCATGTCTTAATTTTTTTAAAGAGAGATGCAAAAAGATAAGAAAAATTTATAGTTGACTGGAAGAAAATTTGTGATCAGCCGAAAATAGAAGAAAGCGAAAAATGATAATAGCAACTAATTGATGCGCTATTAATAAATGTTGGGTTTTCGCACTCTCTAAATTTGAATCAGTGAAAAAGTCACTGGTCTCAAATCAGTCGCTAAATTCTAGCTATTTGAATCAGTAACATTTCACTGATTTTCAGTCAAAATAATTGATTCTCCAGTGAAATGTCACTAACTGTCAGTGAAAACCACTGATTCAAATAGCTAGAATTTAGCGACTGATTTGAGACCAGTGACTTTTTCACTGATTCATATTTAGAGAGCAAATTCCAATAGGTGAGAGTCCTTATTGGTATTATTTATCCTTTTACAATTTTATTGTTTCGTGTTTTCGTTAAGTGTTTATAGATTATTGGGGGTGATTTTCTCTATAATTCTGGGTGATAAAAGCGAGAGTAAATTGATTATCCCCGCCACAAAGGACGTAAAGAAATGCGACATTCCATGTGTAAATAAGTCACTCAAAAACGACAAGTTGCCTTTATATCTTTTATATAAATATGTAATAATTTTTAGGTAAACGTACTTCATTAGCAACAATAATGAAAAAATTAGTATACCATATATGTAAAGGTTCAATTTATTAAATAAAACAATTAATTTGTACAGATAATAATAATAAGTCTCTGAGACTTAATGAAAGTAATAATAAACTTTAATTTAATTAAGCTTTTGTTACTACATTATTTATTAACCATTCATTTATAATTTTGAATAGAGAATTTTAATTCTTTGACAACGACGTGCAAAGTAAAAATTATATATACATATATGTTAAATATACATCGCACAAATAGTTTCTATACTTGAAACTTGAATCGGCAAAATTATATCAAAATTTTTTCAAATTTAATCATTAAGGAAAATAATAGAATTTAATTGATTAAGCGGTTTAAATTCTCATAGAGTATATTAATTGCTTTTTATATAGGTATTTAAATTTTTATTATTTATTCTTTCACGAAAAAAAAGTTTTAGAAAACTTGGTCTTTAACACCTCTAAAGCTATATTATGTATATATAATTGAAAATAACTGCTATACTTTATAGATCTATGATTCTAAATTTCATCACGACTAAACAAAAGTTATAAGATTATGTAGATTTTAGAGGTTTGAAAAATAGTTTAAACTTTGTCTTGAGCAACAGGTGTCTTTACAAATTAATTGCCCTAATTGATTTTAAAACATATAGATTTGTAAACATTTAATATTGGTGTATTATATATATAATTTCATTATTTAGTTGTCTTTTATTAATAAAATATAGCAAAATTGTTTCATCTTCTTTAAAACTATAGTTTTAACTTATTCCAATTCCAACTAATGCGTTGACGATTCTAGCAAAAAAATAGTCTTTAAATATAAGACTTATTTTTGAAAGAAAATATTTTCAATTTATAAAAAATATAATCTAACAACTTACCTTGTTCGTGAATGAAAGAAACTATGTTTCAGTAAATCTTGAAATACTTTGTTACAATCGCATAATAAAACACTTGAAGAAATATATCTCTCTCTATCACAAACATACATATTTAAAAATTATTCAACTTGTATTATATTCATATTAATCACAAAAAAGACATAATTATTTCACCACTGCCGGAAAAACGGAAGGAAGAAGAATCCAAAGTAAACAAGACAGAAGTGTGTCAAAGGAGTTTATTAAAGACCAGGAGATTTGATAATGCTTTAATGTGTACGTCTCTTTAAAGAATAGTATCGAATTTCAGTTTCCGGAATTTTATTTAAATAACAATAAGTTTACATTTTTTTCGAAACTTTTCTAATAATTATATAATAATAATAATAATAATAATAAAATTTATGTCATTATTTTGAACATACTTAATAAATTACTTAATTACAAATAAGTTTTATTTTAATATTTTAAAGTTAATTTAGTACAATTATTAGAATTCTATAATTTGTAAAATATAAAGAAAAATTTTGTTACAGTTTTTCCTAAGTTTAAAGAATTATTTACAACAAAACACTTTGAATTAAATATGATAGATAGAATTTTGCGCTCAAGTATTTTTTTGTTTCTAAATCGTTAACAAAGGAATCAATCAGGATGGAGAAAATAAAATAATTGTACAAATAATAATTATATGTTTAACCGAATTGTAGTATAAGAAACATCGTAAGAGAAAAATCAAAGAGGAGACTGTTGAACTGACTCCTACCATCTCGCAGAACCGACGGGCGGGAACTGTACAGTCGAACGTAGCATTGGCTGCATCGGCTTCCATGTATCTATACAGAACCATTTTGAACAGTACTAACACATGCGTCCAATTCACGTAACTTTACTATGCGTGCGCGTCTTCTTTTAATCTAAAGATATCTATAAAAGAATAGTAAGAATTAAAACTATACTTTATACTAGACACAATGCTATTTATTAGAAAATTATAAATTCTTCTTAAAGTCAGATTCAAAAGCTCATTATATGGTCAAACTTATTATATTATAAATTGGATTTTATCAACTTTTAAATATTAACAAAATTCATGATTGAAGAAACTCTTTTTCTGGACTATTGTACACTTATTTATTTATAGCAAACCTACTGTACAGTTTATCTTAATTAATTTCTCATAAAGTCATTGATAAAAACGCGACTTGATTAATGACACCTGAAAATTAGATTGACTATGTAATAAAAAGAAACAATGTACACTACTCACCAATCGGTGTACCAAATAAGTTCTTAAATATTGCATGTCAAAACACCATTTTTCACAAAAAATTTCAATATGTTAATCAAGCAATTAAATTATCTGCGATAACATAGTTTTCATTCCTATATTGATATCGTAATAGTTATATCCTCCTGCGTTAATAGAAAAAGAGATATAAAATATGGACAAAGACCTAATAAATAATAAAAAAAGAAAGAATAAATTTAATTGTTTAATATTTTAAGAGTATTTATTTCTGCTTGAACCATTATAATGTTTTATGTGAAATCCCGAAAACATGCTGCCTCCATGATAGAGGGTTCAGTCCAATAACATCAATACATATAAGATTCTTTACCGTCTCTCTATAGACTATATGGAAATCCCTCCTACTAAAAGAGGAGAAAAAGCCAACAATACTTGATGCTACATATAGCTTGAGTTTCATATAAGAGTTAAAAACAAGTCCATTATCATTTCCCTATAGTACTTGAGAGCGTAATCAATATATCCCTTTTGAATCATGAGCTAGGGATTTATTGACTAATGACGAATCAGAAAAATAACATTTAAATTCATCAACATTTATTGAACTTGTTTAATTTTCTATTAACATGCAGAAAATTAAATATTTTATTTTCAATTAATTAGATTTCTTAAAAATTTGTAACGTAACATATAGATTTTACTTTTGGAATAAGCATATATCAATCTTATAATGGATGCAAAGAACCTAAATGTGTAACTTAATAGGACAACCCCTTACAACCCTTCTGGCCTTGGGCTATTCTCAAATAAAAATAAAGAAATTTTCAGACGGCAACACATGCAAAAAAATAAAGGCGTATCTGTGTGAAAAAGGTGAATATGCAAATATTTAAATGAATTGAAAAGCGAGATCCCAATGACACACACGTACCGTTATTTCGACTCAAAAAAAGGTTTCGCGCGTCTTGCAACATATATATATATATATTATATTTTGATTTCCCAAAAAAAATTATTTTTCATAGTTTTCTGGGGTTATTTATTTATTTATAAAATGTTAATAAAGCATTGTTCTTCAAATCATCTAGAAAATCTACAAATTATTCCTCATACATTCATATGACTATAAATAAACCATTGAGGAAGAAAAGAATCATTATAAAGTATTTACTGTATACGCACCTGTTATAAAAAGAGACACTTTACGCACGGTTTTCCGTATGCGTTAATAAAATTCAACTTATAGTGTTGCAAAAAAATAATCAACTACATGAATCATATGGGCTTTAGGATTCGTAATAAAAAATCAAAACAGGATTTTTTGTTAAATGTGCATAAGTTTCGACATGATAGTTGACAGTAGATCGAAGTCAATACTTTGTCAAACATTGAGTACAATTTTGTAAATTTATTGATAAATTAATTCTTATAAGTATTATAGAAAATTAAATTATGAAACAAAGTATACGTTAATTACATCAGTTAAGTTGATATGAATAAATAAAAGAAATTGATTATTGATAACTTTAAAATTTGGATTTCTTATTTTTTGACATATAGTTTTTGAAAAACTTTATTGAATAAATAAATAAAATGATAAATTATTTGTATATAGAATTATTAAAAAGATTGTCTGTTTTTTAATTTATTGAATAAATTATTTTTTAATGAAATAATAATTATAAAAGTTGAGTTTTTATTCACAAAAATTACAAATTAAAAAAATATTAATAAATTTATTTAAAAAATAGGATTGTTATAAATATTAATTTTTTTTAATATAAACTAATTTAAATTCATCAGGAATCACAAATGTATCACACATAACATTTAAATATGTATAAATTTTTTTAACAATATTTAAACTTGCAAGAAGAAAATAAAAATTAAGTCGAAAAAAAGAGAATAATGATTAAATTAAGATATGAAAAAATGAATTAAACACACTAAGAAGAACTCACTGATCTTATCTCATTTAATAAGTGAAAGCATCTACGGACAATTTAATGATACACACACTTTCGCTTCCAAATTTGAACTGCCTACCACACGTGGTCTCCTGTCGCTTCATCTATGTTTCATCCCTCTCCTTCATTGCACCGGTGATCTCATTCCCCTGCATAAACTTACGACCCTCTACTTGATAAATTAGTTGGATGGTCCGCGCGCAATATGAGAATTTACGCTTCACAATATTCACTAAAAACTTGAATTTTTTATGGATTTTCAATTTTTTTTCCAATGGCTACTGTAACAGCAAGTAATTTTCATATCTTATAATTTACTGTAAAATTTTAGTATTTAAATTCGACAATTTTAAATTATTTAAAATTATTGGTAAAAAAATATTGCTGATACGATTCTAAATATATTTATCAAGAATACAACAGGTCGATGCATTGAAAGTTTATTTGTTTTAATCTGTTTAATTGAAATGCAAGTCAACCTTTGAAGCCCCTACTCAAATAATCTAATTAAGAAAGTATGACTATTATATATTTTTTATTATTATATAATTAATATATTTCATTTAGGGTAATGATGTTTTCAATTAGTTGAAAATAAAACTTGAACTTTTTTTCTTAAATTTTTTAGGTATTATTATGTTTTTTTTATTTAATTTTTTTATACTTTTTTGTCGGTATATTTAGCTTTAAATATTAATTATTTTAGCACAAATGTGTCGGAAAATTAAATAAAAATTGAATTTTAAATAAGAATCCCTATTTGAAAAATTTGTTGAATTAAAATTTTCCGTTGACAAATGTAGGTACGTATTCAAGTCAGATCCTACATTTATATAATTTATATATGCCGTTGTCGCTCATTATTTGCATATGTTCGTAACTCTTATATACAAGGCAATGACGTGTACCTGCGCGACCAGAATGGAGCCCCTTAACCCTTCTTGGATGGAACCTTTTTAACTATGATGAAAAAGCATATACCTCTTCTAACGTTTTCATTTCTCCGTATTTCAGCCGTTTCATCCCATCCTGCTTTTTCTTTCAAAAGGCGATTGGGGTTGATTCAAAGCATTCATAATTATATGCAAAGAATCACGGTTAGTCTATGTACCATTTTAAATATCTAAATCATTCTTGCCTGTAAACTGAATAGATTTTAAAATTATATCATATTGATATATATACAATACTCCTTTTCAGAAGAACCACTTTAGTAACACTAGTTTTTCTTAAAACATTTTCGTTAAATTTTACTTCCTTAAAAATTAAAACCTTTTCCTATTTTCTTTTAATCATTAAACAATGTTTTAATATCATCATTTTCAAAGTCTTTAAATTCGATAAAATTCCTTATAGATTCTATAAATAAATTGCTTAGTAAAAAGCTTCATTACCTTGCTCCAACGTTGGAGTTTCAAAAATATTTTAATTATTCTTATTTGAAACTATTTTAATTAATAATAAAAGATGTATAGGAAATAAATAAATGGCTAAACAATCTGTAAGTTTATATGAAGGGTCATATATTAATTTTTAACATATTGTACAAAATGGATTTCTAAATAAGTTACGTAATGTACAAGGAATGTTACATTTGTCAGGTTTTATCAAGGTGATTTCTATTTTTTTTAATGGAATAAAAATTAATTTAATACTTAGTGTGTCCTAAACACTACTTACATATTATGAGAAATTATGTTTATTTTACATTTAATTGAATATTTTTCTCTTCACATTCATAGCCCGTAAATTGTCTACCCTACATAATTTTATATCAGAAGAAAATTGATTGTTAAAAAAAAATTAAACAAGAATTTATAAATTCTAAAAATGTCTACAATTTATACAACAAATATAAAATGCGCACTTTATAGAAAAGCATTTATTTGATAATTTAACAAATTATAGGTACAATTATTGTTTTCTCAAATATGAATATTTTTTAATATTTCTTATCGATAAATTTGTTAATTATATTTTGACGTGAAATGATCAAATTATGTCTTATTTAAATATATTTTTAATATCGTTTAATTTTTAAGTACGCGAGTAAAAGTTTTAACATTGAGAAAAATTTAGAAATGTATCAAGTATACAAGTGGCCCAGTTGTTACACGTGAATAATAATAATAATAATAATAATTTAAACAAACATAATTCTTTATATTTTATACGATAATTGTAAACAAAAATAAATAAAACAATTATGTATTACAAAATTAATTCTTACTTCTGTTTAAATGATTTCCAACAGTATAATTTTGGTTCATGGGTAACGGACCTTGGCATTTACCTTACTTTCCCTTATGAAATAATGTATTGGAATAAGTATTACATTACATACTGAATTAAGATTTGGAATAATACCGAGTTCACCTGATGTGCATTAAGTTTCTATGGCTGTTTTGACTGCACAGTAGTGATATACATTAAACATCAAAAATACAATCCGTTATAAAACCTACTGCACGTAAAAAAATATTTGGCAACCAGGAATTAATTTAATACTAAATTCACTACTTAATCTAATACTAAATCCAATAATTAATACAATACTTAATCCAATACATATTTATTCCAATATGTTTTTTTTCATACGAGTCAATAGTTTTAGAACAAGTAACTTGATAACAATAAGCTAATCTTAAAGAATCAAATTTTTCAAATAGTAGAAAACTATAACTGTAATCTTCTGATAATTGTCTATAATAATTAATAATAGTACACTTAACATTTTTTTGTATTATATTTAAATTTTCGAAATTAGCTGCATTTGAATCCATTGCAGTTCATATTTTTGTTTTACGGATCCATATTCAAGCTTACAATGAAAATAAAATAATAAAAACGATTAAAATATTTTATCTAAAATGGCACAATCTAGTATATAAAGAGCCATTAAATAACTATGCCACTCTCCTAGGAGAGGTCAAACATTTTTTATTTAACAAAATGAGAGATTGAGTGTAAAAAATAGATTAAAAATACCATCACTTAGTTTTTTAATGGCCCCTTAATGCACATAAAGGACAAGTTAAGTTGTTCAATATTACAATAACAAACATTACAAAGGTGTAAATAAAATCGAAATTAATAACAAAGCTGTTACTAAACTCAATATTTGTTTTTTTTTTAATTTGAATTAATTAAAAATTTGCCAAAAATTATTATAATCATTAATTCTGAAACAAAAAAGAATTTTTCCCAAACAAAATTTTCACTAAAATAAAATAGAAGAATTGTTTCTGTTTTCATCAAATTATCTTGAAACAAGCAACAAACATTGTTATGCATTAAAAACGTTTTATATTTTTTTTCTTGTTATAAAACATATTGTTAAAAAAATCTATAAATCTTTTATCATTTCTTAAAACTTGAAAAATATTTTAAAAATTAATTGTAAAGTATTGTTAACAATCTATTCTCGACCATTTTTATAAGAGAATTTAACAACATAGTAAAATCTTTTTAATAAAACCACTTTTAGAAATTTATTCCGTTAATAAAGTTAAAGAGAAAAGAAACAAAAATTATGTGATATTCAAATCCATAAGGCCAGAATAAATATATATAAATATATCATAGATTCATTATTAGCCTTTGGTGATATACTATAATTATTAATAATATGTAATTGAACATCTTCGGCAAAGGAGATTAACTTCTAATCAATAACTTACTCTAAAAATCATTACTTCCATCAGTATATGGCTCTGTTTAATAACACTAATATTAATATAATAAATTCTCTAAAATTAATTTGCAAACTTGAAAATTAATAAGAAATTAACTAAAAATTTGTTTACAAAACACAAAAATAATGTCTTTATTTTTTAACATTGACTTTTAAATGAATTCCAAAAAAAATTTTTAATGTCGATGAAATTTTGATTTACAGAGGCTTTCATCACTTTTCTAGATAATAAATGAATTTCTAATACATGCCTAAGGGAAAAATCAAAGTTAAACTTGAAAGTAACGTCATTATCTAATAAAACATAACTTTTGTTCACAGTTTCAGGAGAATAGAAGATTCAATTGATTTTCCGAATGGACGGACTTTTTTTTAGGAACGATTGTCTTGACTTCCTCCCATTCTTTGTTGCATCATTGAAAGTAACATTTCCGAATATTGCTGCATCATATTGACAACTTTACTCTGATCTTGACCTGCAAGCAATTCTTGAAATTTTGCTGTTGCCTCATTAACGCTTATATTATCAGGAGAGTTGTTTTCATTTTTAGCAGCGACAACTAGACGCAATGTTCGCATCGCTTCATTAACAGAAGATTCCAAATCACGTAGCATTGTATCTCTACCAATTGTCGTACTTGAAGGATCATCACTATCGTTTAAAGTAAGTCGTTTATAAAGTTGAACAACATTATCAGCCGTGCGAGTTAATTCATCAGCTACGGTACTGCATAGTTGTGTTGATACTAGAAAAAATTATATCACATATCATACTCTTGCGTCGAATTAGCGCAAAAATATCAATATAGGGGATATCTAACACAACTAATAAAATTATCATCTGTCTTATTTAACTATTTGTCGTCAATAAATCGAACAAACGCGATATTGTTGACGCGTGCATTCTTGATGAAGTGAATTTTAAATACAATTCCCTCTCACTTCGGAATCTATTGAAATTCGATTTACAATTTATAAGTGATTTTCGCAAGATCGCATTCAATATGACATTTTTGGAATTATGCGAAATCTATATTTACAAATTTACTACAGGCGAATGATAAAAATTCAAAAAATAAATTTTATAATTATGCAATTAAATGTTCATGCACATGCATATCCCAAAAACAATTTTTGTTTTACTTGTCTGTCCCAATGGCAATATGGACATTGCCGTTGGGACAGACACCCGTGCGCCTAATGCACTACTGCATGGGAACTCTCAATTATTTCTACAACACATAAAAGAAAATAAGAAAGTGTAACCAAAAAATTGTTTTTTTTCGGACACCTTAATAGGCATACAATAAATTTGTTATGGATACATTTATATTTAAAGTTTAACATCTTACGAAGCAATAATTGTGTTTTATTTATACTATAGATTATAAATCAAGTCACTAAGAGGAATAAATTTTATACAAGATACTAAAAACCCCCAAAAAACGAGTACGACGGCTAGTCATAAATGGACAAATAAGTATTTTTTACTAACGTTTAGACAAAAAGTCATGCAGATCAAAATTCTTCCTAAAATGTATAACTTTTAATTATAAATTTCTATCAGGCATACAAATTGGAAACATTTAATAAGCTTTGACAATTTGTTTCGTTTACCTAATTCTTCCTCCATGTCTACTACAAAAAGAAATTTTCAATCTCAAATTCGCTTATTAACTTACACAAAAAAAGGCAAAATAAAAAACTGTTGTTTGAAGATTGTCATATATATGGGTCCTTACAAGTCTTTGTATAATATTGATTAAAGTTTATAATTTTTATTAATATAGTACACGGAGAAACCTTTGGGTGATTCGGTCTATCAGAGTTGTGAAATCTTTGTTTACCACTGTGTGGAACGCCTGCTCTCCCTTTTTAGGCGCGCAGTGTTTCTGTTTTTTGTTAAACTGACTTTATAAAAGTTTCGGTTTCTCCGTATGCATTCTAGGAAAAATTTACCAATAGAAGAACAATTCAAATATTTTAATTTTTTTCCAAATAGTACTTTTTTGAAAAGTATAATTTTCAATTTCAATTTTAATCACGTTCCAATTGCATCAATTTTTCATAAAAAGGAATAACAAAAGAAAAATGGTGCTACTTACAATCTGCACTAGTAACGTCGATTCCGCAATCAGTGTCTTTAACAGGAAGTTCATGAGGACTAGGTTCAAGTTGATTTCTATTCGTTAAAGAAAATCTTGAATTATTTTGAGCGCTTATCCCCTCTACAGGTCGATTATTAACTGTGTAAGAAGAACCTATCCTTTTCATTCCTTGTCCAGAAATACATACACTGAAACAAATAAAATACTCAATAAAATATCTGAACATAACAAATTTTATAGATTGTTCGATATATATTCGATTATGTTCTTTAAAACTTTTATGATGACGGTAAAATATAACTAGTCAAATTTGTTGTTGAAAAAAAACCCACAAATATAGTTTTAATGCAAGTCCATGCTATACATCTTTATCATGTGAAAGCTTTTCGACGATGATGTTGACATTTGAAGTTAGGTAACAAAACTCTAATTAGTTGAATCTAAACATTACTGACCTTTATGCTATGTATTTTTGTTTATAAAAAACAGATTCAAACAATTAAGACCGAATTATAAAAGAAGCACATTTACCTAGCAGCGGAATGATCAATACTGATACTCCTAGGCCGTAGAGGTAAAGATGGCTTTCCATTTCCGTTAGAAGACGTTTCTTCAGAGCTGGAATCCTCTTGATTACTAATTTGACATAAATTCACTGAAACCAAAAATCATTTATCAAATGTCTTACAATAACAATCCATTACGTTAGAATTACTAAAACAGGATTTACAAAACTTACTTGTAGAATAAGCTCCTTGCATTCCTCTTCTTCGCAGTACGGAAGGAATATTTGATCCAAAGTTAGTCTTCACTAAGTGAGTGACCTTATTCTGAGAACTAATTGTAGGTCTCATTAAAGCATTTATTCTACTATTTACAGGTTTACTATTCCAGTCTCTAACAACACCACTTGCTCCGGCATCCGATTCAGAATCACTCTGAAATTTTCAAATTTTTCAAACACCGAAAGGAATACAAATATTTTTTAAATGATAAACTATACCTGATTAAGTACACCAACACTGCTACTTCGAGTCATATGAGACGAATGACTTTTTGCAATTGAATGTCTTGATATACCTACATTTGGATTTCCGATTCCCCCTCGTGATGAAGTGTTGACAATTTTATTGGGTAGTTTTCCTGGAACTAATATACAACATTTTCTTATATAGCGTGATCAATAAAAGAATATTTTTATTTACACATATATGCAACTTAAATAGAAAATAATCAATATTTAAAAGAAAGAAAGTAACGGATACCTTGAATTAAACCATGCAATAACTTGTTGGGTGGATTGATGGACAGATCACTTAATGAGCAGGCACGCCTCATGCCAGAATCCTCGTCTTCGCTATCAACAACCTTTGATGACAGTCGCTTTCCAACAGTGCCTACTGCTGATAACACACATACACACACATGCACTAAGCTACAATTCTAATACAATATAAAATAGCAAAATAGTGTTTCATCATGTTTTTCAGAAAAAAATATCATTTTCATAAAAACCAACTGATAGGTAATAAATTATATTTGGTGACTCAAGGTTTCTTAAATAAATGAGTACTTTGGTCAAAAATTCAAGTTTCGTTAAAAGAGTTGAAAGCAAATCATCGAAAAAGTAAAAATTTGGTCTGTACGATTTTTCAAAAAAAAAAAAAAAAGGAAAGCATGCACGCACGAAAAATAGAAGGATTATTGAATTTTTAAAAACTCAATCAGAATTTGACGTACATATATAATTAGTAAATTTCAATCCCTTGAGAAGCTTTTAGAAAAATTCTTATGAATTTTGAAATATTTCTAAGTTGAGCTACTGGTTTTAAGAGCGCTTGAATTTTCAAAATTATTGATTTAAAGTTTTTTCTCTTGCTTCAAAAATATTAATTTTAAAAAGAACCTTTTTTAACAAAATTTTGTAAATATTAAAATAAGGAATATATTTATTCCGTGAAAAAAAACCGATATTTAAGCACAAAGTGTGTGAAAATTGACCGATTCAAGTATTCATTCATATGCATTAGCTTAGGCTCTCTCCCATCAACTTTTTAGTGCATAAAAAATGATTCTTTAAAAAAATAATTTAAGGAAATCGATAAATTTTTAAACTCTCTGGGTTATAGGTATCAAAAAATGTATACGGAAAATAAAATCTGGTGCAAAATTGTTGATGGATAATGAAATCAAAATACAAATAATTTGATCCATTTGTCATATCAAAGAAGAAAATTTTGTCTGTCTTTTCAAAATATTTTATAATTCGCGACTATTCTATTTTATTCTTCTTAAAATCCCTTCTTTGATTTGAATGAACAATAAACATAATTACTTAAATATTCTCCATAATTCTACAACAATAAGCTTGTACTATAAAACCTTAAAGAAAGTTGAATATTCTAAAAATTAAATCAAGTTCTTTTAGCTGACGAAAGTGAAACAACCGAAATATAAAAATAATAATAATAAAAAAAAAAGTGACGAATATATAGATGCACAATGCTGATTTTTGTCGAAAGCTTGAATATACCTGGAAATTGATGTTTCGAAGGAATATTCGATTGACTGATAGTTGGTAGTGTTTTTGAAAACTTGATATAATTATGACATCTTGAAGCTGGTGGCCACATTCTTTTTGGTGAATTTGTACAACTTGACAATGGTGTAGAGGAACCACTTTCTAATAAAGATTTATCCATTGTTGACAAATCAGTACAATCACTATCTTCACCACCGGAATATTTTTGTACTTCTCTATTAATTTTACAAATGTCTTTTTCAATATCTTGTTCAGCAAAACTCTTATTTACTTCCTTTAATCGACAATTTTTTGTGAAATTCTTCTTCTCACGTAAAACAAGATTTTCAAATTCCTTTGAAAGTAATTTCACTGTTCCCTGTATTGCTCTACTTACTCTTACATCAGACTTTTTATCAACATTTGCATTAAATTTAGGTTCGATAGGGAGCAATTTATTTGTTAAATCGGGTGCACTCTCAACATTATGAGATTCATTATCTTTTGTTGGCATTTCTTTTTCATAACAAATTCGTTTCTTTGCATTTTCTTTTCCAAAATTTAGAAAATTTTGATTATTTTTAATTCTATAAGTGTGATTTTTTTTATCACAATATTGTAAATTCTCTGATGTTTTGTAATTATTTTCATTTATAAAAAATGTGTCTTTTGATTGTTGAGTTGTTTCAACTGATTGAAAACATTGATTCCAATCGGGTCTTGTTCTATTTCTCATGCTTTGTGTTCTAAAAGAATTTCTCTTTGGTTTAGGAGGTTTATGAGCAACATAATCATTGAATATTAATGTCGATTGTGGAACTCTTGATTTTTTGTAAATAATATTTCGAGAGTCAGATTTTCGAATTTTGTCATTATTGAAATTTTCACCACTTTTTTCCAAATGTTCATGTGGATTTATATTTTCATTTTTCATTAAATTACAACTTGTGTCTTGAAGTGATTTGGATCTAAAGACAGAAGCACGAATATTTAAATTTTCATTGTATGTCGAATTTTCTTTCATTTTATCAATATAAGATTCAAAATTTCTCTGTTTTCTTTTATTATCATCAGAATCAAAAAGCATTTCAAGAGGTGCGGATTTCACTAACAAATCCGAATCATCAGTCAATACACTTTCGGTACTTTGATTATTGGCATTTTTTTCCAATGGAATCATTTGATATTCTGATTCATCAGTAAGCATACTCTCTTGACTTCTTACTGATTTTATATTTCGTCGTGAGAGAAAAAAACTTGCACTTGAATGTCTATCGTTATTATAATTATTATAATCTAATATTTCCATACTACCTTTTGAAAATGATTCAACTGAAACATTTGATAAAATACTTTCTTCAGATTGTGTTAAAATTTTTCTATAAAAATTTTGATAGCTATGATAATTTTTGTCTGATTGCTTTTCTACATTTATTTGATAATCACTGACACATCGTCGTGGTGAATTATTAAAATCACCTTCTAATGAATCATCGCTAAATTTTCCGTTTCCATCATTATCATTATCATCATCATCATCATCATCATCGGAATTTTGAATAACATTATCCAGACAATATTCATTCATCGCTGGAAGGCTTTCGAAAGATCTTGCAACTGTTTCTTGTTCATTATCTTCGAGACCAATAAAATAACTACATGATCTTCTTTTTTGACCAAATTTTTCAAATCTTGTCATATTCTTTTTACAATGTTCTTTTAATGTTCTAAGCTCATCACAAACTGGTGATTCAGGTAGAGAAAGATTTGTTTTATTAAGTGATACCTTGTATTTTTCGGTTTTTTTTAATGTTAATGTTACAGGACGCTTATGATATTTTTCACTTATGCACGATGTTGTTCGACTTTTGGGAAAGAGACTATCTTTCTGCATTTGGAATTTAGTTACGGGATTGCCAACACCTGGGATTTTGTTAGTTAATAGTAAAGAATTTAATTTCAATTTAGGATTTGGTAAAGTTTTGGATTTATTTGGTTTGGTTAATTTTGATGATAAATTTTTACCAAATCCATTACCTGTATTATTTCTGTTTTGACGATGATGTTTATCAGTAAAATGGCTACTTAAATCCGATATACTTTGACTTGTTTTTAATGCCGACCTATGACCAACCTGAAAAACAAATTTTCATTTATTTAATAAGCTATAAAATATTATTTCAAAGATAAAGAAAACAAGAATGATATTTACACTTTGTAGTTTTTTTCTCGTTTCTTCTATTCTTCTTTGTAGTTCTTCTCTTTTTCTTGCCATGTCTACATTACTTTTGACCTGTTTTGACGCATTCACAGTATTACTTATATTATAATTTGATTTTTCTCCACTTCCACTTGTTCTGTAAAATAAATTAGTTAATTTACAACTGCTTGATATTAAATTAGATAATTAAAAAATTTTACCTTTCATGGAACTGTGAACTAATACTCGTGCTTTTCATTCTATTGCTGTGCTCTTCGGTACCACTGAGAGATTCGAAAGCGTTTTTTAAAAATTTTTCTCTGTGACTTTGATTAACTAATTGATCGAAGCCTACTGAACTAGCCTCAGAGAGCATTGACAGAGGATTTCTTTCAGCACTGGGCGTCGATGCTCCACCTTCTGAGTCAGAATCATCTTGACTACCTGAAGCAATAATTTCATTTCTACCAGTTTCATTGCCCTTTAATTTTTTAATTCGCCTTTGTGATCTACAAACAAATATCAGGTTATTATTATCAAGCGAAAGTATCAATCAAGTATCAAGCGAAAAAATTATTTTGAAAAATAAAAATTAACCTCCTGAGTTCTTCAACGTCCATGGCATTAACAGTAAACTGATTTGAAGTTGTATCTTCGGCCGAAGGATAATACATAAGACGGTGGTGTGATTTTTCCGATCCTGTTGTTCCATTTTCCCCTTCAGAATAATCTTCCACATCTCCATCGTGTTCTGTACTTTCATGATCCTAGTAAAAAAAAAAAAAAAAATTAGTTATAATTAATTACAAAAATCCTAAAATTCCGATAAATTTACGGTTTTTATATTATTGATTATTATACAGGGTGTTCCAAAAGTATGGAAACTTGTATATATCTCGAAAAGTACGCATTTTCGTGATACTTCTTTTTTCACTGTTCAGTCCCGGGACAAATTTTTTGGCTTCAAACATGTAGATCTTTTTTTTTTGGAACAACTTTTGTTTCGAATATTTTTCACGAAAATGCGTTCTTTTCGAGATATTTGCAAGTTTCCATACTTTTGGAACACCCTGTATATTAGTTATATTAATTTAATAATCATAATATTATGAGAAATGCCTTGACACTATGTTTTTTTAATTATGTATAATTTTTGAGACGCAATTTATTAAGCATAGAAAATGTTTTATCAATTTGATTCTAATTATTGATTCAATTATATACTTATATATTATTTCTTTAAAAATTGAAAATGTTTTTAATTATGATTGCATATAAAATAAAGAAAGAAAAATGTTTATTAAATTAATTACCTCAAATTTGAAACTGCCCAAACTACTATCATCAGTGTAATGTCGACTTCTGGACTGTCGTGTTAGTTCTGTTGTATCATTATCCCTCAACAGGACTATATTACCGCTCATTATCTAAAAAATTACATCTCATGAGAATACTAAAAGTATAAACTTTTTATAAAATAGAAGGCTTTCATTTTTAAACAATTTAATCTACTATTTGATACGATATCATAAAATCGTAATGATTTATGTAATTAATTCAAAGAAAAAATTGAAATTCACAAAAGCGGATAAAAGAAAATTTTGTAATTATTTTAAACTAACTTATCCCAATTAGATATTAATTTTTGTAATTATTATGAAAATATACTATTCAGTACCTGTTTAGAATTTTCTGTCAGTTCCCTGTATCTTTCTTGACTTGTTTGAAAAACTGTTTCTTCACTTTCCTAAAATAATAATACAAAAAAAAAAAAAATTATCATTGAATTTTGGAAAATTATTATTTCTATTATATAAATAATAAATATATAAATTATATATTTATATTAACTTTAACTATGTAAACAAAAATCACTAACCCGTTTGATAATTATAGACTCTCGACGATAATCGCTACTGCATTTAGTTTCAGTGCCACTATCAATGGAACTGTCTTTTGAACAGCAACCTCCACCATTACCGTCAGAGTCTATTCCTCCACGTGGAGGTGGAAATGGAATTACCTCATCACTATCGTAAACAGATTTAACAGTAATTCCATCTCCTTGCTGAACTCTCTGAGCCCATCGACCCTTCGGTAGATCAACACAAAGTGATCTTGCACCTGAATTACCCGATGTTTTACTATCATTATTCGTTGTATTTATTTGCTTCTTTGCCCATAGTGGAAGTTGACCAATACTAAAACGATAATCAATCCCTCCATCATGATGCGGATGATTAGCATTTGGATCCAAAAATTCCGCCGATGGAGGACCAAATGTTTCATTATCCAATTGAAGATCAACGGCATCACCATTTAATTGTACTGAACATCTAAAAAAAAATGAGGAAATAAATTGAAATTAAATTTTAAAAAATCTAAGATTTTATCTTATATAATATATTATTTATATTTTATAATATTAATTAGTTTTTTTTTTTTTTTGAAAAAAATCATTTCAGACTAATTGTTTACTTAAAATATAAAATATATAAATGAAAAAAAGTGAACTTACTTCCCAGCACGCATTGCTTGTTGAGCGAGTCTTGCATGCATTGTGACAACCATATCATGTGGTACTTTCCAGATAAATATACATCCATCACCACTAGCGGATACCAAATGACGACAATCAGAACTGAATCTCAAACCAGTTACCAATTCAGAATGACCAAGCATTGTAGCCATACATTCGCCACTGTAGTAATCATAAACACACAATGTCTTATCCGTACATGATGTAGCAACATATATTCCTGAAGCATCTGTAGTAAATAAGAAAAGTTCAAAAATTATTTTCATCTCTAAAACAATAGTTTGAATTTTATTAATGAAATAAAATTAAATGCTTCAAAATACCTAATACAACTTTAATAAGCGATCCATCTTCACCAATAGAACCTTTAAAAGTCTTGCTGTGTTTACCCGTTGCTACATTATAGACTCTAATATTTCTATCCTGACAAGCAGTAAGAACGTATTTTTGACCAGAATCAACTTCCATGTCATAGAGTGTTGTTTTTCCCTGTGCATTTTGTCCCCTAGTAAACTGCATTGATCCTCCTGTTGTCTTAAAAATTTATGAGAAAAACGTCAGCTAAACATACATAACAGAAAAAACTTTACCCCCAAAAAGTTTAATAACTAATTTTTTTTTAACTCTTTTATAAGAGAATTACGTAATTTACGATTTTTGATGACAATAAACAAAATAAATAACTGAATAAAATAATAAATAAATTAATGAAATGAAAATGGAGCAGAAGCTCTTTGGAGATAAACGTACAGAATATTATATGAGGTATTTTACGTAAAGTGAAAAATTCAAATCTCATCGTATCACTTGACGCAAAAATGCCTCAAATATTAGATATAAATAAAAAATTGATATATTTACTTCTTGAAGTTGACGAAAAATAATACTTTTATCTGCACTGCACGAGACCATTTGAAGTTGATTATTTTGATTTGTTTGATTAAAGAAACGAACAGCTGTTATTGATGAACTATGATCATCAAGTGTTTGCAAAAAATTATATCCTTCATTGACACAAAAAACATGAATAAGTCGATCTCTAGATGCACTAGCCAAAAGTTTAGGATTGTCTAAAGAATGTTGAGAAAATTTAGAATACTCCAAACACAAAACTTCAGCATCATGAGCTTCTATTCGACACTGCTCTTCTAGGGTTGAAACATCGTGAATTCTAATATTACCAGATCTAAAGAAAAAAAATAAAAACTTTAATATATTCTCTATAAAACGCAGGAACTTTTCTCAAATTTGAAACAATTTAATATTCTAAAATTACAATTACCTGTCTCCTGAAGCTAAATGTTTTCCATCTGGACTCACTCTAATTGATCTAACACCATTTCTTCCATCATATGAAGCATCATTCTTTTCTGTTGAACCAGCAGCGGCTAAATCAAGATCTTTTAAATATGTCAACTCAGGATCAACATATAAAACTTTTAATAATTCCTAAAAAGAAAAATGGAATTAACATTAAGAAAAATGAAAATATATATTCTTAAAAGTATAGTAAAATTTTTAAACATACATTGCTATATATGTTTTTCTTGTATAACGTATTGGTTGTAGATAGTACTTTATCTAAATTCCAAATGCGAATTGTATCATCGCTAGAACATGTAATGAAACTTCCATTTGGCATTGCGCCAATAGAATTTGCTCCCACAGGATACATTTCAACGCCCCAAATACAAGCGGAATGATAAAGAAAAGAATGCGATTTTCCTACTCTTCTGATATCTCTAACATCCCAAACATAGATACTGTGATCGTTGTAAACACATGTTAATTTGTTATTTTTCTCATCAAAAGCAAGTGCTATTGCATCAGGATATTTTGCATTTGCAGGATGTTGTGACATATGACTAAAAAATTATATTAAAAAATAGTAGACTCTGAATTTTAAACATTTTTCTTATAATGATTTCATTCAGAAATTTATGTAACGATTTAAACTATTTTTTCAAACAAAAGAAAAAAATACCTAATTGTTAATCCTTGAGCGACATCTACTCCTAAATAATGCGTCCTAGGCAGTGTAGTAATAAACTGAAGTGTTACAGGACTAAAGCACCTTATAATTCCCTCAGCACATCCGATAAAAATATATTTGTCACCAACTGTCATACAATTAGCACTAGTAGTCTAAAAAAAAAAATTAAAATTAAATTGCAGCAATTACTCTATATCCTAAATACAAAACTTACTCTTAGCTCAACCCATTTATCCAGTAATCTTCTATTGTTGAATTCACATAAGAGACCTGATTTAGTGATAGCATATGTGGAGTCTGCCATTTCGCCTTTACCACATGTAACATCAACAAAGTCATTGTTTCTTTGCTCTCCTAATATGGCAGAACGTCCCATCAAAGGCACTGGTTCTTTGTACTAAAATATAAACCGTTTTCTTTTTTTTAATAATTACCGCATTTATTTATTTATTTATTTATTTTTTTTTATTAGAAAAACGCGTATTTCCTATGAATATTTTAGTTTACCTTGGCACTACGTGAATATTCCAGGTACCAAAATTTGACATGCCTGTTGCCCACCGTAACAAAATAATTTCCACTTTCAGCAAAAGACACGGCTTTTACTTTACTTGAAACTTTGTTTGATGCTACTTTTACATTGTTTCTCCAATCCCAGACATTTACTATCATATCATGTTGTGAGCCAACAGAAACTACATATTTACTGCTAGGTGAAAACGCCTTGAAATAGATGTAAAATAAAAAAACTGATTACACAAGATAACTCCAAGTGATTGAATTGAGATTACCTGACACTAATGATAATTCATTTTGTTTTGTTTTTATTTGAAATTTTTTTATAAATAACAGTGGCTTTTGTAACTACTTACTACGCAATTAATGCCATATTTATGGCCAGAGAATTCTGTAATTTGAATGGCATTTTGTGGATCCGAAATATCCCAAACACGAACATTAGGAACGTGTCCACATTCACCAGTTGCCAAAAGTCTGCCATCTCCTGATAGAGCCAATGATGTTACTGTTTTTCGACAACCGTTAAGTACATGCGTCTGAGTATTTTTACGCGGATGAAAAAGTACTACAGTACATCTGCAATGAACAAAACAAAAATTATTTAAATATATCAAGTTGCTTTAACGTCTTTAAATTATGTTTGTCAACTCCAAGCTTTCAAGTCTTTTAAACTCTATTTTATGCCGAAGTTCTCCCGACAATGGAGCCAACATTCATCCAGCCGACCAAAGCTTTAAAGCCATTCCTTACTTGTTTCATTGAAACTGACCAACTTTGTGCAATTGTAATGACAAAAATTGTTCCAATTTTGCCCGATTTTAGCCTAACAGAGGATGAAATTAGTAATTTTTCAGTATATAAAAAAACTTACCCTGCTGGATAAGCGATCAACTCGCTGGTTGAATCACAGTCTATAGCTGCATTACTTGACACGGTTACACCCAATACTCTTTCAAGCTTTATCTGCAACAAATTTATAAAAAGTTGGCAAATCCACAATCACAGAACAAGAGAACTGAACATTAAATAATAACAGAAATACACATCCGTCAAAAAATTTTAAATCAAGTCCATGTTAATAAAAATATATTTCATGGATCTAACATATATAAGTGCTTAATATTTTCAATCTTTCAAAACTTATATTATATGTATAGAATAATAACTACTAATTCAAGCTCCAGTCTGCGTAGCTTTATCTTCAAATTAATAAAGCTCACGTTATAAGAAAGAGAGTAGGCATCTGGATAAATAAGATATATCCTAGCAATCCAATAAATTAAATGTCAAGACAATTTTATTAGTTGTGACTTTTTCCTTTTTATAAAATTTTATGATATGTCCTTTTAAGAGTTACACAATCAAGTTGAACTCAAAGGTCAATTTCATTCAGAAAAATGTAAATCAGAAAGATATTGTGATTATCAATCGTTAAATTCTTGACTAGTGGAAACATATATTTTTTTGATGTGATGGATGCCTAACCATGGTTAACTTACACAAACTTTCCCTAGTTTCGTTTCATTGCAAATTCATTTATTACGAATTCTGTAAAACTATTTAAAAATTAAAATAAATTAGTTCCAAATTTTTTGTTGAAAAAATAATGTTATGTAATTAAAAATCCATTTAATTACAATTGCGTCAACAAAAATTGATAACAATAAAGTAGATTAGTTATGTTGCTCAATTGCAAATAATATTATTGTAATTGTATTAAAAGTACCTATTGATAAATAAAATTTTAATATTAAAATAAAATTGATTTACAATCTCCTTAAGCAAATATAATTATAAAGTTTTTTTTCAAAATATGTTGTAAAATACACGTAAACATATATGTAGATTGTATTTTCTTTACATCACGTGATGTGGTCACAGAGTAAAAAAATTGTAGCACCCGGAAAGGGTTAAGGTCTTTATCATGTTGCCTTATAAAGGCTTCGTCAAGATCTCATGCGATTCGTGCAAAATCAAGAAAAAACTAGTGAAATTCCACGGACTTGTGTTAAAAAGTTTCTTTGAAATTTTGTAAGAATTTATATATATTACATTTTAATTGAATTATCAATAAAATGTGAAATGTTTCAATTTTAGAAATAGTACTTTCTTTTCAATTTAACAATAAAAAATGAAAAAAATTCTTGCAAAAGTGTTTAAAGGGTAAATTTTCGAATATTCTGTATTTAAATAATTCTGAAATTTTTGTGAATTCAATAATGTTATTTTTTTATCAAATAAATACATAATTACGTACATCATAAGCTGGGACGTTTTCCTTGTCCCGCATTATTGAAGAGCTGTTCTTTGGTGCGATCAGAGTCATTTTTAACACTTCTTATTTTTCCTCCTTACATTAATTATTCGCCCACTTCTATACTCTCATCAAGTATACTTCGAATCCACCCATCTTTTTTCTTAAAAAAAAAAAAAAAAAAAAACCTCTCCGATGATGGTATGTTTCTAAATGTAATTCTTGTTAAGCATAATATTTTTCTTGATTTTGTGTAGGCTTTAAGGTCAATAAAGCAGAATTTTATTAATTATTTTTTTACGTTTACACAGTTTTGAAGAAATAAACAATTTTGATAGCATTTTAATGACACAAGCACTACACTTAAGGCTTTAAGAGTTCTATATACATTGTAATAGCACTTCACTGTAGTAAATAGCATTAGTGTTGTAATATGTGTTGATAAAATTTATTCAATTTTCCACTCTTATTTTTCGAAAAAAAAGTAATTTCAAAACAATCAGAAGACCAAATATTTACGAAACATTGTAATAGTTTAATGAAAAAAAAAAAAAAATTAATAATGAAATTACTAATGAATGATTTGATTTTAAATGAACTACATTTTCCTTTCTTTTTTTATCGCTTTTTATTCTTCAGTCCACATTTTAACTACACTTTAAATGACAGATTTAAAAAGCGAATAATCATTGAAAAATGTCATATTTTCATTTAGAAAAAAATACTGTTCAGTATTTTAACACACATGTTAATTTAATTAAAACAGTTTCCAAATATTCACCATTATTGACAAATGAATTTCTGTTACAGAGTTTTTAAAGATGCAAATCATGTTCTCCATTCATCTATTAATAAATAATTTTTTTAAAACGTATTTATTACATTGTAGAGTACGCTTTTTTTTAATAACAGTAATAAGAAATTGGGAAAAGTTGCAATTGAAATTACCGATTCCCTTCTGGTACAGTAAGTAACTCACGTAACGTGTAACGGTTCAACAAAGTTCTTCAATGAAGGTGTTGTGTGACACTTAGAGGAATGTAATTAGTTTTTAGAAATAAAAGTCATTTAATCTTAATATGATTAATAATTGTTTTAAAAACTAAAGGATTAAAGCCTACTATGATGTATAACATATAAAAGACAAACTTTTAATAATTAAATCGAAATCAAATGTAAACAACTAGAATAAAAGTAAACAAAAATGAATTGTCTAACAATAAACACCGACCCGAAGAAATAATACGGGACCATCAACGATTGACGGATAACTCTGTACTAATACTAAGTAAGGTGTGTTTGCTGATGCTGGCTGGTGCGCAATACTGTCGACCACGTTGGCTCCCTACTCCTTTCTTTTTAATATTACACACACCTGGTATAGGTACATACTATTCAGCATACCAAGGCCATGGATTCGATTCAATGCAGTCATTTCCATGATTGTCATAAGAATTTTTTTTTAAATAAGATAATATTAGAAATAAAGTTCAATTACTTCCTACTTATAATAAATATGTAGTTACTTAAAGAACTGTAAATATATGACATTTTAGATATTTAAATCTTTAACGAAAGCAAAAAATGTTGATTTTATGAATTATGCAATCTCTTTCACTCTCTCTTAATCTCTTAAATTTTGATTTATATCTATATACATATATTTGTATAATCAATTCAAAAACAATATGATGATTTGTAAACAGGTTTCACGTAGAAATTGCTTCGTTTTACCTACTTTGAATGTAGGCTGAAAGTAGTTCCTATATTAGGTATGTCTAGTATAAGTTAGGACGAATCTTTCTTATTTTCTCCTTAGTTTCTTTTCCACATTTCTTCCAAACAAAAAAATATCTCTTTGACTAAAGTAAATAAAATTGCTAATGACACTATTTTTTTTTACTAGAAAAAATGTTATTTTCTCTTGAATTAGAATTCAATTGACCAAATAAAGATTTCTTTGATGAAATATATTTCGTGTTCTGATACTGACTCATATATAGTTTTTAAAAGTTTGCAAGGACCAAAATATCAAAATATCAAATTCTACATATTAGAAAATTGAAAATTTACCATGTTTTCCAATATTGCTACCATCTTCCTAATTAGATAATGGAAAATGTAAATAATCATGTCCTACCATCAACATACCAACTATTTTGCATACGTTTCAAATTTTGTACGTATTTCTCAATACTATCGCCCACTAACCACCCATGCATCAACTAATATCTATGGACCATAAATTGGTCCATATTCTGGATAACTAGAATTCCATGTAAAATGTTAAATTCAAAAATATTGGTTCGCATTCGCAAACATATGCCATGAATTCAGTAATTCGACATTAAATTTTAATACTTTTCAATCCGACATTTTATAACGAACAATAACGAAACTCATTGGGTCAACATCAAATTACACCTCTCGTTAACATTTCGAAGCCAAAAATTAGTTTCCTCTTCAGAAATTTATCGAGACAAAAAAAATATATAAATTTTCAAACTTTGCAAATTATTGTTTGTTGCTGTTGAATAGACAGAATACTTTTTCCACTTTATGAAAGATCCACTTAAAATGTACATTATTAAAAGTAATATATGATTTTCAAATCAAATGAAACGATACCGACGTTGATATTTAAAATTCTTCCTCTTTCTCTTATTTCACGCGGCATTTCTAAAGTTTTTAAAATATTTCAATTATTAATTTTTGCTTTTTCTTTTAAACAATACTGACGTTTATATTAAACATGTTTCTGCCGTTGAATTTTTCAAATGTTTCTTCTTCTTTTTCATTACAAGAAATTATTTTAAGCATCATGTTTTTAAAAAATATTTAATCAAAAATTAAATCAAATTTCGTTACACAACTTTGATTAAAATAGGAAAATATTTTTATTGTCACAATAATTTGTTAATGAGGACATTAACATTTTGCTAAAAATTAAAAACAAATGTATCTTACCTTATCTTGGATTTTTACATTTTCCTGGCCTCTCTTCAAATTGGGAGCTCGCAGGACTTTGCTTGTCAAAGATGATTCCATAATAAAAGTTATGATTATTAGGGCATTATCCTTAAAGAGGAATTGCTTTCCTTCATTTCATCTGCGAAAATATTGTATTTTGATAAATAAATCAATATAATATAATAAGCAAAAAATTTATAAGATTTCATTTGCTTGTACTTTTTATCATCTAAACGAAATTAATTAACATTTAAATCGCAACCATTAATTCTTATTCGAATTGACTGAAATGAAAAAAATTGTTGAAATAATTAATTATTAAATTAAGTAATTAACTTAGGTAATAAACATATGAATTATGATTCATATTTTCATCCATAACTCTTGTGCGAAATGACTTTACAATCAAAATATTTGTTTAAATTGTTAATAATTATATTTTTTCGTTTTTTTATTTTGCAGTATTTAAATTATACAATATTACTAAGATATAAAAGAACAATTTCATTTATGATCAAAAATAAATTAAATTTCAATAAATAAAAAAAAAAACTGCGAAAAAAATAAACTTGAATTAAATTTTTAAAAATTTATTTTTCTATAAAAAATTGCTAAAATTTTGCTATCAGAATAACAAATGAATCACTAATAAATTTACTAACGAAATCGAAAACTTGGGATTATTTGAGATTATCGTACTGATATACATATACATAATATTTATTCATAAGTAAAAAATCAAACGCACCATTAAATATAGGTTATTATGAACATCATAATTTACTTTTAACTACAGAATGCATTTATAATAAGACAAAAAACCATTTTACAACTGTTTGCCAGTATAAGAAAAAATAAAACAAATTAATTTTACCTATTAAACTCATTGCTATGTCTCCGGTTCCTATACAAATCAAGCTTTTGAGTAATAAATATGTCTAATATACACATAAAGCAATGTAAATTATTATTTAAACAATATGACATTTTGAAGGTCTTGATATAAAAAGAAAGATCAAATACCTTAATGGATGCAAACAAAAAGTCCAACTCCGTTAAATATAGGTTATACACTAAACGAACTGCATAATTCACTTTTAACAATGCGTTAGAAATACAAAATAAACATTCGTAATAATACCAAAAAACAGTTTAAAACTATTTGTAAATGTACAAAAAAATAAAACAAATTGATTTCACCGATAATACCGTTTCTCGTGTTTACACGGCTTAAAAACTAGAAAAAACTAGGGTAGAGACTAGATGCAACATTGAAAAGGTGCATGGTGCAATATAAAGAAGGTCTAATCACCAGGCAGTGAAATTGAATGCAAACTGGCGCATCATCAACTCTGATAATCAACAGTCATAAACCATCTTGAACAATTTTTTACGCGGGGTTTTTAAAATTTTCAAATAATTTTTAAAAAATGAAATGTCTTACAAGAATTTTAAAAACGTTTTAACCAGTTTTAACTTAAAGTTAGGGTACGTAAAGCAACTGTCGACGATTCGATTTAGCTATTGTGGAAACAACCTGAAGGACATTTTATTTGTTGTTTTGATCTGGTTGAGCTTCCCCACCTTGGGAAGGTGTATGTCAACAATTATTTTATTAAAAAATATTATTAGCACCAATATTGTTTGAATACAAAACTCAATTAGTACAATGACAACTGAAAGAGATTATGCACCATTGAGTGCAGCTTGTGTTCGATCTCTTAGTGACAAATTATATGAAAAAAGAAAAGCTGCAGCTTTGGAGATAGAAAAGTAAGGTTATATACTATATAGGTATATATATATATTTACAATATTTAAGTTACAAATTTTTACATGGTTTTCAGATCTAACTAACATTTTTTAGTATTATATTAATAATATTTTTAAAAATAACTATAATTATTAATATCATTGCTTTAAAATGTTAAACAACAATTTTAATTGGTATTATGAATATATTTTATTCTAAATAAATTTATACAAACAAATTTATTTAAACACAAAAATTATTATCATCATTATTATTATTGTTATTATTCATTGTTTTTTTAGGATGGTAAAAGAATTTTCTGCTCATAATAATACTTCACAAATAAAACGTCTGTTGAAAGTATTAGGTCAAGATTTTGCAACTTCTCAAAATCCTCACAGTCGAAAAGGAGGATTAATTGGACTTGCAGCTATGGCCGTTGGTCTTGGTAAAGATACCGGTCAATATACAGAAGATCTAATACATCCAATTCTTGCGTGTTTTTGTGATCCTGACCTCAGAGTACGATATTATGCTTGCGAAAGTCTTTATAATGTTGTTAAAGTTGCAAGGGGAGCTGTTTTACCACAATTCACAGATATTTTTGCTGCACTTAGCAAATTGGCATGTGATTCTGAGCAAACTATTAAGAATGCCACTGAACTTTTAGACAGATTAATGAAGGTATACAAATTTATAACCTTTAAATTTTAATATATTTTGATGGTATATTTTCAATAAAGCGATTAAAATATTACATCGGACTTTGAGTATATACTAAAGTTTATGAAATTCATACAGTTGAATTACTAACACTTTATAATGAATATTATGAGGAATTTTAATTCTTCTACGTACAAATATTAAGTATTTCTTTTTAGGATATTGTAACTGAAAGTGGAATGTTTGATTTAGTTGGATTTATGCCATCGTTGCGTGAACGTATTTATACTAAAAGTTCTTTTGGTAGACAATTTGTGATTTCTTGGGTATCAGTTTTGGATGCAGTACCTGAAATAGATTTTATTATTTTTTTGCCAGAAATTCTTGATGGTTTATTTAAAATACTTGAAGATCCAGCTCCTGAAATAAAAAAAATTACTGATACGGTTCTTGGTGAATTTTTACGTTCAATCAAATCCAACTCATCTAGAGTAGATTTTTCTGGCATGGTAAATATCCTCATTACTCATGCTCAAAGTACTGATGATCTTTTACAATTAACAGCAATAACGTGGATAAAAGAATTTGTAAATTTATCTGGTCCTCTTATGTTGCCTCATGTTTCTGGAATATTAACAGCAGTTTTGCCATGTTTAGCCTACGATGTTGATACTAGAAAAAACATTAAAGAAACAGCAACGCAAGTTAACATCAGTCTTATGAAATTAATAACTATAGAAACGATTGATGTATCAAATAAAACATCACATTTAAGTGAGCATCAAACTGTAAAAGATGAAAAAAATATTTCAGGTAAATAAAATAATTTATTTTTAGTTACATTATCCGTCGGTTGGTTCTATTCTAGATGTATAATGTTTCTTAATTTTACAGGTGATAAAACTCAAAATCGTTTATTAATTGATACTTTAAATCTTTCGAGTGTCGTGGAAGTTCTTACCAAACATCTTATGCACACATCAGTTCAAACAAAAGTGGCTGTATTAAAATGGATACATCATTTATTTACAAATATTTCAGATAAAATGTTTCATCATTTAGATGATTTGTTTCCTGTTTTAATGCGTACCTTAAGTGATAGTTCAGACGAAGTAGTGCAACAAAATTTAGTTGTTTTGGCTGAAATAATTGGTTCAAAATATCCTGAATCAACAACTGGAAAATCATATTCAGCTGTGCAAAATAAATATTTTCCGAAATTTATTATTAATTTATTAAGATTATTTTCAACTGATAGACATCTTTTAGAAGAAAGGGGTGCTTTTATAATAAGAGAATTATGTGTATTATTGAGTGCAGAAAATATATATAAAACTATAGCAGAAATTTTATTGGAAGAACAAAATTTAAGGTTTGCTGGTCTAATGATTCAAACGTTAAATGTCATTCTTTTAACAAGCTCAGAATTATTTGAATTACGAAACAAATTAAAGGATTTAAATTCAGAAGTAATAATACTTTTATTAACCGCCGTTTTTTGCATTGTAAGTTTAGCTACTATAATGATAAGATTTCATTTTTCTTCTTCATATTTCAGGAAAGTTGCAACTTATTCATCTGCCTTTATGAATCTTGGAGTCACAATCCAGTAGCAACTGTATCTCTTTGCCTTTTAACACAGAATTACAATCATGCTTGTGAGCTTGTTAAAGCATTGTATCCTTTAATATTTAATTATTTCATATTGTTTTTGTAATACAATTTTCTGCGCTTATCCAACAAGTCCGTTTCAGAGTCGAAACTCATATTTTTGGTTAAGATCTATTTGAAAAGTTATTTTTCTCAATTATATTAACCTTAACTATTGTGCAGTGGAAACATTGAAGTAACTGTCGAATTTTTAACGGAAATTGATAAATTAGTACAACTTATCGAATCCCCAATATTCACATGTATGTATAAATATCTTATTTATTGTTTGTGTTATACATATAAACTAAAATTATATTAGGGCTATGCGGACTTACACCCCCACATAGGTTAATTGCCATATTCCATTAGGTCAAATTTTTAGTGGTTTGAAATTAGCATTTAAATTAAAAACATTTTTCAGATGTTCGATTAGAGTTATTGGAAAGAGAAAGAAATGAATCCTTGGTGCATGCATTGTATGGACTTTTAATGATACTTCCGCAAAGTGAAGCATTTGACACATTGCATCGACGATTAACAGCAATCCCTCCCAGTTTCAATCCTGTATCTAGGACAAAAAATGTTTTACGAGAAGAAGATTTTATTAAACACAATATTGATTTTAAGAGATTATTAAATCACTTCATTGGAGTTCAAGAAAGGCATAAGGAACAAAAGCACAAGTTAAAAATTAATATGCTGACTGACAGAGAATCAACTTTTACAGACATTTTATAATAATTCAAATAGGTCATGTAAATTATTATTGAACAAAATTGGTTTGCCTATTAATATAATTATCTTCTATTGGTAAGAAAATTAAAAAGTATCTTAGGGATTTGCGTTTTTTTTTTAAATAACTTGTAAAAAAAATCATGTAAGAAAGCCAACCTTAGCTCCCTCCCCACACTAATACGAATTTGCGCACGTGTATTCATACATATAAATAAAAAAAAAATTCTTTCCAAATCAATCTGTATCATTCGGAAGCTGAATTTTAATCTTTTAGAATCCCGTTAATTCATACAGAATTAATTCGTTTCCAAGCCTTGTGTGTCTTTTGGGTTTATATTAATGTGTATGTATATATTTTATCCGGAACATAGGTGTAAATGTACCCTTAACCAGTCTCATGGTTGGTTTCCATTGTCTCCCCACTCCCCATTTAGTAGTCATAATTCTCGTCAACTACCGCACCCTGCTCTAGTAAAAATTTAGTAACTTTCAGTAACTTTATTGTTAAAATTTCATTCTCCTCCTGTCACTAGTAGTCTACTTATTTGTAAAATATACATTATATGCATTGCGCAGCTTGATTCTCTTAGGATTTTTTAAACACATTATAATTATTAACAGTGGTGTTGTGCTGTGATTTATTAAAGAAAAGGAGTCATTTAATCAACAAAAGTGAACAGTAATTTTGAGTGGTGTAAAGTAATCCATTAAAATAATACATTTAACACACGCTTATTGGAGGCTTGTCAAAGAATCTGTTTATAAAAATTATCAGTACAGAATAATAATTTCCAATTTTAAATAAAAGTCTATAATTTTAAACACGACATTAAGGAAATTCAACTTTTAATTTTAAAATATTATTTGAATATCGCTTTCTTGCATAAAAAATTATAATTCTCGTGTGTCATGTTCTTTCAATAAGTATAGTTTCTTAAAAGTAGAATCTAAGGAATAGTTATTCGTTTCTCATATATTTTGCAAATAATAAATTAATTTTAAAATTTGTCTTCAAGTAAACTACAGCATCAAATTTATTTGAGGTTGCAGACGCATTTTTTGTCATGTTACACTACATAAGAAATAAATTTAAACTGCAATTTTAAAATTTTTCTTATATGTTTAATTTTTTTTTTTTTTTTTGTAATTCATTTTTATTTTAACATTTATTTTAAAAACATGAACGGTGTTTTGTTAAAGAGGGTTAAGTGAATTATGTTTGATTTTCGTGAAATTTAAAATGAACTTTATTGGATACTTGTAAACAAATGTATTTCAACTATTATGTTATTGTATTATGGGTAGCCACAAGTGAGGTAAATTTGTCAAGTTAATTCTCAATATACCATCGGATTGCCTGCATGATTTGAGATGGATTCGGTCAATATTGATTATTATTAAACATAAGAAAAAAAAAGAAAAAAAACGTTTCGTAGAAAGAGGGTACAAAAGTATGAAGCCCGGCAAAGTACACACATAGATGAGAAACGCAATTTTTAGTGAAATTAACTTGAAACTTTTATTCAGTCCTTTAATTCGTTAATTTAACAAATCACCATTAAGTAAATTTAAAAATAATCTTCAGGTCTGAGATGCACAACTTTTTTAAAAGTCCTATTAAATTTATGTTTATTATTCTAAAATGCATTTTGATTTTAATATTGCTTTCAAGATATTTAGAAAGTAGAGCTTTTTTAAAAACGCGGTAAAGCAATACTTAATAAAAAAAAATAATAAATAAGTAGAATTAAATTTGATAAAAATATGTATAAAAGCAAATTAATATTTAATTACACGATTTTTTTATAACAATTAAATTCAATTGGTTTAAGATTTTATTATAGGCCTTTTCAGAATCTCAGTTAAATTTTATATACTGAGCGGTATTTTTTCAATAATACATTATGAAAATAATATTTATATTGTAGATAACATAATGGTGGTGCTTAGTAATTTTTTGGCTCCAGAGGAGGGAGTGCGACATGAAGAGGAGCACACAACTTTATACATTAATGACAGAGAAGTTGGAAAGGGAACGCTTTACATAACTGAAAGGTGTGTTTTATAAGAAAAACATTCATTTTAGGACAAATTGATCGTCTAAAATTGTAGGATATCCTGAATGTCAAGGTGCTATAAGGGATTAATTATTTAATTTACAAAATATATTCTACTGTAATGGAATACAAGTTGCATTTTGGAATAGAAAAGAATTATTTTTTTAAATATTCTTTACAATTCTGGTGATATTGAAAATAAGAGGGAATTCTTTGTATTAATAAATAGAATAAATTAAAAATTTTAGAAAATTTGAGATAATTTTAATTCCTTTCTATTCAAGTCCAATTTTATAATTCTCTGTCATCTTTTCTGTCTGTCCTTATTTTATTCTTTCTATAACAAAAATAAATTTATCAAACGAGATTAAATTTGTGAATACACTCACAACTATTGGTGGGACTTCCTAGATTGTTCCAGTTGGGTCTTTAAAAGTTCGCTAAATCATGTCTAATTATAATTATTTTATTGTTATTTAACGTAAAAGGTGAAACTGCATTAAAATGACTATTTATTGACAGCGTACTTTCTTGGATCAAAAATGATACACGACAGGGATTTTCATTGGAATATCCTCATATTTCCCTTCATGCAATTTCACGAGACGACCAAGTTCATCCTCGACATTGTCTATACGTAATGGTAGATGCTAAAGTAGATCTTCCAGGTAATTTTTTCTCAATATTTTTTATATATGTTACAAAAATTATTAATAAAAATAAATTGTACAAATTTTTATTAATTTAAATAAATAAATTGTTTACTCAGACGAAGCGCAAACACCTGAAAGTAATTCAGATGATGACGACGACGATGATGATGACTCAGATGGACCTATGACAGAAATGAGGTTTGCACCTGACAATACAAATAATTTAGATGCTATGTTTCAAGCAATGAGTCAATGCCAGTCACTTCATCGAGATCCACAAGACAGTTGTTCTGATGGTAACTTTTTACATTAACATCAATAATATTGAAAAAATATTAATTTAACTATGTATACATAATAATCGTTGGGTTGTTAAAGTTGAATAAATAAATCTTTCCTTCTTTCTTTGATCAAATCACTCGAATGGATCACTAATTTTTAAATAATTTTTATGAATATTTACACATATTTTTTGATTTTTTTCTTAACATTTATAACAATTTCTGAAAACATATAAAGTTTTTTTTTACATTCTTCTTTTAGCCGAAGAAGATATTTACGAAGATGCAGAAGAAGATGAATTTGAATATTGCGCAGGTGATGCACCTCCATATATTTTATCTGCAGGTATTTATTTTATAGTTCTTGTTAATGTATTATATTTTTAATTTTTAAAAATAATATAAATTTACTGATTTTCAATTTATAATTCTGTTATTTATGTTGAAAAAATTTTTGTTTATTATTCATTCACAGCAAAATTGAGAGAATGTTCTATCTCTTTAACTAAAGTCAGAAAAATAGAAATTACTATTCTTAAAATTAGTAAACTTAAAGAAATTATTACATTTTATGTTTTAAACAAAAAATTCATTAAATTTATCTCCTAAAATTTAAATAACTGTAACTAATTGATTAATGCAAGTTAGGAAATATAAAATAAAAACAATTAATTTAAAATAATTTTTAAATGTTGCTTGCAAATGAAATTTATTTTGTTTTTAAATAAAAATTTCTAGACTTTTCCATGATTTTTCAACAACAGTATAATACCTAATTTTTTAACAATAAATTTTCAGAAACGGTTGGAGAAAATCATAATGGAGTCGAAGCAGAAGAAGCTATGGATGTTGAAGCAGGTCAATTTGAAGACGCAGAAGAAGGTCTTTAAAATATTTGAAGTGCAAGCACACAGCAGTTGATATTTTTTTGCATTTTGTTGGAGTAGGTTTTATTTATTTTTTACACAAATACCAAACTCAATTTATTTGCAAAAAATAATATCGTTACTGAAAATGTGGTATGATATATAGACACTCCACACATTTAAAAAAAAACACAAAACTTTATTTATATTAATTTTGTACGTGCTTATTTTTAGGTTAAAAAAAATAAATAATTTTGCACCGTATAACGGTGTTGTTTAGTTATTTTTGTTATATAAACTTGATGCACTAAACGAAAAAGAACTGATCAAAAAAAAAAAAAAAAAGATTCTGGGAAATTTTCTATGTATTTTAAAACCCCCAGGCAAGAAAACGATAGTTTTAAAATTAAAAAAAAAATACTCATTATATCACAAAATATTCATGTGCATTTATCTGATGTATTAATCAATCACTGGCTTTTTCAAAATGAACTTCATTTTTGAGAAAAAATCTATGTTTAAATAAGTCACAAAATTTTTTAGATTTTTATATATATATATATCTGTACTGTAACAACTCTATCTTTTTTAAGAATAATTTACACCGCGCAATGCTAAGTTAATATAGTTTCGGAAACGAAAGTAATAATTCTTTTTTAACGTTATTGATACACATTATATCAAAATACATTTCCTTTTTGTATGATTGTTGTTTGTAATTTTGTGAAAGATGTTTAATATTTTTAAAGAAAGAAGCAATTGTTTGTTTTCTCAAATATACTTAAATTGTCTACTATGAAATTCTTTTAACTTAGTATACAAATTTAGTATAATTGATTTTTAAAACTTTTGCTCAATACACATTTTATTTATAACTTATTCTCTGTTTGCAAACTGAGTATAATTCATACCGAAAGATATGTTTAATTTATCTAAATGGAATTCAAGTTAAGCTAATTTTCTTTTTTCCCCAACAATAATTTCCCCCTGATATTTAATAATAGAAATGATTTTATTAACTAGAATTTCAATTTAAAAAAAATAGAATTACAGTTTATATAATCACGAATTTAATTTGTAATTAAAACTTGCATTTTAGTTAAGAATAACCAGAATTTTTAAAGCAAGGGAAAAGTGTTAAGTATAGCTTAACTTCAACTCGAACTATAGGTTTAATCCCTTTTCAACAAGTGTATCATTAAACATTTAAATGCTTGAAAAATAAAAAAAAATTGATCATATCTTCTGCGAAATTTTAATTACTTCTATAGTTAGACAATGTAACAGCGCTTGAATAAATTACGACATTTTAGCAGATTTTTCCCTTTTTAGAAATTCTTTCACATACCTATCTTTTTTGTGTCTTGTGGGAAAGGAAATTTTTTATTTGCATATCGCGGATATATTTAAAAAATAATAAATTATTCTAAAAATATAAAAACATAATATACTTTGAATTTGAAGAAAATTGAATTTTAAATAAATCTTGCTTGTTTAATTAAATTTTATCAGAATAGATATTTACATTATCACAAGTTATATATATATATATATATATATAATAAGCATAGTTCACTAAAAGTAAGTAAGATAACAATTAATGTAAAGTTCGACTATGCTCTCAAACAAAAAGAATTATTAGTTTTTTTTAAATAACCAAATATTACTTTAGCGGATTTTTTTTGGTCCAAAAATAAGATCTGCATCAGGTGCTCCTTTAGGATGATTATATTTCTGTCTTCTTTCTCTATTTAAATTAACAGTAACTGGTCTAGTTCCTTGATTAATAGTTTCTTGATAATCTTCCTCCTCTTGTCTTTCGGTGATATTGAGTGTTAATCTTTTCACACGTTCTTTTTCCTCTTTTTGTTCCTGTTCACGATTTCTCAAATTCATAGCTAACTCAGATGAAACGGGCACTGCCAAATTTTTATACTGCTGCTTATTTCCTTTTCTCAACATTAAAACAAAATCAACAGTCGTCTTATCTGAGGGACCTTCTTGCAATTGTTCATATGTTTTTTTTGTACTTCTAACATGAAGAGGAACAGAAATATCAACTTGTTGAGGTTTCACGGAATCACGCATTCTATCTTGAATATTATCCGATACCATTTTATCGAGTGCTGATAAAAAATCATCATCCTCTGGACAACTAACTCTTTTTGGCCCTGATGGACATGCTGCATTTAATTCTGATGAATCCATAATTGCCATGTCATTGCAACCTTCAGATAAACTTTGATCACCTTGTGTATTTTCTTGTGTTCCCAAATTTTCATCTCGTTCAGCATCAACATCCCATTCATCGTCAGATAGACCTTCCGAATAATCCTCAGATTCTTCAAAGTGCAGATCGACCATTCCTTTTGCATCGCCGCTACCATTTTTTGCAGCTGATGATGTTTCCTCGTCAACTTCAGGAATTACGCCCATTTCACTTTGTCCAAATTGTTGATCTTTTTTAATAGACGCCACAAGAGATGGATATAAATTATTTCGAAGTTCCTCAATGGCAAATTGAGTTTCTTTGTAACTTTCAAAAAGTTGCATTTTTGGTCTCAACATAGCGAGAGTATCACGAAACATATAATCAATATCGACTGGAAAGGGATTATCGGCAGTCCAAATGGGATTTGTGCGTTTGAACCAATAATAATTTTGAAAGAAAATTAAAAAATAATCGAGTTTTTTCTTACTAGATCCACCGCTGAAATATTGTCCACAAGTTTCAAGAAGAGTGCAAACAAGTCTAATACGAAATAAATGTTCAGGTGGATCAAGAATACTTGGAATTCCTTGCTCTGTGCTAACACCAAATGTTATTAGAAGATAAAGAGTTCTAAATATATCGCCGCTTTCTACCATTCGATAATTGTAAAGCTCTCCAAGATATTTCACCATAGCGACGCGACGCTGATTAAATTTAGGAAGATTCACTTCCATACATACTCTTATGTCATCTAAAACTCCATCAACAACGTAGGGTCCAACAGCTTCATAGTGTGCCACAAGTCCTGCTAGCAAGCTGCCAACACATCTAAACAAAAAAATAATTTTTAAAAAATTATAATAAAATATAATTTTGTTGAATTAATTTTACATCCGTAAATAGAAAAAAAAATCAAATGATTACCTTATATTCAGGTACTTGACATTGTAGGCAGCAGTTAAACATTTCACAGCATAAGAAGAAATACTCTCATCCTCCCAATCCAATTTTCTCATCCATTTAAGAACTTTATCAGTATTAGTTTTCGATAAATCTTGATACATCAATTTTCTAATAAATTCATGAATTGGAGGTCTTTCTTTTTTTGTAATTCCACCAGTCGATTCGGGAGGATTAACAAAATAATATGCATTTTCAATAATAGTTACATATCTAGAATCAAGAGCAGTGACAGCCTTCTTTCTCATCATTTGCTCTAAATAAATTTTCGTTCTTTGATGTGAATCTGCCGAACAAAATAGAAACTTTCCACATGTTTCTAATAAATTACAAGCCATTTCTATATGATGGTGGGTAAAATCATGTAACAAGACTTTTAGACAATATAAAGCTTCGATTTTCGAATAGAGTTTGAATTTTACAAGTTCTCCTATATATCTGACCACTTTTATTTTTGATTCAATATTAATTTGATCTTTTTTATGTACATGATATTTAAAATCATGTTTTAACATAAGACACAAATCATTAGCAACATCTGGCATTACAGGATAAAGAATTGCAGCAAGTCGCGAATAGAATGGTAATAAATCCAAACGAATACGCGAAACACCAAAAAGTGCTTTTATCAATTTTTTCTTATTGTGCTTAGTATTAAGATTCATGAGGAAATCAACCGCGGCATTATCTATTAGCTCACGGTTGACGCAATTTGGAAGGTGTGTGAAAAAAGCGTCCAAAAGAATTTTATTACTAATATTCGACATTTGAGGTTCTTCCACTTCTTGTTCAGGTTCGTCTACTTTCTCAATTTCCTCTAATTCATCAAATGTTAATTCTTCATCTAGCGTCTCTTCAGTTATTGGTGGGTCTTGCTTAACAATTTCCCTCAAATAAGAACCAGGTAAAAAAACTGTTAAATCTGGTAAAACTTCATAGAATCTTCTCGTTTCTTCATCACCCCATAAATCTTCAATTATGGTACATTCCTCACCTTCAACATTTGTCTTAAAAGATTCTTCAGTTTCCATTTTAACTTCAATATCCATTGGTAATTCCGACATTGGTTCGTCTAAAGTTTCTGAGAAACTTTGAACATTTGTTAAAATACGCTCATAAGAAAATTGTAGAGCTTCTAATTTTTCTTTTCTCTCACTGCTCAATTCACCTCTTGTTTGTAAAATTTTACGATTTTGCCTCTCAAAAGCTTGCAAATCTTTATGATCCTTGAGCAAATGTTTACATAGAGAATTATAGTAATCTCTCAATAATAGCTTAACATTTTGTTGTTTATCAGGAGAAAGAAGTTTACTTTTTGGTAAAGAGACATTTAATTTTTCTGATAATATACGAATTTTTTTAGGTACTAGTCCTGCATAATCCTCTCCACAATGACGACAAAAGCTTAGTATTATACTAACATTACTATGTTCTTCTTTATCCATATTGATTAGTACTGTTAAAACGGATCCCAAAAGAGACAGCCCCTGCTTATGTGTAAATATACCAGCGTTGACGAGTTCAGCATAAAACCTGAAGAAGAAAATAATTTTATTCAATTTTTCAGATTAATTTTACTTTACAATAATATTGACTACACTAAGAAAATTTTGCATTAAGAAATATTTAACGGTTGCCATGTTTTTAATACTTTTCCATAGAACAGGGAAGAAAAAAAACCAATATATTGTTTAAAAATTAAACATTTAGAATATATTTTTATGAATACTTAAAAGTTTTATATAAATGTTTATTTGAAGTAACAATATTAAATTAATTAATCATTCAATTTTTTTTTAAATTAAAATTTTAACTTCTGTAACAATTTCTATTTATATTATTTCTTTATACAGTGGTAATCAAGAAGAAAGATCATATTTATGTATAGTAATATATGAAAATAATTCGATTCTTTTTATTTTTGTAACAAAGTTTTTTTAAAAGAAAAATTTTAAATAACATTTTATAAAAATAATTTAAAATCTTACCGGAGATCAACTCTCAGTTTGCTGGGATTTGAAATTTTATCTCCTATCTTCAAAGACAAACTCTTTTGCCAATTTTCAAAAAGATGAGACGAGAATTCAGCATAAGTTTGATGTAAATAGCTGCAAGCTTTAATAGCGGGTATAATGTCAGTCATTTTGAGTTTGGCCTCTACTAAAGCACTCGCAACTTCACTAACATATTTTGTTAAATTTAAATTCGACATATCCTTAAGAACACTATTAAGTTGTGGAGCACTGAAATTCTTTAATTTTTTAACAAAGGTTGTATTCTTTTTTAAACTTGAGTCAAGAGTGGTGAAATATGATTCAGGTGGTCTAGTTACATTCATATTAGAAGTTCGAATTTCCTCTTTACTTGCTAGTCTTAATTCCGCCTCCTTCACATAATCTTGTAGAAATTGTTTATCCTCATCGGTAATAACATTTGGATCAGCATTTTCCTCCACGTTTAATTCAGTTTCAGACATTGTATTTTTTTTTTTTTATTTATAAAATTTTCACAGAATTTTCTCTTTATCACACTGACTATGTAAAATGTTAGCACTGCAGAAAATTAAAGATATTGAAATTTATATTCATTACTCTACACGTAACATGTTACAATGTGTAAATTATTGTTGTAATAAATTTATCGGAATAGAGTTACTTCGAGTAAATGTAAACATCACTTTTACCAATATGTTTTTATAGTAAATCGAGACAGAAATTGTTCCTATTTCATTAATATACTATGTATTTCCATTGTGTGATGTTATAGATAAAGTGAAAAATCTTATTAGTTTTTTATCAAAGTTAATTAAAATGTTTTATTAGTACATGAAATTAAATTGTTAATGTTAAATTATTATTAATTTAATAAAAATTTTAATATAACTTTTTCCATCCCTTAAAAATAATAGGTACATATACTTAAGATAACTTTCTTATTAAACCCTTCTTAAAAAGAATTATTGTTTACATTTACCTCAAAATTTCAGAGTAATTTGTGATTACAAGGGTAAATGTAAAAAGAACTAAGCAATTCAAGATGATTTATAGTTTCCTATAACTCCATTAACTTTTTCTAAGGTTTTTGAAAATGAAATATTCTGTTTACATTTATCTCATTACTATATATAAAAAATCAGAAAAAAAAATTTAACAAATATTTTGTACTTACCAAATGAATTTTTTAATTCTTATGGGAATTGTTATTAAACGTAATAATTCTTATTATTTAGATATATTTTTATACCATTTTTCTAAAAGCACTATTTATATCAAAAATTGACATATACTATTCTTTATAGCTACTTCTTTATGTTAGGATATAAAATTAGATATTTTAAACTTGACACTTTTAATTATGACAAGCAAAGTTAAGTATAGACTTAAATTTATGGTTTTATTTAATTGATCTGTTGTTAAAAAAATTAATTGTATTGTAAAGGAAATATCAATTACAAATATAATTTTTTTCTTGTTGGTTATATGGTTTCTTGCAAAATTACAAATCCTTTAAATCACCAAATTCAATGGTATTGTTGATATTGCAATTTTGACATGGACTCGAAGCTCGGTTCACGTATTCTCCTCCTACCACGGTGTTTTAAAGGTGTTTCTACAATTCGGGTCAGAGAGACTGTATTCAGGATATTAATTAAATCTAATAGATTAATTTAAAAATAATAAGTTATTTATTTATTGGATTTAGTTAATTAGTTTATTAAGTAATTTGATTAATAAAAAATCATACGGAGCAAAGGAAATTCCTGGCAACAATATCAGAGATCGAGTTCCAACAACCACCATCGAGCTTCCCTACTAATTTATTGTATTCCCAGGCCGTCTATCATTACCTGCCAGAAGATTTTCTTGAGAAAATAATTCATTGATTGGTAAACATAACCAACCAACCAATGGTGCGTTGTGTGTAGTCAAGTTTGACAAGATCGATAAGATATTTATTTTCTACTCATTTTGGTAAGTTTAAATCATTTCAGTTTTTCTCTAATATTTTCAAGTTCACTTTCCCCACAAAAATATATTTATTAATTATTATAAACTATTTATAATTTTATTTATATTCAAAGTAGAAAGCAAAAAAATATTTGTCGGCAAAGTGTAAATATAAACATGTGACAGGTTATGTACAAAATATTGTATATCATTAAACGACTATAATTAAAATATTTTATGATGCACTCTTCCATAACAATCCCAGTAATAATGCTGGAATAGAATGGAATTTCATATTTTTTGTTTCAGATTATAAGATATTTTATCTTATCAGGTTATCACATTGACTGATATAAGTCTCATATTATTTCCACTACAGAAGCAATTTGCGTGAAACAATGGCCTCAAATCAGGTAAAAAATAATATCCTTTTATTATTAGGTCCAATTTCGAGATATCTTGCACATCATCAAATCAATAGAATTTTCATTAATATTTTTTAATGAATTAAGCTGAGAGAATAGAGAAGAACTTAAGTTTTCAAAAAAAAATTATTTTTTATTAAACTTATCAAAGATTGAAATGGATAGGGAATTATAGATCCTTTATCTATAGGTATTATTTTCATAACTTATTATAATAATTTTTAATTTAATAATTATTTTTCTAGATTGATAAGGTTCTTAACCTTTATAAAATTCTTTCGCAAAATCCCACGTTAACCAAAGCTAGAATAACATCAATTACAAAAAATGGAATTACTGTTCAGAGTCACTGGTCTCAAAGAAATTTGGAAAGATGCTCAAAGCAAAAATTTATGCAAGACTTCAGTCTTGATACAAATTTAAATCCTCTCGACAAAAGTTTTCCCGTTGATGTCTCCAATGAGTGTGTTTTTTATATATTAAAAAAATATATAAATATATATCGTCAAAGATTAAAATATTAATTAATAAATCCTTAAAAATCATCGATAACCCTTGTTCGTAGAATGCTATAATAAAGATCAAGCCACCATACTTCTTACTAAAGAGATACAACAATACAAATAATTCAAAAAAAAAGAAAAAATTGTGAAAGCTAATTCATTTTAATTTTCAGATTGTTATCTTACTTGCAATTTAGAGTTAAATTTATATTGCCCTGAATATTAGGAAGTATTATTTTGCTAAACATTTTTTTTATATTTCATTTTGCACTTTCTTTCGCGTAATAATTGCATGAATCTTTGTGTTAGCATTGTTTATGATCAAGAAGCTCTGGTTACATTTGATGAGATAATAATATTGACAAAACGAATCATTTATAAATTTTCTCAGACTTCTAAGTACCTTCTCTGAGGATGAACAATATAAAGCAATTTTAAGGCAAGTTACAATAGACAACACTTCCAAACAATTTATCGAAATTTGGGATAGACAACATTTAATCAAAAATTATGATCTATCAGTATATGATGCACATGGAGAAATTTACACTGATGGTAATTTCTTAGGGCTCAATGAGTTTACAGTGATTTTATATAGGTAATGTTAAAGTAATGTCAAATATTTTCACAGATCAATTCAGTTCGTTTCAATTTTCTCCGGATAAATCGAAATTACTCTACATTGCTGAAAGAAAAAAACCAAAATGTGAACCATTTTACAAACAAAAAAGCCAAGAAAAAAGGGAAAAAGAAATTAAGGACGCGGAAGTAATATCAAGGGTAAATTTTAGAAATCTATAATATAATACTGAAAGGCTGTTGCTAAAATTTAAATAGAATTATTTTTGAATTACTTTTGGTGAAGATAAGTTAATTTTTTTTAAGGGAAATGAATATATTTTCAAACCACATTGGGGTGAACAGTTAGTTGGCAAGCACAAATCAGTAATTGTAATTATTGATATAAATGAGGACGTGATCAAAATTAATCAATATATTCCTGAAGAATATTTCGTTGGACAAGTAACTTGGACTCCAAATGGCGACGATTTAGTTGGCGTAGCTTGGAAATGCGAAACAAGATATTTAGGATTAAATGCCTGCACAAACAGAACTAGTTGGATATTCTTCTTAAAAAATTCTGAATTCCGTAAGAACAATTTTCTATGTCTAAATAAATAAAATTAAAATAAACTTCAATAAAATAGGATTTTTCTTGAAAACTGTTAGAGAAAAAATTTTATCTTATTGAATCATGTTTCGTGATACAAAAACAAATGAAAAATTGATTTAACTTTCACGGCAACAAATTTTATTTATTTTTATTCCCCACATAATTTATAGAAAAAAAAGTAAATTGTTAATTAAATAAAATTCTTTTCTTAAATGTATAAGAAAAAATATCCATCGATGGATGTGCTGTACGTGCTCCGCGATTCAGTCCTAATGGAAAAACTCTTGTGTGGTTGGAGCGAGATTTGGGAGGGGCACATCACACATGCCATAGACTAATGCAGCTTAAATGGGACACAAGTGAGAAAGTAAGAGAATAAAAAATAAAAAGTAAAATTTATTAATCAAATTTAAAAAAAAAAACTAAAATTTTAAAGAAATATGTATAATTTTTTACTACTTTTTAGGCCGATGCACTTATTAATATTGTTTCTAATTGTATAACGATTGCTCAAGATAAAAACTTCTATGGGCTTTATAATCAAAGTCTACCTCGTCGTTGTTTTAGCAATGATTCTCGATATATTTTCTTAAGTTCTCCCCAACGATATAACATTAAATCTTATATGGTTAATATTGGTAAGCTATAAATCGTACATTTCTTGTCTTAAAATAAAAATTTATTTAACATTAATAAAAATTTATTGCCCATTAGAAACAAAAAATTTAAATGAAATTCAAAACAATGACTCCAGTTTACTTGTTCTTGATGTAAAACAAGATAGACTTGTAATGATGAGAATGTCTTCCATTGAACCGCCTCATTTAATCGTGGGACGATTCGATTCTTCAGTTGAAGATGCAGAACTTTCAAATTTACATTTACTGGAAATTACAAAACCTGTAGTAATGCCAGAAGGAATAGAAAATCTTATAATAGAACATACAGATTACAAATATAATTCTAAAGAAGAAGTCAGTAAGTTATGAAAATATTTACATGATTCGATTTTAATTTCTTTTAAACAATATTTAATTTTCATTAAAATCTTCTTCAAAAATTAATCTCAGTAATCTGTAGTCTTTTACTTCTAATAGTATTAAAAATATTTAATTTTATTATTGTCATACATTCCTATAGTTGTTGGAATACGTTTTAGATGAATTTAATTACACTTACTTTGGGGAAAAAAGCAGTAAAGTTAAAACAGTGCCATGGATTCTTAATCTTCATGGTGGACCACACTATTCTTTTGATAATAGTTTCTCAATTGAGACTTGTATTTTAGCCATTTTGGGTAAGCATTTATTTGTTTTAAATAGTTTATATATATATATATATATATATATATAAACTATTTAAACACGATTCAGAAAGTGATTTTTTTCCTATTTAGGAAAGTCTAAATTTATGAGTTTCCGCAATGTAAAAATATCTTGACAGATTAATATCTTTATGAAAATATTATCAACCAATCTCTAAAATTTATTATAATAATTTTTTATAGGTTTCGGAATTGTCCATGTGAATTACAGAGGATCGTTAGGAATGGGTGAAAAAAATCTTAAATACCTATTAGGTAAAGTTGGTGAAGTAGACGTTTTGGATTGTGTCACTGCCACTCACGATGCCTTGAAAAAATATCCATGGCTTGATCCAAATTATATTGGATTGAGAGGAGGTTCTCATGGAGGATTTTTAGTTTCTCATCTCAGCTCTCAATATCCCGTAAGTCATGAGATAACCATCCGTTTAGGGGAAATTAATGGGTTACAAAATGTTATATATATATATGTATATTAATTTACAGAATCTCTACAGAGCAGTTGTTTCATTAAATCCCGTAATTGACATTGCAGCTATGTATACCATATCTGATATCCCCGATTGGTAATAAAAATAAATATAAATATTATATATAATTTATATGCTGTTTTTTTTTTAAATTAATTTTACAGATGAATGTTGTAAAAAAATAGTTTGTAATAAACGTGCGTAAAATACTTGTGCAATTTACATTACTAGTAAAGTTATTTATTGTAGATACACTTATATGAAAAATAATAATTGTTTATTAGAATCATTATTTCGTAGGTGTGCAGCTGAAAGTGGAACTCCCTTCATTGAAACTTTACTTCCTACAACAATGGAGATAAAATCTTCTGAAATATACCTAAAGATGTTTAATCATTCACCAATCGTTCATGTGGATAAAGTCAAAGCACCCACTCTACTTCTTCTAGGTAGTAATGATTTGCGAGTACCATTTTCCCAAGGAAAACTTTGGTATAATAGATTAAAAGCCAATGATGTAAAAACAAGGTAATTCATAATTTAAAAAAGATTTCATAAAAAGAAATAGACATTTTTTCATTGGAATCATATTTCTAACGTTACTTTCTATTAATTTCTATAAAACTTGTAATCCATTTTCACTAATGACATTTTTAGACTCAAACGCGAGTTATTTTTTATAAATTTAAATTATTTTCATGTACTCACTCATGTATATATTTTTATGTGATTCATTTAGGATGCATATTTATGAGGACAATCACTCATTAGCAAGTGATTCAGCAGAAATAGATAGAATAATTAACGGTATACTCTGGTTGATGGAACACAATTCTAAGTTTTTTCCATCAGAGGAACAAGTAAGAGTAATCGAAACTGTTTCTGATGAAGAGATGAGAGAAGAAAAGGCTGAACAGAAGCCAGTGACAAATTGAGAAGAAAAAGTTGATACTTCTCAATACTCGAAAAAATTATTCTATACTTATATTTCCTACTTTTATATTTTAAAATGATTAAAGTGAAAATCTATTTTCATCATCGGAATTTATTGTATACCAAGGAATATTTTTTGAGCTTAATGGGTAAAAAATAAAAATATTTTACTAACAAATTTTATTATTATTCAGATAGTGTTGTTTAATCATCTAAAAGATTATTCAAGTTATAGCTGCAAAAATAATAAAGAAAGAATATGAAAATAATATGTCTTATTAATTAATCTGATTAAAATTTATCATTTCAAAAAATTACACGATTTATTAAAAATAAAAACAATTTCTTTATTTAAATAAAAAATCTTTACTTCTTTTTGTCAAATTGTTTTATATGTATATATTTATATCTAAAATTATTTGCAGAAATAAAAACTTGTTAACTTACATTTGGTTGGAAATTTTTAATTTTTTTATCAGAATAGCGCCCACTGAATGACTTATATATCTTGTATAACTAATTTGAAATATTAAGGCCAACATAGAACAGCTTCACGAACGTGGTTCATACGATAGAAAATGAACAAATGTATCTATGTCCTTTTCTAACGCTATCATTTTTTCTAATGATTCGCGAAACTTACACGAAGCTATTGTGCGTTGGCCCTTAATGTGCTCATACCTTTATGCTGATTCCACACTAAAAATTTAGTAACTTTTAATTTTAACAATAAAGTCACTAAATTTTTACTAGAGCAGGGTGCGGTAGTTAAAGAGATTTATGATAAATGGCGAGTGTGGACAATGGAAACCAACTGAAGCTTATCTGTTATATGTATATTGGGTGTTTACGGTAACAACATTCATTAAGAAGTTGTGAAAGTACCTTTAGACTATGTCCACAATAAGCTCATTTTATATCCTTAAGATCGTATCGATGAATTTCATTGGTTGTACAATAAATTCTATTTTTCTGTTCTTTATATTAGAACTGTGGGGTCGTCATGGTAACGTATAAGAGTGAGAGAATTAAAGAACAGTCTTTATTTCTTTCACTCTTATACGTTACCATGACGATCCTACTTAGATAGCTGAGCTGTGGCCGTACCCTGTGCCTTGGTTTTAATCCTCTATCTACTCTACCGAACCTTGTATATACCAAACTTGAGTTGTGGAAAATTAGAGCGCTTGCGCAAATGAATGAAAGGAAGGGGCTTCCAATGCCGTAGCCAAGGAGACGACGTAGCAGACAACCGACAGTCGGGCCGGTCCTTATCAACAAAATTCCTTGTTTTGTATTTAAATTATCCACACTGGACATTTCCCACTATATAATTTCAAAGTTATAACATCAGGGACAACCCCTTGATAAGCGTTAAGCAGGAGGTGGAGTTTAGCAGTGACCGTAGATCTGCTTTAGTTGCAAACACCATTGGCTTTCATTACGACTACTCGCCATTCATGAAGACAGGTGAGCCAAGCTAATATTAATTTACAATTTTCTTCCATTTTTCCAGATCATTCACTCTTCATTCAATTTCATCTATTTCTCTCTGCTATTACGTTTTAATTTGCCATTTGCATGTTCGGTTTCTCAAATTTAAAAATTTTTTCATAAACTCATTGATATCATCACTTTGACATTTGAAACCCTAACTTTTTGCCATTGTGCCGGTGCATGTAGTTTAGTTGTGATGCAAAAAAATCTAATTAGACGCAACAAAAATTTAACTAGGATATAATTTCAAATTAATAACAATAACTAAAATGTTTAATCAAATATTTTAGTTTTTAATTTTTTTTCTGATTGTAATTTTTGAAACTTGATAATCATAAAATAAAAATTAAGATTTAAACAATAATTTCACATTAAATTTTAAATATATATGATAAAGTTATAATGATTCATTTTTTATTTGTCGATTATTTTCCATAATTTTATTAAATGTATTTAAAATAAAAATCCTAAGTTGCCATTTATCCTGAGAAAGAATGTAAAGAATAGGAGTATTAGTGCTAAGAAAACGTGATGAATTTCAAAAAGAAATATCCTAAGATATTTTTGTATTGCAAATTATGTAATATATTTTTAATTTGCATTATAGGCAAGTTTTCTTCTATTTCCGTTATAAACAGATTTTATTAGTTAAGTAAATTTTTAGTTTCAAAAATGCATTCTTCTGATAACTGATAATAAATAAATTTGTTGTATAATTTAAATAATTTTATTATTTTTAACAAAACTTAATTTTTAATACTAATAAATAAGTATGTATATTAACAAATTTTTTTTATAACTTATAATATTTAGCAATTTTTCCTTATTTTTTTTCTGCAAAAAAAATTCGGTGTTTAAACAGTTGCTTTTAAATTATAGTGACAAAGAATGTTATAAATATATTAACTACAATATAGGTAATTCAAAGATAATGTACTTGAATAAAAAAAAAAATTATAAATTTTATCTTCTTTGAATGTTTGTACAATTTTTAAATATTAACAAATATTATGGAGTTTCAATTTATTAATTGCAGTTAAAATTTTCATTACATTCTTGTTTACGATAAAAATATGAAATGGTACTTATGTATATAGATATAAAGATGTTAAAGTAGGTAGGTGTCATTGTATGACTAATTCTCTTCTATTATTATTATTATAAACAGATCAAAACCTTCAAAATTCGTAAAAAATGCATCTTTCTAGACACATTATGCAAAACGTTTTTAATTAGCAACAACAATTTGTTGAAATAACAAAAAATGTATATAATAAGAAAATTTGATTGTCAAGAACAGTTTCACCAACTCTGATTAAGAGGTAATCAATGATTAAAGCCATAGTTTAATAACTCACTATTTTTCGCTTAAGGATTTAATAACTGATTAACTCCTTATCAGAATTGATGAAACTGGACTTTAATATTGTTACATTATTAATAATTATTCTTATTAATTTTCTCTAATTTTTACTTACCTACATAATAAGAACATAATTATGTGTCTAAGTTAAAAGGAACCTATCGTTTGAAAACAAGTTTTTGAGAAAACTACTGCAAAAGTTAACAAGTCGATATTGGTGCGCTTGCGCGTTACTTTGGCTTAAAACTCGTTATTCCGGGGGGTTCGATATTACATATTCATTACGAATATGATATTAGAATTTCAAAATGGCGTATTCAATATGGCGGAAGAATTTTAAAAAATCGTTCAAGTTTCAATATAATCACACTGAAACCTAAGGGTTCCGTACATGAAACGAACTTATTTAGAATAAAAACAGATTTGTAAAAAATGTAAACTTTGCATGTCAAAAAATGTAAGTTGAACATGGAGAAAGAATTTTTCAGAAAATTCGGAAATTGTTCCTCCATGTTTCGCTTAAACTGTCGATTATTGTACGTCACGTTTCTTTTAACTGTCCAAGAATGATTAAACTGTTAACGTTTTTACATATATGTACAGACGAAAAATCATATGCGCGGAGAATTGAATGCACGAACTTAAAGTTTATAAATCATAAACCTAACTATAGCGATCAGTCTTTTCTTATTATTTATAAATTCCGCTACTAATTAAAATTAAAATAAAGAAAAAAAAATTTTAAATGCTACCTATAGGTAATAAATTTTTTATTTAAAAGTAAAAATTAATGTGATTATTGTAAATAAACTAAAATTAAATTTTTTTTTAAATTGGGAGTAAATATAATGCGATAATGCCCAGCACGTGACAGTGCCCGGTAGGAAGGCCATAAATGTGGAAGGGTGGATTGCGCTTTGCAAGCAGATGAAAAAGAGGGTAGGTGGGTAGCCTGGCACCAGCCATGCATAACTGAGACCAGGTGCATGCTCGATATGCTTTTACAATTTACATATTGCTTTTGTATGTTACCTTTAGTGTCAGGACGTTTAGAACAGTTTTGTTTAAAACTTGCTTCCGAAAAGTGAAAGTTTAGCTTAGTTTTTTTATTTACATTTTTATTCAAATTTAACTCTTCATATAAATATTTTACTGATAATAATAATTAAATGCTATTACTTATTTGCTCAACAAATTATAAAAATTGATAAGATATAATTATGAAGGAAATTAAAAATATCTTTCATGGAAACATGATTATGAAGTATAAATACGAACTAGAAAATGAAATTAATATTTAAAAAATTAGTTTAGAATTGCATTAAAATTGGAATATTTTGAAATTCCTTTGTTATTTTAAGGAACTAGAAGATGATTTCAGTGTAATTAACTTTTTGATTGATTTTCTAAATACAAAATTCGCAGATTTTAAGATAATTTTAGAAGGATTAGAAGCATTATCAAAAGCACAATTGGGTTTTTATTTATTTATTATTTTATTAGATATGAGGCATGAATTTATTACTATATTCAAAGACATCTTGGGTCAACCTTAGCATCCCTTTTGGAGTTGTTGCTTAGGGATTTTATATATTTATAAATATTTTCAAGTTGAATTTTAGCTTGATAAATTTTACTCTTTACTCCGGTTGCTATTAACTCCCTAATTTTTTTGTAGTCCACGATTTTTAACAATAAATATATTAGAGGAAATTTTTTTTGAAATTGAAATTTGATACACTTATTTATCACCAAAATCAGTATCGATTACTGAAAAAAATAAATATTCGTTTTCATGTATGAAATGTCTAAAAATGTAGGATTACCTATGTATATATTAATGTGGTTCAAAATGAACTGGGGCCATCCCTAATATAGCAGTAGCCAGGTGTACGTATGATTCTAGCAGATTTTAATACTTATTAGGCCTCTGTTCGTATTTGAGTATATCGAAGAAACGAGGGTTTACAAAGTATGTAATGTATTGATATACATAGATATACGAGCAATGTATATTACCCTCTAATTGCTCTTGTGATCTGAACTTGTTTCACGTTCCATCTAGGTCTCTTGAACCCCTATTCGATGGCGCGTGTTTCATTTTCGTCCCCCTTTTTCTTCTCCCTTGTTACACTTGCGTTTGGTACCTGACATCCGCTGCCACCCCATTCTACCCATACCATTCATATACATATAGAGAAAGGTACACGGGGTATGCGCTAACAACACAAAAGTAAAGTTCTAAAGAGCGCTCATAGTCACGCAGTGACGTGTTTTTTCTGAATGTTTGTTCCTAGCTCTCCCTTTAATCTCTATGCCTAGCCTTAACAGGGATCATTGTCTGCAATACGGTGTCACTATCGTTACAAACATATAATGAAATATCTAAGCTGTAAGTTGACGACCTTTTACGAGTACACCGCCCGTATTTCCATCCGAGTAGGTTAGGTTGCTTGTTGTCAAATATTATTGATCCTCTGTGCAGGATCTAGAGCAGGGGTAAGAAAATGTATTTCTTTCATATCATGAATTGTTATATCATCTTTAGAATTACCTTTTTTAAATCGTTTATCGTACATATTTCATTTTCTCATATGTAATTAAAATTCATTTATTCCTGAGAAATGCTTATTAGTGTAATACACTTTTTTTAAAAAAGAGTTTACAATGTTACTCTTATTTTTTTCTGCAATTGAAAAAAAATATAATCAATCAAAAAATTCCAATGATTTACAAACTATATTTCAAATTTATATTATGTTGGAAATAATATATTAGGCTAGAATTGTCAAATGTAGGTGTATAAATGATAGAAATTAAAAAATAATTTTCTTCAATTTAAATAGGTAAATTACATTCTATTTAGTATATATCTTTCCTAAAAGCGGATTTCATTTACTTTTTGATGTTTATTTACATCTGTTGAGTGTATATTCTGGCACTTACTAAATTTTCTAGGTATTTATATTAAACAATGTTTTTCATTCTATATTCCAGAACCATCGCTTCGGATTCGAGGTGATAGTGATACACCAGGATCCGAAATAGGTGAGGGAGTGATTGCCATGACTACGACAGGAGCTCAGTATGCTTTGGCAGCATCCGCTGGGGCAGGTAATGGTGGAGGTGCCTCTACAGCAGTGGGGGTGGATACCAAACCAAACATTGTCACTTTAACTGCAACTTCCACGGGCAATAGTACTACATGCCAAGCTCAGCCTACACGAGGTCAACAAGTCATTACTGTTGTAACAAGTCCTGATCCATCAAGTCCCAACAGTCTTCAACCCATTCAGGTTTAAATCTTTTGACATTTATTGTTTTTTCTTACTAACCCTTTCCAATGGCATAGTCTCAAGAAATGTTTATTTTTCTTTCTGACCTAATATTTGAAAAAGTAGAATTTTCATGAAAATATCGAATTCGATATATGCATATCTACTATTGGCATCAAATATTACGGAGATAAGTGAAACGAACCATCTGCCTTTAAACATTGATAAAAACTGTTGGTTCATTTGATTTTTATCAACTTTCTGCTTGCTTTTTAATAATGGTGAATTTTGTTTTTATTATAATAGCTACTAGTCCAGGATACACTTGATTCCACAGCAGATTCTTCAAACGGTTCTTCGAGTACACCAGCTCACGTAACAGCCCAAGTAGTGGTTAATACTGCTCATGCTGGACAGCATACTCTTGTAGATCCTGACGTCACTTCCACGTCTGCTGGTACAATTGTTAGTGGTTCACCGCATTACATAACTGTTACAGGTAAGAAAAAAATGTTTATTAATAAATTACATTAATTGAAAAAATAAGTTCCATCGCCCTCTGAAATACCTTTTTTATACTTGAATTTTTTACGAATGGTGTTTGAATGTTAAGATTTTCATTTTATTATTAATTTGTCAACTAATGTTGACTTTTATTATATTTTAGTAAATTAAGTAGATATGTAGTTTTTGAGTAGAAATTTGACCCTTTCCATGCTGCCTTTAAACACAACACGCACTTGACACTGACTACGCTAGGAACCAGCGATTCTTCATCCTACGCTTCCCTCACAACAGCAGTAGGTGAGGGTAGTCTAAGATCGGCATGATTATTATGAATATAAATGTTTAGATTTTTTGTTTCATTCCATAAAATCACTCTTAAATTTGTGTATAAACGTTATAAGATTAGGAACCGATGTTTCCGACATTAACTCTAACTCAGGTTAAATCATTAGTTACTTAATCAAAATTTACTTTTAGAAAGTTTGCTAGTCATTTAATTTTCTAGTTTTTTTTTTTTTTTTTTTTTTTTTCTCTTAAGGTTTATAAACTTCTTTATTAAATATTTCTACACATAAGGATTAGCAAATTATTTTACAAATATGTGAATGGCTGAGTAAGGTTTGGCTTGATAAAACACTGTTGAAGAATGTCTTTTAAGAAGTAATTTTAATTTATTTGAAGAAAAAGTTACACCATCTGTTTTAGTGGCTGGTGCTCCTGAAGCAGTGGGGTCCGATTCAGTTTCACATCCAACTTATGTTCAATATGTTGAAGAAGATGGATCCGCGTATATTCCGACGAATGGGCAGATGTAATTTTTTTGATTATTTTTTATTTCTTACAACATTTAGATTCTATTGCATACATTATATATGTTTTATAGGACATATCCTGTGTATGCTGTTGGCGAGGCAGGTACAATGTATACACCATCTTCCAGTCAGTATTTCACATCCGCTACGACACCAGTAACTTACGCACAGGTAAGTTCTTAGTTCAACTCCGGCGTAAAGACAAAGTATTGGAGAGAATTAAAAGCAAATGATTAGAGCTTATTTCGCATAACTAACTAACTAACGAAATATAATTACAGGTTCAGGGTTCAAACACAGGACAGTTATTATCACAAGGAAATGGAGCTTATCTTATACAACAGAGCGTTGTTGATGGCGATGCAGCGACTCATGCACTTATTTCAGCTGCAGCAGCTCGTGCCAGCCCACAAACCGACAGTGCGGTCAGTTAATGTTCTCAAATTTGATTTTCTAATGAAATTCCTACACATGATCGTTTCTTTGATTACAAATATGTTATGTTCCTAAAACTAAACATGCACTAACATTTACTAATTTTATAACAAGGAATGACAACTTTTCGCTTTAATGAAATGAAATTCTGCTCCCAAAAATTGCTTATACTTACTCTGAAATTGAGGGATCACAACCAAAAAATGTCATTCACTCGAATACTTCTTTAAACTGATATGGTAATGCATTTGTCCTTTTTCATAACACAGTTTATTATAAATTTTTTAATTGTCGAATGGTTTTTAAACTTTTTAATTGTATAGCCACACAAGAAAAAAAAAAGTTTCTGGCCTGGAGGTTAGACCATATTTACTGTTTGTTATTTGGTACTGTATTGTCGTAATCAAATCCGCAATTTATTTAACCCCATCATGTCAGGTTCTTAATATAACTTGAAAAAAAATAATAAAAATGCCATGCTCTAACTCCTAGGCCGGAATTATTTTTTGTGTTCGTGTGAAGACTTTTTAACGTAGAAAAAAAATTTATTGTGTGGATATATTATTTTTGAAAATTAATGATTTCTTTAACAATATTTAATAGGTATTATTTTTGTTTTTATATATTTTCTAGACATTAAAATTTGCAGTATTAATCAATTATTTTTTGTTATCATACAAGTTGTGGAACATTTTAAATGATTTTTATTTTCTAATTTTTATTAATAATAATAATAATAATAATCCTTTCAATTAAAATATTCTATATTCTTGTGTATTATAAACTGTGCAGTAAAAAATGAAAACCTTTGATTCTATATAAAAATATAGTTTTGCAAATGAGTTAAAGTTTTGTGATAAAAGTGAAATATTATTTTAAAGAAATTAACGTTTAAACTTTTTTAAAAAAATAATGGAAATTTTACAAAGAAAATAGAGTAATATTGCACGTGAAACGTCTGGGTATTAACATAGAAACAGTAAAATGGGCTGTTTAATAGGAGGCAGTGGTTAGCGGTGGTGGAGGGGCATACTTGATCAGCGGCAATACAGGTAGCACTACAGTCAGCGTGGAAGAAGCTGCCGCCGCCGCGAATATGACACATGCTACTAGAGTCTCCCAGGCCACCGTAAGCCATATCGACTCCCCGTTTGTTAGCTACTTTTTATACTAATATGTGTTATTGTTTGCATGAATTTTCATTAACATCTCACACTTTTTAAACTAATCAATTATTCCTATACACGTGTTTGAAACTATACTATACTAATCCTATACACGTGTTTTAAAAAAACGCGTTAACTAATTAATTTTATTATTTGTGAAATAATTATTTTCTCTTAAATTAATTGGTAAATCATTTTTTTTTTTTTTTTAATTTATATAAAAATAAGTATGAATGTAGAATGTCTAAAAAATTGCTATAAATGTTTTTAAAAATGCATAATACTATTTGTTTCATGCAATTTAGGTTTAATTTTTAAATTAACTAAAACTACATTCTTACTATTATTTTTAATTCCGCATGATTTCTACTTTATTTTTTATTAATTTAAACTTTCCACAAAAATATTGCAATTTTTAAATTGTTTTTCAATGATTTTAGTTGATGAAAATTAAAAATTATTGAAGATCAAAAATAAAATCGCATAGCATATGTAAAACGAACTCGCGTTAATTATTTTCCATTATTTTTATAGGTACAATGGTTATTAGAAAATTATGAGACTTCAGATGGAGTATCTCTTCCAAGATCAACACTTTACAATCATTATCTTCGCCATTGCTCGGATAATAAATTAGATCCTGTTAATGCAGCGAGCTTTGGAAAATTAATTCGTTCAGTATTTTTAGGTTTAAGAACTCGACGTTTAGGAACTCGGTGAGATCATTTTTAAATTAGAAAAATAACAGTAATAACTTAGAAAAAGTTAAACAAAAAACTTTTTAAAATTTCAGAGGAAACTCAAAGTACCATTATTATGGTATTCGTGTAAAGCCTAACTCACCATTGATTTTATTAAATGAAGATGGAACTTCACGACAACAAACAACTTCAAATTCTCAGGCCAAGAGATTTAAGTTTGTTAATCAGAAACAAGATCCAGCATATGATGCTAATACGCATTCTAATACGAATATGTCGTCTCATAATTCACCGCCTCAGTATCAACAATATCTTGGAGAAGGGGGCAATGCAATTCCAGAATTTCCAGAAATTATCGTCGGACACGGATCGTCTTTACCGGAAGATTGCACTTTAGAAGATATCGATACATTCCGCAGTATTTATAGAGAGCACTGTGAGGCCTTTCTAGACGCTGTTTTGAATTTTGAGTTTGCTACAATTGAAAGTTTATGGAGGGAATTCTGGCGGAGTCAAGATAATAACAATGGCGATGAATGCGAAGAAGAAAAATATTTGTCAAAGTATGTCTTATTTTATTAAAAGCATAGAAGAAAGATATTATTATTTTTTCGCTTTTTAATCTAATTAAATTTTTAGGACTAAACTCTACCAGATGTGCAAATGTTCCGAAGTGCAAGATTTCATCAGACAAGTGGATTACAACTTTTATCAAAACTTAGTTGAAGTTCTCATGCCTGATGTTTTACGACCTATTCCTAGTAAGCTTATTTCCACATTTAAACAAGTAAAATACACCTTCTTTTGAAATGATAACATTGATAAACTTATTATTAAACTAAGTCATGCATCTACAGTGGTGTCAAATACATATATATATATATATATATATATATATTCTTTTAGATCACATTATAGAACGTAATTCCCATAGTCACCACCAGGCATTTTAAACAAAATATTTAGCTGTTTCTGATCTCATGCATATTTTATTTTGCTTCCTTAAAGAATTGTACAGTCCTAGAAACTTTTTTTAATAAATTGATAAAACATTCATTATTAACAGGTTCACTGACACAATCTATAAGAAACTTTGCCAAAGGTCTTGAATCGTGGTTGACGTCAGCAATGAATGATTGTCCTCAAGAGATGATGCACATAAAGGTTAATATTATGTAAAAAATGTTAACTAAGTTCTATGATATCATTTTTTTTTAATTTTTGAAGCAGTTTTACAATTCTTTTCTATATAGCATTATAAATGATTAACGTAATGTATTACCTTTTTTCCGTAGTTGACAGCAGTATCTGCATTTGCACAAACATTGAGGCGATACACTTCTCTGAATCACTTAGCTCAAGCTGCGCGAGCTGTACTTCAAAATACTAGTCAAATTAATCAGATGTTAACAGATTTAAATCGAGTAGATTTTCACAATGTTCAAGAGCAGGTAACTTTATTTTTTTACTTACACTGTTCATCTATACTATATTCTTTTTTCAGCAAAAAATTACTATACCTTGTTTTAATTGTAGGCATCATGGGTTTGTCAGTGTGACTATACAGTTGTTCAACGTTTAGAAACCGATTTTAAAGTAACACTTCAGCAACAAAATTCTTTGGAACAATGGGCAGTATGGCTGAAAGGAGTGGTAACTCAAGTTCTTAAACCTTACGAGGGTAAACCAACTTTCGCTAAAGCTGCACGTCAGTTTCTTCTTAAGTGGTCATTTTACAGGTAAGATTATTTACATAATTCCTATAGTAAATAATATCAACCAAATATGCATCGCATATTTAAATTTTAGTTCAATGGTTATACGAGATCTCACATTAAGAAGTGCTGCAAGTTTCGGTTCTTTTCATCTAATTCGCTTGCTGTATGATGAGTACATGTTTTTCTTAATTGAACATCAGGTTGCTGTAGCTACAGGAACAACTCCCATTGCAGTAATGGGCGATGTGAGTTTTTTTTTCTTAAAATATTACTTATGAATTGCAGATTTTAACATTATAGATGACATATTATTTTGATGAGCAATGTATGTATATGGTAAATGTATACTTATACATTTAAACTAATCTCAACTAGTCTCCAACTGCACAAGAGACTTGCGCACTATAATAATTCAAACCCTCTTGGCGAGGATTTAAGACAACATCTAGCTTTGATATTCTTTTTCTTTGAAATAAATATACTTAATATTTTTATTTTATTTGATGTTAGACGCTTAGGCAAATTTTCGTGCTCATCGTGAATTTTTAGAGCGCCTCGCTCTAAAGAGAGGATATATGAAAAAAGTACATTCTTCTATTGCATCTAATCTCTCAATTTCTAATAACTAACATAAAAATTTTTTATTTTAGAAAAACCAAAGTCCACCTGTTTTCTATACTTTTGGAACAACTACAAATGGAGGTACTTTTATTCATAATTAAATAAATTTAACCCTCTACTTATACAAGTGAACGTTATTGTCAAAAAAATGTGAAATCCAATGCGTAGGTGAGGATTATATGGTCTATAGATGAGTTCAGAATAGGCATGTAAATATTCGTGTAACACGACGGTCTGAAAAGATTTCGATTCGCATTAGTCGAGCGTTTACTATTCTGGACTTACCTTATACTTCCAAAGTGAAAGTAAATCAGTATAGAATTTTTAAATTCATAAAAATGACACACATCTTAACAGAACAATATTGTTGTGGCTAGAATCTAGTTAGGATACATGCCACCAGTCTGTGTGTTTTGTTCAGTTCAGTTCAGTTATAGAGAATTGCATTAAATTATTGTTAAAGATTTTTTTTCTTCTTTTATTTTCAATTAAAATTTAAATTGAATACCATTTCTAGAATAATTGATAAAAATAAATTACGACAGTTTGTTTATTTTAATTATCTGATCTTTCAGATTCAAATCCAACCAAACGTATTAAAATGAGCTAACTGCACACTTTGCACTCTGGAATAGTAGGAAGTTGATAGAAGTGAAGGAGCTCACAAAAATCGAACAGGCCTATTATACTTATACATACATATACTAGTCTAGTAAGTTAATATTTTATATATAAAAAGTGGATAATTTATTGTGACTCTATGAGGGTTAACACATAATAATAGCCTACTTAAAATAGGCTTTTTTCGGAAAAGTTTAAAATAAGAATTACAAATTCTTTTATTTTAACAATCAAATGTTATATATGAGGAAAAATAATTTTGCAATAGATTCAAACCAAATTGTTCATTAGTATACTATTTCAAATGAAACAATCTTAATGTATATACACGGGACCATGAACTCATCATGTCCAATACATACCTACCTTAATATAAGCATAATATTATTTATCTTATCAATTTTAAGTATTAACATTTTTCTTCTCAAATTACGTTTTTATTTAACGTTTAATCAATTGATGTTTTTACTTTTATAATAAACATGAGTTCTCATTGTAAAAAGTATTGTTTAAAATGTGACTATTTTAGTGGTTACTAAAGTGATTTAAAAAATAAAAAAAAATACTGATGTGAATTTTCACGTAATATAAAAGTGTACTTGTTTTGAAGAGGACGTAATTATCTGAGCTTATTTTTGTATGGGCAAAGTGAAACAAAAATATGCAGAAAGATATATAGATTTTTTTTATAAATTATCTATTATTTAAAATTTAATAATAAATCACATGTTTTATTAGAAAAGTGAATAACTAATTCATAAAATGCAAAAATTTATATTTCAAAATTTCACCTATTTTAATGAACATTTTAATTTACAAAATTCCATTTCACTAAGCTTAGTTTAATAACTAGAAGTTCCGGCAACCAAATTTACACTTATTATTTAAGTCCAATGAAATTTTCGTTTAACGAAAATTTTCAACATTTTACATTAAATAGTATTTTTTGGAAGAAATTAATAAAGAATTAAATTTTGGTCCTATATAAATTCTATTAAAAAATAATTCTCTAAACATTAATTATTTGTGAATTTTTTGCGCCTTGTTTTTCTTATACATTTCTGAATAATTAGGTATTTTTAATGTATTTGCTATTAACTTCACTTTATAAAATATAATAAATTTATTGATTTTCTAGGTATTTACTTAAATAAATTTTTTAAAAAATTATTACAATTACTCATTAAGTTATTTTTTTTCCTTAAAATTATACATTTCTTAGTGAAGTTAATGGTACATAGGAATTCCTAAATATTCTACATCTGTTTTAGTAAATTTTATTTAAGATTTTAATGGGAGACAACATTCTGATCTATATGAAGTATTTATTTTAAATTGTTAAAAAAAACTAGAATGTTTTTAATGTTAATTTTTCGCTAGGAATTCAATTATCAAAAAGTGAAAAGATGTTCAAAACTGATGGCTGAAACAATATTGCAAACAAACCAATTTGTAGAAATCAGATTTCTAAAAATGAAATCGTTCGTTCTCAAAGTAAATATTTTTTAAATTTAAGCAACCAAATTTTTGGAAAAATATACAAAAAAAGAAGGTTTCATATGACAATTTAGAAGAGGTCCTTCATATATCTGAAAATGACATCAAAGTCTTCCCTTAACCACATATTTTCATCTAGGAAATAATTGTACATGAATTTATGTAACTTAAATTATACTTTACATTATTTGATTTTTATTGTGTAAAAAATATTACAATTTGTAATGCTTAGTCTAAGTTTACATAGAAAATAACTATATTTCAAATATCGATCATGTAGGATTTAGTGGTTATTTATTAGACTAATTTCCGATTTCGTTTAAAACAATATTATTTACGATTCAGTTGAACCCTGATAAATCCAAATTTCTTTTTTGTAAAAGAAAATGCTTCTTAAATTTTTTTTTATTTTCTATATTATTAAACGTTTCATATGTCAAAATGTATAATTTGATTTATCCGGGTTCTACTGTTAAGCGATTTAATTAAATGATAATAATTATATTTTATTATAAAAAATTAACAGCGAACCACAATGAAAATGTATCCGCGTTTTATTTTAAAATTTAGTGACTTAAAAGTATTTATATATACTTAAATTGATTCTATTTATTGAATAATTAAACTTTTTATAATTAACCAAAGACGTATTTTATAAGAACCTCTTATGATTCGGTATTTAAGAATGAATCAATGACTGCACAAACAACGCACCAAGAAATAATTCGTAGTATGCATTTTATTTTTAGAACAAATATAGAAAAAAATAAACTGCATAAAGTTACAATTCCTTAGATTGCGAATTTAGTTAGAAAAAAAATTGTTCAGTAATAATTGGTGTAAATGTTTTTCAAGGTAATTTATACATAATTGTTTAATCCTCACATTAACTTGTGCAACTGATAATAAATAAGATTCCAGTTCTATACAGCATAGTATCCCAAATTTGACCTGAACAAAAAAAAATGCTCTTTATGATTCCGTTGTGAGTAAATTTATTTCGCAAGTTTATGAACTTCTATATACCGTGAAACTCGATTTACTTAAATAAATATCAAAATAAAAATCAGACTTTTGTACCGTACTTTAAATGCATATAAATTTTTTGACAAAATAATATTAATTGCAAACTATTACCATATTAACCGTTGCTATAGCAATTATTTCTTTGCCTTGGCAACGATTGTCATGGTAACATATCATATACTCACCATTGCTATGACAACCGCTATCATAGCAACAGCTACCATATAGTAACGAATAATAAAATAAAATTTTGTTTGTAAGAAAAACGCTTTTGAATATAAAATAAAAATACCTAATATTTAAACGTTATTCAAGTAATAAAAAAAAAATAATTTAGATGGAAAATATAATTTCAATCTCAATTTTGATAACGTATTTTTAATTTATGCAATAAGACGTTTACTGAATGTATAAATGTGTCTAGAAACCAGTCAAACACTGTAGATACTACATATGTTAAGAAACAGGGATTGAATATTAAATATGCGTGCAAAAGATTAATAAAAATGGTCGATTGCACTTAAATAGAGGGAAATCATGTTTCCCTAACTGTAATGAGCTTATAAGTGTAAAAAAAATTATTAAAACCTAAGTGTACCTAAGCGTAAGAACATTATATATATATATAATTCAACTAGATCTTTAATTTCAAGCAAAGAAGAATTCAAATCTCGAGGGATACAAGAAACAGACATGAATAAAGTATAAATTAATGTCATGCTTAATATTATCTGAGTTTGTATAAGGATATTACTTTAAATCTAAAATTTAATTAATATAGATTGCTGAAAAAATTAAGCCCGTCCATTTCATCACTACAACATAATATGTATAAAACATTTTTAAGAAAGGATAATTTTCTTATTACTGCTTTTATTTTAAAATGAAAGATTTTAGTTTTATTATTCTTCAGCTTGGAAATGACAATTTACATATGTATTGACGTATATTGAAACATTTTTCATTAAAACATGTATATATTTATAGTGAGTGAAATGCGAATTTATTATAAAACTTTTTAATTTAAAATAATTTCGTACTTTGCGGAATAATAAAAACATTGAATACGGCCTTAAATATTCCATGTGTAAGAAATGAAAAAAAAAAAATGTTCTACGAAAGGCCTGAGAGATTATGAAAGAGAAAACGTTTTATATTGCTTAAAAAAATATACGTATGGGTGAGAAAAATAATTTCTTTGATACGTATAGAAAATATTTTGATACTTCCGAATTTGCACAAACAGATAACCATTAATTACCGTTTAAATAAGATTATTTTTACTGAATGTAGCTCAAAAAAATAACAATTGTGAATTTTCTATTTGTTAAAAATGTCCAATGACCATATAAGTGTGCAAATCACAAAAATTGACCGAATAATAAATATATGTTTAAAATTAAAACTTTCTTATTATTTGTGACTTGTCATTTTTTGATACGTCCTAAAATTATTATTTTATTGCTTGATAACTCCGTAACCCCCAAGTAACTATTTTTAAGCAAATCCGAACTGAAAAAATATGTAAGACAGGGCAGTCTATATAGATAGTGAATTCCAATAGAAGGACTATCGAATGCACCTAATCAATTTAAATTTATTATTACTAAAGTTTTATATGTCGATTTGTTTTTCGTTTATTTTAATAAAATATTTTAAAGCTTTATTAAAATAAATTTTTAACAAAATAAATGTTTTTTTTATTATTAGCGTTCTATAAAAGTGTATTACAATTATGTATGAGTTGGGAAGAAAATAAATTATCTATTATTCCTAGATTACATTTTTATTTTTAAAAAACAATTTTACATTAAATTTTAGCAAATCCATAAGTTCACAATATATTTTATTGTATTATGATAAAAAAATATAAGACAACCAAAGCAAAAAGAACACAAGTACATGTTTTTGAAATTTAATATTAAAATTGATTTCATTATTAATAATAAAAAAAAAAAATTAAGTAATATTGTTTTATTTCTTGTGCATTTAAATTGGATTAAATCGATACCTACAATTTTTTATCAATTCCTAAAAAGTTTTGATTTGTGACTTGTGTAGATTTTATACTGGTTATCTCAATTTTTTTATATAGAGTATTTCATATTATTAATATCATATACATATATGTATGTATAAAAATAATACTTCCTGTAAAACGTATAAGTAACCAGTAAAAATATATTTGAATCTACATCATAAAAAGTAAAAATATACACAAAATAAATGCTAACACACACTTTAAATTAATTTTATAACGAAAGAATCTTTAAAAAATTTTTGCAGTAAAATTTGTTAAATACCATAAATGTTTCAAATATATTTCCAATAGTTACACAATTTATGTAAGGCACTAACACGAAATAAACTCTTTAATATTAATTTAAATTGATAACTGTTTGCTGATATCATTAATTTAAAATAATAAATACATATTATATAATTATTAAAGCACCGTCTAGCGTCATGGTATATACTATATGTATTAAGTAGATAATATAATAAAAAATGCGCAAAATCTTTACAGATACAACATTTCGCGACATTTGTAACAACATTTTTTATAATTTATGTTTTAGTTTCTGAATTAGTAAGATTAAGAGGATTTGATTTTATTTTTTTTGCATTAGAGCAAGCTTGATAGAAACTTTTACCTGACTTTAGATTCAAAACGTAGAGAGACATACCTATATTACATGTATACATATTTAAATATTTTATTTTTATAGAATAAGGAAGACGGATTATATTTATGCGAAGAAAGTCACTGGAATACTTTTTACAATTAGAAGTAAAACTTGACAGCTTGAATGAAATAATATTAGTTATTTTATTTTCCCTAATAATAATTTTTAAAAATTAATTAACTTAAAATTTTCCAGCTTGTCAAGTTAAGGTAAGATTTGAACGTTTACTTAAATCAAAAATCTTGATTAAATTGTCTTGGTTAAATAGACTCAAAATTATTTCTGAAATCACCCTTTGTAAATCATACAATATAATAATTCAAAATTTTAAATAAAATAAATATTCAGTGTACATTTTCGATGAAATTATTGTAATTATGTTTTTTATTTTTTATTGCCGTTTAAGAATATAGTGTTTTTTCAGCCCACTCTTCCAATGTAAATGTTGCGAAGTTGTTATGATCAGGATCCTTTTCTCGAAAAATATCTTAAAAAAAAAAAAAAAATTAATAATTAATATATAAATTACAACAAATTTATATTTATTTTATGTTTGTTTTAATTCCATGCTTAGCAACAGTTTGTCAGAAAAATAAATATTTCAATTTTACGAATTTTTTCTGCTTTCTGATAACTTAAAAACTAATAACGTTTTATTTAGATTGTAGAAAAATTTATCGAATTATATTTACATTCATTCCCTAATTTAAACACTGAATAATAAAAATTTTACATTTAAAATTCATCTTTTTTTAGAACTGCTATGATTGACTGTATACATTTTAGAATTAGATTCGATACTGTGAAACTTGTTTTAAAAATTACCGTTTTTATAACAAATAAATTAATTTTATTGGAAGAACCGTGAATAAAACTCATGTTAATGTTTACCAAACATTAAACTAAACTTCACCAAATATTATAAGCTAATAACTATAATGAGCTTATTACAGATTGTCTGCCTTGATGGATGACAGGAAAGTTAATTAATAAGGAAGATTATAACATGGATTTTAGGTTTAGAATTTTGAAATAGTGACAAAAATATTTAAAGCATTGCGTTCAAGACACTTTATGAATATTACTAGTGAAATAAATTCAAATAGAACAGAATAATCGTATTTTTATCATAATAAAAAAAATTTCTTTAAAATATCTTTATGTTAAAATAAAATATATATACAAGAATAAATTCGTAATGAAGAAAAAACTATTAATTATACTATATAATAATTCAATAATGTTATTACTGAAATTAAAAAAAAATCATGTTTTTTTTAATTCTGACAATTTCAAGCCACACATGTAATTGTGTATTTTCATATAAGAACTTTTAAATAATAATTAACATTTTTAATTATCTGTACTTTTTAAACAAAAGATGATTAATACATTTTTGTTTTTTACTAAGATTAGATTTTTTTTAAAGGAAAGCATAGTTTAGAAATAAGTGACAAAAAAACTATATAATGATTTTGTTTTAAAAACAAAATTTAAATACCTACGAAATATAAACTGCTGTTAAGAAATTAATATTCGTTGAAGGAGAATTGATCTGGAAAATCGGGATTTTGGTCTAGAAAATCTAAATTTCGGTCTGGAGAATCTGTAAAAGTCAAAGTAAAACATAAAGTACCAATTCTTTAATTGAACTACCATAGGGAAAAATGTCGCACAAGAATAGAAACCTTAAAACGTCTTTCTGTACTGCATTTTAGTAAAAATACTATATATTATATATATATTTTTTTTATGTATATCTCAAAATTTTTAATAAATCTTGATATAAATTATTTAACAACTTTTGCGCAAACATATTTTAAATCTTATTATGATTATGTGTCATATATTGTTAAAAATATCTTGAAAATTAAAAATTTGTGTGTATGGGTGTGAATAAATACTTTTAAGTATTCTTGCGCAAAAGGTAACTTAAAATGAGAATAATTCAAAAAACATTTAAAGCATAAATACAGAAAAAATTTTAAACTATGGTGCGGATCCAGTTTTAGAATTATTTTCTTTTTACAAGAACGTGATATGAAGTACAAATAACTGTGAGATTATAGAAGATACGGACTAAAGAATTTAAAACATCAAATGTATGTAAGCTTGCAGATATATTTATTTGAAATGAACAGAGAATAGATAGATCACAACACTACAGTTACACATCATGTGTAAAACATGTTAAAAAATATAAATAATACTAACACAGAGACAACCTAATCCAATGATGAGATTACGAGCAAGGCAGATGTTGCATACACTTAGAGAAAAAGGTTTTTTTTACTAGAATACTATTGAATACTTATTTGGATCCGCCCATTTATTTATAGAAAAGAAAAAGTTTCTATTTAAATATTTCTGCTTACCAATCATAGTTTTAATTCGGACTGCACACATTATATAATCATCAAAAGAAATCATTCCTTCTTTAGTACCGTAACGGTGTACTAAAATATTTAGTATATGATTATTAAGTCTGTAGCCTGCACTATTTAAGGCTTGTCTTAATTCAAATGCACTTAGATACCCTGAACCATCTCTATCATAGAGGCGAAATACAGCCTAAAAATAATAAATTTAAATACAAAATTCAGAAAACAGTGTTTATATTAAACGTACATTATTTTTTTCTATCAAATTAAATTGTTCAAATAAATAAATAAGCTAAAAGAAAAACATACTCTCCAGTTTCTAATATCATTCCACAATGATTTAAATTCCTCAAATCCAAGTTTTCCTGAGTGATCAACATCTAACATTGCTACCATACTGCGGCAAATGTCTTTGCTAAATCCTTGATTATGCATTTCTAAAACATGAATCATAATTTTTTTTATTTTATTTGTGAAATTCATTAACATATATGTATAAATAATTGTAAAGATAAAAATAATAATAATTTCGTTAACGACCATGCACAACGATACAAAGTTATTATTAATAATACATTGAAGCAGAGGATTTAGTAAAATATGAAAAAAGAAATGAGATTACTATACTAGGTATGAAAAAATGAATCAATGTTTGCTAAACTTAAATTAAAAACAAGTTTCTTTAAAAAATCATTTAAATTTACTTGTATAAATGAAAATTGTAGAACGGTGTATTCACGTGAAGATATTTGGATTTGTTGTTTTTAATACATTACCTACTGGTTTATTGTATTGCTCATTATTGCAAACAATACCACATAGCAGGGAGATGAATGTGTCGATAAATGAACCGTTTTCCATAAAGGTTTCATTTGCTTCACTTCGAGAAGGCACAGTTTGCGGTAAGTCTATCCTCAACATATAGCACTTACTATCAATAATTATACAATTATATATAACCTTTAAATTAATTAGAATTCGATAGAAAGCGTGCCTTAAAATATACAAATAAATCTAATATATCTTCTCATTATGATGAGAATGTAAAAAACTATTCAAGTAGAGTTATTTATAGAGATAAATATTCAAAAATAAATTTCGATGTCTTGTATTTCAAAATGAAATATGAAAGTTTATGATGATTAAAATTAAATAATTTATCAAAATATTACAATGTATTACCGACTTATTTGAAAATTTATAAGAATTTTAATTAAATTATTTTAAAATCTTATTTCAAGAGTCACTATTAATTAGAGTTTGGATTTTGTATATTTATACTTCTTTAATGTCGTGAATAAAAAAATCATCTTAAAGATTGGTGTGTCAAAATACATAATTTTTTAAACAAATTTTGAATCTATTTAGCTTTAATTATTGTGTATATATATATATATATATGTATACCTACATCAATTATGTAAAGAAGCGGATGATTTAGATACTTGATAAAAATTTTTACGAGAATGATGATATATTGCTGCAGAAAAAGAATTTTGATATGAAAGGAATAATAAAGCCAAAAGCGCAGCACAACAAAAGTGAACTTTTTTTTTATTTTTTAGACTTAATATAATAAATTACCACTAATTTGCAGACTAATTTTGATTTTTCTCCAAAGTTATGACTTTCAAATATTTTTGAAATTTGTGACATTTTATTGATTATGCCAATAACTATATCATCAGTAAAACAAATTTTTACTTGTTAATGATTTTATTTTAAACCAAAATTATATAAGGTAATGTTTTTTTTTTTTTTTTTTTTTTTTGTGAAAAAGTAAGTATTTATTTCTTGTTAAGTAAGCAAATAAATTAGGAATTTATTTTATTACAATAATAAGATATAAAGTCTAAAAAAGAAAAATGCAATTGTACTGGGAAATTAACTCAAATTATAACATGCAGTTAAAATAACATTTATATAATAATTCTTGAAGGAAGCGTTTTTATATGTATATAATTACAGTCCAACTAATGTCCTTATAAAAGCAAAACGACTCTGGCTTTTTTTTTGTTAATAACTAAATAGAAAAAAAAAATTCTACTAAGCACATGTTCCATTTTACAAACTATAATATTTAAAACTGACAAGTGAAATAGCAAAAAAATAGCTGAAACGATTGCTAGGACAAACAACATTTTATAATACTGTAACGATTTCTTTAATTAATATATTAATAATGCAATATTATTATCAATCTTTTTCTCAGAACATAAATGTTGAACAAATTTTTATGTTAATTCGATCAACATCAAGTCAAACAAACATGTTAAATTAAATTCGTGTCTAATTTTTTCCCATATGCACTAAATGTTCCAATAATAATATTAATAATATTAAATAATTTTACGTTAGTAAATACTAATTTACCTTTTCGCATCGCATAGTCTAGAATTTCTTTTAGTTCCATCCAATCAACTTCCATGTCATCACCAGCAAGTTTTCTAAAGAATTCTTTAACTTTATCCTCATTTTTCTCTGGTTGTGGTTGATCATGTACCTTTAAATGTAATATACATATAATAAATCATTATTAACAGTCTGAAATATTTTTAAAAAGTTATTATTATTAATCTTACCCTATCATCTACTTCACCGATACCAACTTCTTCATCATTCTCCCTGTAGAATAAAATTATTTAATAAATTGAAGAAGATTTTTCAAAATGTATGTTTATGTAAATATTTTTTTTCATATAAATACTGCTAGTTGGAAAAAAATCAAAAAATGACAACCACTTACTCCAAATTATTTTTATTTTCTGAGAATATTCTTAGTAAAAATTCTCCTTCTTCATTAGGATCAAAAGTACTGGGAACAATACAATAAACTCCTGGCGGTAATTTGAATCTACAAGTGACTTCTCGTAAATTAATAAAAGTAGGAGTACTTGCTGTCGACCTAGTATATTTAAAGAAATTGATATCCAAAGGTTTCGGTAATCTATCAGGGTCTCCCAACTAAAGCAATTTAACAATTATTTTGTATTTAATAATATAATTACTACTATATGTATATACTATATTTACTAATCTGCATAATAAAATTGTTATCAATGACATAATTAACATACAACGATTTAAAGAAATAAAATGTAGCACTTACATGATAAACAGCAAAGCCAATTGTTAAACAATCAGCACCCATTCTTCTCTGTGCTCTTCTATTTTTTTGCATCAAAGCAATAATGACCGTGCATTTATCATCGCCTTCATCAGGACTTTCGAGAGTAATACGATATTGAGGATTATGCCAAAAAGTTTCTACATAAACAAGAATGTTAAAATAATCATTAAATATATTTTACAAATGAAACAAGTTATTTAATAAAATATTTTCACGTACCAAGATAATTTCTGCAACCACCAGCAGTAACACCGCGTACCCATTCACCTTCAAACACACTTGTTTCCCATTTTTTCTTGCCTTCATTATAATCATCTTCTGTAAGAGAATCTGCATTCAAGTTGCAAATTTCTAAATTTGTAAAATATGTTTTAAAGTCTTGGAAAGACATCCAAAATTCTCCATCTATGTCAAATGTCAAACCTAACTCAGCCTTCTCATGCTCTGGGATAAATCTCCATTCTGGTGAACTGTTTTCGATAATTTTTTTTATAATTAAATTATCTTTTGAATGAATAAAAAAAGTATGTATTTACTCACCCATCACTCCAAGGACCATTCCATTCGGTCTCATTTCCCCAAGGATTCCTAATTCTTAATAATGGAATTGTACCACTTCTATGGGGCATTTCAATATGAACATTTTTAATTCTTGTGATGCTGTAAGCGTGGCCCCTAACTAAACCTTGTGGTGTTCTTGCTTCCAGTACATTGGGATCTGGCTGCACATTGTTAATGATTATCATTATATACTTATAATTTTATGATAAAAAGGCCTAATATTAATCTTTGGTTTTACATTTCATATATTCTTAACTAGTTTCGAACTGTTACAATTCCTTTTCAAGGTTGTTTAGAAATTCATAAAATTATCAAAATCAAATAATTAAATACTTAAAGTTGAATAAATCATTATTACCTCAATTGAACAACCTATTAACGAATTTCTTTCGTAGGCCTTCAATAAAACATTGAATAAATTTGATGGAGTTTTATCCATGTCGTACATTTCTGTCACACCACCTGTAAAATCTTCCATGGCCTCTACAGCGGTACCACCTTTAAGAGATTCATAAGAGCCGTGCAATTTCGCATATGCTTTTTCAAGAAGTGCACTCCAAAATTCATTAGGTTCTGGAGATTGAAGAAATAAAAGCTGTCCGTGGTAAGTTGGTAATTTGTCGTCAATTACAACATCTACCCATTTTCCATATTGCCAAAATCTGCAACAAAAAACAAACATTAAACACATTTGAATTTAGATCAGTTCTCATAAAATTATCCATGTATGTATATACTTGAAGTGGAAAATTCCAGCGTAGTTTTCTTCAAAAGACTGTTCTTCTGGTACAACTTGATGAAATAAATGAGGAAGCATAGCTAGATTGGCAACAGCAGCAAGTAACCAACAATCACCCAACTCTCCTTGCTGAACATCAAACCTTGAATATCCTTCCACAAAGAATTGAGGATTGTCTGCTATTTCCTAATAAATAAAAAGATATAATAAATTCATTCCATTACATTACATTCAATTTACAATTTCAATTATACTTAAAAGTATAAGCATAGAATTAAAAAACATATTTTCAAAACATCTTATAAAATTATTATTTACATAAAACAGTAAAAGTCTACAATTTTTAAAATGAATGAAATTTAAAAACTATTAAATTACTTACCATTGGCCTTCTCCATTCAATATATCTATCAGGCCTTTTTGAAAAATATATTGATGAATCAGTGGCAGGGAAAATTGGATCCTCAAATAATTGTCCCCTTGATAAACATTCATCTCGAATTTGAAAATAATCTTGTACAGGACCTCTGTGTCTATGATCAGAACCTTGTTCTCCAAGCTAAAAATTATTTTCATTTCTTAAATAAATTTTATTTAAAAAAAAAGAATTTGATTCTCAGAAAAGAGAGAAAATGTAATGAATTGAACAAAAATTTTTAAAAAAATTTAACTGCCTAAACTTGTTCTCTTACATTAATTTTTGAATTCCAAGAATTGTAACACGATACTATTAGCCTTTCTTTCTCAGAATATCTCGCTCAAATATAGATTTTCTGCTCCAATTTATAATATGTGTAATTCTATTAATCCTATCTGCCTTTATAGTAATGAAAATATTGATCTATTCAAAAAAAGCATTATTTATTCTTTCATTAGTGAGTATGTAATTTCTAAGAACGTTACATAGTCTTGACAGAATAAATAAACATTTATGAATTATCATTAATATATGTAAATTAATATCATAATAGCATTAATGAAAAAGTGTAATTTTTTATTAAAATTCTACTGAATTCCTTTCGAAACAATCATCTATTTAAATATCTGACTACTTTCATAACAAAAGATGAATTTTATCATTCTCGACAAATTCCAATAATTATTTTTCAATTTTTAAGGATTATTTTTTGTAACATATGTACTAGGTACTAAAAGACGACAATTATTCTTATCTCCTAAACTTTTTAATTATAATAATTATTCTTTTTAAACATAATAATTTTTTACACTCGTTTTCCGTTTTTATTTAGGTAATTTTTTACGTGGCCTTAATTTTATCAATGTACACTAATATTTTTATTGGAAAATGGTCCGCAACCACTATAGTCTAAATATAAAGGAATTATTGAGTTGAAATTAAAAATTTGAATTTTTCCAATAAATATATTTAAAAAATTCTACTTTAATAAAAATGTAAGTAGATTTGTAAAAAAAAATTCTAGGAGGAGAAATTTTATATTTTTATTGTCACCAAAGTGATGCTTTTAAAAATAATAAAATTTCAACTTTCAATTTTTGTTGTTGTACCACTTGACTGCCTTGAATCCATTCGACAGAACGAAAATACAGTTATTTGATTCCATAAAGCAATTTAAAAAAACCTTGGGTGACGTTTTGTCAATTACATTAATATGGGCACCTTCAACTGCACGCGATTTTTTATAATCAAAATATAAGTAAATAACTGTGAACGGGAATACATATAATATTCTTCGATTAGATCTAATCTAGAAATAAATATTTTTCTTTACATTGAAATTCTGTTAAAAGATCAATGTACTTTCATTCATTTTTTTGACATATTTTTGTTCATCAAAATCAAATGACATTTAACCATTAGACAAACACATACAATTGAAGACACCTTTCCCATATTCCAAATTAAAATTTTTCTAATTATATATTTACAATAATTAAATAACGATTTTTAATTATGTTTTTTTTCAGAATTAAATGGGCAATTAATTTATTATATTTATATATATTATTCATTAAAATATATCGATAAAAAATACATACCACTTTTATATTGAAGAGAGAAGGTAAAAATCTTTTAACAACTGCCGTCTGTTTTGTAAAAAAATTACCATCACTTGCATCATCTCCATAAGAATATTGGTCACCCATGGTAGCTTAATGTGTTTATTTTAATTAAAAAATAACAATTTAGTCATACACAAGAAAGCTATAAATAATGTTGACACTATTCTTCTTTTAACAAAATAAAGTTTCTTTCTTTATTTTTCTTAAACGTCAAAAACGATAAACTTTAGGTTAATTCAACTGTCAGAACTGTAGTATATATTTTTATAAATATAAAATTTATCTTTAAGAGAATCAAGTTTATTTTTGCAGATTTTGGGTAGGGTTTAAGGCACAAAAAGTCTGAATAATATTTTTTCAGTTAGGCTGTTTTTACAATAGAATAATTTAATATCGAACATCCGAAATGTGAACGTATTTGAATAATTAATTAAATTATTTGTATATTATTGTAACTTTCACTTTCAAACATTTAAAATTTGTCCTTAAAACTTTATGAAATTTAGTAGATTATTAATTTTTCTTCAAATTAGAATATAAAGATGCTTTTAAGGTGATTTCACAATACATAACTTGTAGTAGTATTAAATTTAACGTTGGCACCCATACTACATAACTTGTATTTGCACTTGCTTTGCTTCTGCTCAGCATCTGCATGAATAAGGTTATTCAAGTTGGGTGGGGGAAATCCAAGATGGTTGCTTGCTGATAGGCTGATAGGTGCACCAGCCATCATCCATCTTGGCTTTCCCCCACCCAACTTGAATAACCTTATTAGTTGTTGCGCGCGCAATGTGTCCATCAGTAATTTTAAAGGTGCTTTTATACCTCCAGTATTTTGGTCGAGCAATCGGCTGGATTGGATTTTCACGGTAGTATCACTCAATTTGATTGGCTCTGACAAATATTACATTTTCACCGTGAAAAATGAATTTTGTTAGAGCCAATCAAATTCAGTGATTCTCCGTGAAAATTCTATCCAGCCGATTGATTGACCAAAATACTGGAGGTATAAAAGCACCATTAGAATCCAAATGAAATATTACTTTTCTGTGTTGTAAATATATTCATTATAAATATATTATAATGTGTAAAAGCACCTTAATTAATTAATGGAATTCTTAGGCTATGTTTACATGAAGGCAATAAAAACGGTCTTTCCGTACCGATAGATGTCGCATGTCATTCAAAAATATAGAGGCACATTTCTTTTGACATTATTCTTTCAGTGGTTCATCTCAGAGTTTTGTTTTCCCGCGCAACTCACAATAAATTTCATGTGAGAAGCCTGATATATTTTTTAAAATATTTTATGACTATTTATTTTTTGAAATTTTTCAATTTGCAAAAAATTATTACTGTTTTTTTATAAAACAAAAAAGTAAGCAATGAGTTCATTTAATTTGAGTAAAATTGGAGAATTGTTGGAAGATACTAGTCAAAAGAGTGTTAGCACAGGTGTGTCTTTTGCTGGAAAGTCTCTTAAACTTAACTCTGAAAATGATGGTATGTATTTTTTTATTAAAAATTTTTTCTTATAGACTTGTTTCAATTTAATGATTATTAATGATGTACTTCTTTCATTACATAATATAGTCTAACATTTCATTTATTGTTTGTTTTTGCCTTTTTTCTTAACGTTTTTATATTAATAAAAATAATTTATAAATATTTCAAGATGACAGACAAGATTAATTTATAATATTATTAAATTAATATTAAGCCGTCATATGATGAGAGGAACAAATTTTGTCAGATAAATGGAGAAAATTGAAAAAAAGTACTGAAAGAGCAAACATTTACTTCTAATAAATGTAAACACTTCTAACAAGTTTCTCCTCTACTCTAATCAAAGGAAACTTTTGATAGATAATGTTTTGTTGATATTATAGATTATTGACAGTTTCAAATCATGACTTGTTGGTTATTATTAATACACTAAGAAAGGTCTATTTTATTACATTTTACCGAAAATCGTTTGCGGTCTCTTTCTAAAAAATTTGATCTTTTATAGAAACAATTTAAAATACCTTTTTCCAAAAATGAAAACATAAGAATTTTAATGCTACCTTCAAAAGTTAAAGATTTTTCTTCAAAGAAACTACAAATTAAATATCAAGATTTTACCATACTTTAAGTAATTCATAATGCAAAAATTTCTATCGTTAGAGAAATATTAGGGAATTCTGAAAATGAAATTTTGCAGGCACTCTGAAAAAATTAGGAAAAAAAATTGTTTGTGTTCTACAGGAAAAGAAGTCGTTGATGCCATTAAAAACTGTATAAAATTGGAGTATTTAGATCTAGAGGGTAATACTTTGGGTCCTGAAGCTGCTAAAACAATTGCGAAATGTTTGGAAGAACATGGTTCAAATTTAAAGCGCGCTCTTTGGAAGGACATGTTTACAGGTCGAATGAAAGATGAAATTCCATTAGCTCTAGAATACCTCGGGAATGGACTTTGTACTGCAGGCACAAAACTCGTTGAACTTGACCTTAGTGACAATGCATTTGGTCCTATCGGTGTAAAAGGATTAGCAACTTTATTAAGTTCTAGCTCCTGTTACAGTTTACAAGAACTAAGACTTAATAATAATGGTCTCGGCATTTCTGGTGCAAAAATGTTGGCTCAAGCTTTACATGATTGTTACTCGAAAAGTGTAAAAGCAGGCAAGATTAATTTTTCTAAATATATTTTGTCAAATATAATTAAAAACATATCATTTTAAAAAAATCTTTAATTTATCAGGTAGTCCATTGGCGTTAAAAGTTTTCATTGCTGGAAGAAATCGTTTAGAGAATGAGGGTGCAACCGCTTTGGCGTCAGTTTTCAAACAACTTAAAAGTTTAGAGGAAATCGTTATTCCACAAAATGGAATATACCATGCAGGTATATCAGCATTAGCTGAAGGGCTTTCAGCGAATTTAGGTTTGCGAATATTGAATTTAAATGACAATACAGTTGGACCAAAAGGAGCTCAAGCTCTTGCTCGAATTTTACCCAATTTGAAATGTCTTGAAAATATTAATCTTGGAGATTGTTTATTAAAAACAAAAGGAGCTATAGTTTTGACACAAGCTCTTGGTGATGATGGCAGTTATCCAGCACTCACTGAATTAAATTTAAGTTATAATGAAATTCGAAGCAATGGTATTGATCCTATCGTTCAAGCTGTGGCTCATAAAGCACAATTAACGAGTTTATTACTCGATGGTAATTTCTTTGGAAGTGAAGGTCGTGAGAGTTTGAAAGAAGGTCTTTCTGCATGGGGAAGACTCGAATCTCTTGGTACTTTAGAAGAAGATGCAACTGATGATGAAACTGAAAATACAGATGAAGAAAGCGATGAAGATGATGATGATGATGATGATGATGTTGGTGATGAAAACATCAAGATACAGAAAGATGTTAAGGCTGGAATTATTCAAAGTCCTGCTAATAAAGATGCAAAAAAGCCAATTACCATTCCTGAATTTTTAAATTCTCCAAGTGGAGAAAATCTTTTGATTTTAAAACAGCACGGAAATAAAGCACAAGATTTTATTGATCATGCAAAAGTGAGTCAATTAAAAAATTTATTAATCGCTCATAAAAATAAACTAAAATTATTCTTAATTCTTAAAATCTTAGTTGAAAATTTTTCTATTTGTACTCAATTTTTCATAAAGCTTGTGACTTTTCCTAAAAATTTTATTTTTTCAGTGTACAGTAGATAAACAAAATCAAGATACCTCATTTTCTGAAGAACTACTTCGCATTATTATGAAAGTATCTTCTCTTTGTGGAAGTGGATTTATGGATGTTCGAATTTATGCCGAAAGTTTATCTGACGAATTATATTTAGCATTATTTTCTCATGCGATTAAAACTAATCAAATTCATGTTTTGAATAATAATCTTCTGGTCAATTTAGGCTTATTAAAAGTAAGTAATTTTTCATTAGTCTATTATTTTTATTATTATTACTAATGAAATGTCCAGGGCTAATAATCGACTCTTATAAATAAATAATGTGAAAATTTTTAAACTTTTCTTCAATAATTATTCAGTGACACATGTCAAGCATTTAATAATAAAGTAATAAATTATTTCCAGGGTGAAAATAAAGATTCTGAAAAAATCAACGTGAATTTGGAGGGATGTTTTAAAGCTTTGGAGATAATTAGTCAAAGAAATTATTTTCTTTCGCAAACTAAGGAAACGCTGAAACTTTTTATTGATAAACCAATGAAAAAAGGTAGATCACAAGTAATTGATCCACTTCAAGATGTAAAAATGTCTTTGAAAACAGCTCTTGAACGGATATCAATTGTTTAATTATTACAAGAATATTTACTGTATATGCGTCTGTTTGTTTGTTTATTTATTTATAACAAATTTTCTTCAAATCACATACATTACATCAAAAATATACAACTCATTGTATGTTTCATTGCTTACATTGAAAAAAGAAAATGAAAATAATACTTTTTTATGGGACATATCTAATTATTTACCTATAATATAGAATAACTTTATTTTTATCTTGAAATGTGTTATTATTTTAATGTAGTACTTATAAATTGAAAATGGAACAAATATGTATATGTGACGTACTTTGAAAAAAGGGACCTAAGAAGCAAAAAATTATATAGGTTATTATGATAGTTTTACTTTAATTAAAAGTTTCTTTTTAATTATGTAAAATAAAATTTTTTTTATTGCATATTTTGAATGAATAATTTTGAATTAACAATTGTTTGCATTGAGAGTTGATTCATTTTTTGCTTCTTAGGTCCCTTTTTTCAAAGCATGTCACATAATAATTATAATTATAAAATTGCACTTAATTTAAAATTTAACATGTTCGTGCTCCCAGCAAAAACAAATGTTAAGAAAAGCAGAATTTTTTTTATAAGAATGCAACATTAATAATAAAATAAGGTAGTAATTAAATAATAATGTTCAATTTTGAAAGAAAACTAAACACTCACTCAAATTCACTATTTTATTTATTGATTTTATTCATTAATACAATATTTTCTTGACAGCAAAGTAAAACAGTTTTACTTTAAATTCTATTCAGTAATTGAAATTATGAACGAAGGTTAAAGAAAATTTAAAGAAAATCCCTATCTCGTATTATCCTTCACCGTTGGGAAAACTATAAGTCTTAGGGTAGATGAAATAAACACCATAGGAAATCGAAATAAATACAAAAAATTATATATTTTTCAAATTATATCTTTCAAGGGTTAATTATTCAAGACTGAAAAAAAATTTTATGGATTATGTATATTACTACATTTTTACTCTTCTTTAAAATCTGTAGAGACTAACTTAGTGTGCTCTCAATTCAAAGTTTGTTTTTTAATTACAATGTTTATGTGAGAGTCAAACAATATTGTTTTATATTTCTTTTAAAGAATCCATTGGTGACGGCATCAACAAATACAAAAAAGTTCTATTATTATTGGACACTTCCAGTGCACGTAGAGAAATCTAAATTGCACTTAAGAGAAATAGTGTGAAGAAAATCAATAATACATATTATAAAAAAAAATTGATTTTCTTTACGTTTTTTTTTTCATCGGTTAAAGCTTATAACCAATTATTGAAGAAAGTAACAGTAAAATTTTTTTTTATATTGTAAATACAAAATTTCTACATGTTTATTGTTAATAATTAATAAATAATAAAAAAACAATACGAAAAAAAGTCTTTCTGATTAGAACATATTATAGAAGTCAATCATACCAGAGTAAAGAAAAATTAAATATAGTTAAATTAACCCACAATTTTCATAGATTTTAATATATTTAAGGGAATGATGTTATTGCATGATAAAAATAATAATAATTTACTCTTCTTTTTTTAATGTATAAAAACGTTTCTCATAATCAGACGGATCCCAGCCTGGATGGAAAAATTCATTTTCTAATGGAACGCAATGTTGAGATGCTTGATCTACCATGTACTTGGTTGCCTGCAAAATAAAATACAGATAATTATTTTCCATATAATTCATATTATTTGTATAGAATTTTCAGTTTTTCCTTAAAATTTGCAATTTGTAAAAGTTAGACAATAAAAAGTCGAAAAATTATTATTCATATATTTAGATGCCAAAGAAAGTTGACAAAAATGTAAGTATTGAAACCTTAAAATTACTTGAAATAAACAGAAATTTTTTTAATTATTTCTTTTGGTTAAAGATTACATGATTAAAAAAAACTGTTTTGTCAAAAAATTTAATTGTTTAGTTAATATATGACATACAAAAATATAATAGTGAACTTACAAGGAATAGGGCTAATTGTCTTTTCTCTATTGGAGTAGAAGTATGTCCTAAATCAGAAGGATAATTTATCTCCCAATTACTTTTTCCTAAATCAGTTACTATCCAGTCGATACATTTCTCTTCACTTACTCCAACCGACTCCATTATCATCTCTAAAAAAACATTATTTTATAAAAAATAAATTAGTGAAATCAATTTAATCTTCTAATAATAATAATAACTGACATCGTAGATATTATTTGAGGGTTTCTTTCGCATCAATCTAACGAATCGATTGAAGTGCTAAAAAATAAACCTTCTCAACAAAAGAAGTTTCAGTGTTTCCTTTAAGAAAAATCAGTAAATAATAAATTACTCACTTCGTGCATTTGGTGTTGGTGCATTCAAAAATCTCGTTAACAGTGGACTGGAATCAGAATCTTCAGAAAAAACATGTGGATAACGTCTCATGAGCAATTTAGCAAGTAAGATATTTCCACGATTTCCAGATAAAGTTAATGACGGTGCACACACCATTTCATCTTCTGTACGCCTGATTAGTAATACTGTCCCTTTGTATCTTTAAAAATGAAAATTAAATCCTTCAATTTGTAAATATGTAGAAATATAACTGAAATCGATGTATATGGTCAAGTCTCAGAAATCTTTAAAATTTACAATAAAAAAATTTTTTTTTTCATTTTATTCCTGTTTGCATATTTTATATTTTTATAGTATTGTACCTTGAAACAAAATAGATTAATTTAAATTTAATGATAGATGAAATAAACTGCATCTCTTATTTAATAGAACATTAATTTCATGAATATTAATTGGCAATTTTTAACTTCTTTTAAAATAAAAAGCAGAAAGGACATAAGTATTAAAAGTTCTAGAGATTAACCCATATAGTGAATAAAATTTAGAAATAAATACCTAATAAGTTGTTCAGCTATATTTAAATTAAGATATTGTCGAATCGTGCTACGAACTATATTTTCTATTGCAAGTGGCATTTTGGAGGTAGCTAGAGGTAATACGTCATCAAAAGTTGCATCCAGTATCTTAAGAAAAACAATTCATCATTATTAATAATACTGTGATAAATATCAAAAATTTTAATTAAAAATAGTTTGAATTAATATAAAACTTATTTATTTATTATTATTTATTATTTATTATACGGACACAGAAATGTCCCGTACGTAGATAAAGTACTTAAAAAAAAATTTTAAATATAAATTGTTACCATGCTTTTTATTGTCGGATAATTCATAGCAGCCCAAGTTGCAGTATAACCACCTATACTCCATCCATAAAGAATAATTTTGTTTTCTGGAAATCCGAGATGATCGATAGCGAATCTCAAAACACAATCAATAGCGTTCTCCTCTTGTGCAGGATACGGAGCTCCCTTTGTAAATTATAAAATTGTTTAGTTGTTACTGAAAAATTTTCAAAATCTAAAAATCACTTTAATATTTTTTTAAAATTAAAATTCAATTTTAACAAGAATGTCTCATTTGAATCAATTGGATAATTAATATAACAGGTTGACAAATTTTCATTTCATTAATGCAGAGGTTTTTTTTTACTTTTATTTATAAGATATTTAAAATTAAATTACAAAATAAATTTTTCTACAAATTTTCAGAATTAAATGTTTTAAATTGAAATGAGATATTCTGTAGAAAATTTTTATACTTACAGTACTATTGGCAAAACCTGGGTGATTCCATCCCAAAACGGAGTAACCACAGGATATTGGAGTTCCAATAACACCTGTTTCATAGAAACCGCAGTTTCCTTCGCAAGTTATTACTAAAACGTCCCCATTAGAAAATCTAATAAAAATAATGCTAATAAATACAACTTTTCTTTTAAATTTTCGAAATAGTATTGTATAATAGAACTATTTCTAATCATTAAAATTCATTTTTGTAAATTGCTTTATGAATTTTTCACAAGTTATTCAGATGTGCCTTTTGAAATTATTTATCAAGTGTTATATAATGTAATTTAATGCTAAATAAAAACTCTTTGAAATAAAAATTAGATTTAATGAAAATTCCATTAAATAAGAGTTCTGTTAAATACGAATTCAATTATGAGAAAATACATTTTAGGTGAATATTCGAATGAGCAGAAATTTAATTACTAAAATTCCTTGCTAATCCCTTATTTTTCTATTAAATTAAATGTTATTACCTGCTATTTTTTCGATTAATAAAAATAGTGTCTAAATAATTTCCATCTGAAGTACCAATTTTAAACCGTTCTGCTCCTCTTTTTATGAGATCACTTCTACCTTGAATCTGAGCTGTTCCTGAAATTTGAAACACCCCCCCCAAGCCCAAAAAAATATTAACTTGATTCAATTATTTTTTCAATTCTCATTACTGAAATAAAAAACTTACGTAAAATCCAATTAATAAAACTAATACTTCCGGGATACATCAGTTTAACAGCAATCGTATGCGCAGTAACATAGGATATTATTTTACATGGCAATGCAGCAATATACTCCTTGCTCGTTTGTCGTCTGTTGTTACTTCGTGAATTGAAAATTTTCTCTAAAGTCTGCTTTTGTTTTCTTACACCCCTGGAAATAATTTGGTTAAAGGGTAATTTTTTTTATCCATTTTTCGATGTAAATAAATGAAAAAAATAATTTTATATTTTTAAAGTACAATACATTACCCATCTATTATTGCAACTTGAAAATCCACTGGATTAGCCCAGAATTCAAAATCATATTTATTTAACTCCTTTCTTGCTTCCGATGGATTTCTGACCTTGGCTTCTTCAAGAATCTTTATGAATTTTGTATATAGAGGATTGCTAGCTCTTGAATAACCTCGCGCTACTAAAGAAGTGACAAGAATTAAACCAGCACCAGCTGCAAATTTTGTCAGTGAATAAAAATCAAAAACTGGTGTGATACGACGATAGATTAATATTGCCATCAGAGGAAAAGTGTACAAGCTCAGAGACCACATCGTCACAAACTGAAATCAAGGTAAATGATCAAGTTTTTAATTTACACTGAAAACTTTTTTAATATTAAATTGCTTAAGTAATTTTATAATATTTTCTGATATTGTTCCATGATATTTAAAAAAAACTACGTTTTTATTATCATTAATATTTTTATTTGATGAGTTTCCACTACTAATTTATAAAATCCTCTTTTCACATCATCATAATAATTTTCAGTTATATAAATCAGTTCTAACTAAATCAATGTTTTCTTTGAATCAGAGTACTTTCTTTCTTTTTGTCTGCTTAAATAATATATCAACCTTTTAGTAGACCAACACGGGCTTTTTTAGTTTTCCATAAAAAATAATATATTTAAGGGTCAATAAAATTTTCAACTTGAAATTAGTAAGTCTGGCTGATTAAATAGATTTTAATCTTCTATATTTTTTTAATGATAAAACTTACAGATGTGATTACTTGATCTCCCCATCGTTCCAAACTTTTAGGTTCGTAAGGCCTCTATAAATCAACAGTAAATTCAATGTTTAATTCACAAAGCCAATATAAAATATAATATTAAAATTATTGTTAAGGTAAAATGATACCTACATCCACAATATTATTGAGCCACGTAAATTCGTAAATTTTATACAATCGAGGACTAAATGTACAACGCCATACAGTTTGCATTAATGACATTTTTTACATGCAAAACAAAAACTTGGCTGAAATCTTTTACAATTTAGTTGTGCTTGTAAAGAACCAAGCAACATTAGAAGACCTCAGCGTGTCAAGTTGACAGTATACTGTAAAAAAACAATTTAGTGTATTAAAATATGATGAAAGTAATGTTTTACTATTTTACACAATGCAACCTGACATAAATTTCTTATGTTCAAAAAGTACTTCAACTCTAAGTTTTCATAGTAATTTGATATAATTTCAAATGGAATTAAGTGTAAAATTATTGTTCATTGTCGGAAGGTTTGACCATCATATTCAACATTACGATATCGTAATTTTACCTTCCGCAGATTGTCCAAATAACCATCGAATAATATTAACATGTCGTATGCAATTTTTTTTGCAAGAGGTTATGTTGAAAATAAGTTAGAGCATGAAAACATATATATTATACAGGTTCATACATACTGCATCTGCGCTTCTTTAAAAAGCAGAGATGGGTCATAACATTCTTTAAACATGTACATATTGACGAATATGCCTACACTTTTATGTCCTTTTCTAACACACGTGTTGTCATGGCAAAACGAAGAGAGCCTTTTATTTTATTGTGCGTTGGCCCTTAGTTGTTAAATCATGGTTCCGCTCATCTTCCGCTGGCCGGTATAGTATGGCGTTTCAGCATTGTTGTTGTTGAAAAAAGACCTCAGATTAAAAGTTTTAACAATAGTGTCTTGTGTAATCTATGGGAAGAAGTTTAAAAAAACATTATTAAAATAATAATTTTTTAATGTTTCGAATATATAAAAAATAGCCGTAAATATGAATGTTCGAAGAAATAATGGTACACCTGTTGACAGTTTAGAAGAATTAGGCATTCCAGGACAAAATTCACTTAGAGATGCTTTAACGAGTTGTGAAGATCCATTAAAAGCTATTGAGGAGTTTCAGGTAATTGATATATATATATAAATAAACTGTGATATCTATATTTTTAAATTGATTGTCTATTAAACTGAATTTGGAACGAAGTAGCTAAACGTTCAATTTACATGGAACATTGTTTCTATTTCATCACATGTCTGGCGAAAGAACATTAAAAAATGTATATCCAATTTTTATAAAATAATTTTTCTAATTGTTAGAAAAAAATTCGTTTTTACACCTCTGGCTTATTGACATTTTAAGAGTTGGTTCTTCCATTTTGTATTTAAAATTTTCGATTACAGATATATATATTCATATATTCATTTATCGAACAACATATTTTAGATGCAAAATGGAATTCTACTACCTTCATTGCGACCCATGCTACCTTTATTGGATCTTCATGGAGTTCGAAGATTAGATTTCCATGCCTCGGTTCTGGAAGAGTTACGTGAAAAACTTATTAAACGAATAAATGAAATTGGAGCCGAGAGAGGTGATAAAAGTTCAGCAACTGATCGTAAATTAAAAGAAATGTTAGCAAAAAGTTTTCCTGCTGTTAGAATCCCTGCACTTAGACCAGTTGTTATGTGCATTCTTCGGAATACTCCTCACATTGATGATAAATATTTGAAAGTTTTAGTAAGAGAAAAAGAATTGTATAATGATGCTGATACAGAAGTTAAAAGACAAATTTGGAAAGATAATCAAAGTTTATTTGGAGATGAAGTATCTCCCTTGTTTAGTGGTTATATCATGGAAAAAGAACAAGTTCTTTTTGATCATCAGAACTTAAATAGTCTTTTCTTCACTCCTTCACCGAAGGTAAATAATGTTAATTTTACTTAATTTCAGAAAGTAATTAAGGAAAAAATGTGTTGTTCCTAGCATTATAATGCCGTTATTTTAGGTTAGACGACAAGGAGAAGTAGTGCAAAAATTGGCACATATGATTGGTCACAGCATTAAATTATATGATATGGTTTTACAATTTCTTCGAACTCTATTTTTAAGAACGAAAAATATTCATTATTGTACATTAAGGGCAGAATTATTAATGGCTTTGCACGATTTAGAGGTATGTAGTAAATTAAAAGCAATTACAATGTTTATTAGAATATATTCAATGAAAAAAGAAAATATTTACTCATTAAAGTAAATAGGTACAAGATATTATATCAGTAGACCCATGTCATAAATTTACATGGTGTTTGGACGCCTGTATCAGGGAAAAGAATGTCGATGTGAAAAGATCAAGGGAATTACAAGGATTTCTCGACAGTATTAAGGTATGAAGTAGGTTAATTATAAATTTGTTTTCTTTATTATCAATTTTCAATAGACGTATAAATAATATTTTGTTTTAGCGAGGCCAAGAACAAGTATTGGGTGATCTAAGTATGATTCTTTGTGATCCATACGCTGTAAATTTTTTAGCTAGCAGTGCAATAAAAATTGCATTTCATCTTATTAATGGAGATTCACTTCCTAGAGAAAATGCAGTTTTAGTTCTACTTCTTCGAATGCTTGCCTTGGGCCTCTCTGCTTGGCAAATGATTGATTCGCAAGAATTTAAAGAACCCAAACTTGATAGTCAAGTTGTTACCAAATTTCTTCCAGCGTTGATGTCTCTCATGGTAGGTTGATTAATTTTTAATTTCGTGTCGACTGTTTTTCGAATGCTTCAAGGTCATATATTGAAATAACTTAAAAATTGTGTAGGTAGATGATCAAATACGACAGTTGAATCAAAAGCTTCCTCCTGATGAGAGAGAAAGTGCCATTGCTATAATAGAACACTCTGGACCACCACCAGATGCTTGTCAAGCTTATGCTGAACTTTCTGGTGTTGCTGCTGTTCTTTCTATGTATTATGCTCTTCATGTTGGAGGCGGAGGTAGTGGCGTTACTGCCAGGGGACGAGGAGATGCACGAGGCCTTATGAGAGTTTTATCAACATTACAAAATTGTCAAGGACAAAGAGCATTTGAAGATCCGTTTCTACATACATTGGTAAGTTTCTTAACAAAATCCATTTTCTTCATTAATATAAAACACTTATAATACGAAGAATTAAATATAATTCAATATTTACCTTAGGTTTCCTTACTTATTGTGAATTTAGCCGATGAATTTTCAAATGAATCATTTTGTACAGTTATTTTTGATGAATTCTTTTTGACGAGTTTAGGAAGAGATAATGTGATTCGTCATTTATTGAAGTTATTGTGGTACATTCATTCTAAATTACCTCCAGCTCGATTACATACTTTGATGAAAGCTCTTCAACCAACTGGTCAAGTAAGTCTAGTTTTTATTTATTTCGAAAAAGTTATGCTTTTACCATTTAAATTACTACGTACAATATATGAATATAGCAAGCAGCCTTTAACCTCTTAAATAGGGGTTTCAGTATAAAATATTATAAAACTCGGATTTTCTTGGAAATTCTTTAACAATATTTTCCCCTTTTTGCTCTTAAATTAATTTAATTTAGACTTATTTCTAAACAGAAAGGTTTTCAGTATAAAAAATACTAAAACTCAATTTTCTCAAAATATATAACAAGTATTCTGAGAGAAATAATTTTTTTTTTAGCACAATGAAACAGTACACAGTCTTTATGAGGCTTTACATAAAAAACTTATCAATACATCAAATGAAACACAAACTATGGTTTCGAATCAAATGGATACTCTTACTATGGACTGTTCTGCTTCACCACTTCCAGGAATATCAACTCCCAGGCAAGGGTTTCCTTAACTTTGTTTAAAATTAACTATAAATTTTATATTTGTATTTATATTATATTTAATAGAAAATTATATAATTTAACTCTTCTTATGAAATGTTATTTTTTGGAATACATAAATATTTGAAATGCTATTTCTTAAATACTTTATAGCAAACTGTTTCTCTTCTTGTTAAGTGTCACTTATTGGGTAAGCAATAACAAATTCCTCATTTGAAAAATATTTTTTATTTGCTAATATAAATTCACTGTTAATATAATTCTGTTAATTCTTTTTTTTTTTTTTTATCTTAAACTACTTACGAATGTGTCCAGGTAATCTGAATTTAATTGATAAGACATCAATATCATTGAAATATACCGTGAAGAATCCTTAGCGTTTATCAAATTGTTCAGCTGCGAATCAATTAAACTTAACCTGTTTAATTGAAATTAAACATATATAGTAAAACAGCTTTTGAAATATTTTTCAATAAATTGATTTTAAATTTCTATTAAATTAAAACCACAATGACTGTAGTTTTAATTTATATTTTTGATTCTAATTTACAGGAATTGTCCACATTCCAGGTTTTCTTACATGTTTCGTATGTAAACCTTTAGCTGAATTATAAATTTATGTTCAACTTAAAACAGTTTGAATTAATTAATTCTAAATAGAATATTACTTACATTTTGATAGTAATGAGACCGACAAGATTCCACTCAACAGACTTAAAAACTATATTTTCAGCCGTTAAAGCAAATGTGCTTACTATTGCTTTTATCATTTTAACTCTTTCTTTGCTGTGAGCGTATAAAGTTGGTGCACATTGAAGTAGATCTTGCAATCTTTGTTATATGAAAAATAAGTACAATTATTATACGTGAGTTGGTATGAAATACATAAGAAAATAATAAAACCATACTTACATACTATTTAATTTATCTATAAAAATTCTACGCCGTACGGCATTTGGAGCTTGAGAATCAACCAAAGGAGCAACGGAAAGCTCTTCTTCAGATTGATTAACATTACTCACATTTTGATCATCTTCAATTATAGTACCTTTTAAATATGCTCGTACCTATGAAAGAATAAATAAATAAACGTAGATTATTTTAAATATCTATACTTGAATATAAACGAAAGACTTTTATGAAACTTTAGTTTCTTTTTACTGTTAGATGTTGAACACGAGGTATGTACACTGATTTTTCGAAAGCTTTTAAATTAATCTAACTCGATTAATAATTTATTATTTTAATAGTACCTTTAATTGCAACTTTTTTCCTTCTTCTTGTAGAACTGAATAATCTGGAACGGTTTTAAAACTAATATTATCCATAATTTCCGTCTGCTTGATTTCCCTATTGAACTGGAGTTCATTCAGCTTTTGACAAAGTGTAATATATTTTTCATGTTTTTCTAAATTTTTAAAAATTTCTTGTTTATCAATTTCTTTTCCAAAAAGCAATCGAAGTGTATCTTCTGTAATCCATTCTTTAAAAACACTTTCAATTCGTTTAACTAATGAGCCAATAGTATCAGCATTATTATAACATTTTTTTGATAATTTTCTTTCTTTCTGAAAAACTGACTCTTTTCTTTGATTCATTTTTAATGTATCAGACGAAACTGTTAATTTATCATTTTCCACTATATCTTCAACAAGAATAGACGTTACACATGTTTTATTTTGGTTTTGAGAAGTAACTTCATTATCTTTCTCCACGTTTGGTAATTGAAAAGTAACGCATTTCGTTTTACCTTTTTCAGGTAATTCAGTGCTAATTTTATCAATGGTTTCTCCCGTAAAATCATCTTCTACATGTTGAACAGATTCATGTGGATCAATTGAATTTTTATAAATAACTTCTTCGCCCGGACTATTATTTTGTTCATTTTCAGGTAATAATCGAAACTTGGGGGATTTTTCATTTTCTCTTAACCATAGAGGACTTGATAACATTTGCTCCAATAAATAATTTGCCGCACCATAACAAAATGAACTGCAAAAATTTTTTCGTCGTCTAACATCGTAAACTTTATTTCTTGATGTTGATATATGATAACGTTGAGATATTACTTTAGTCAATAAATTTTTACAAAGAGCATAACCACACATCTTCTCTATCGCTCTTTCTTCAATAACGTCCTCCATATGACATTTATTTATATGGATTAACTACAACACAAATAAAAAGAAAACAATAACTGCGATGAGAAAAACTTCCAGTAATCATAAATTTAAATATAATCATTTACATTTTCTAGTAGCCATTCAGAATTAACGTCGGATTCAAGTAATCTTTCCACTATTGTTTGTGCCTTAGCATCCAATTCCTTTTTCTTAATAATAGCTAGTTGCATCTGGGCTTTACTGTAAATACATATTTAATTTTAAAACTATGGATATAGTTTGAGTTTTCAAAATAATTTATTTCTTTTTTTTTTTAACAAGGAATAAGATTTATAATAACTTTTTGTATGATATATTGCATTTATTTTACGAAGCTTTAAAAATTTATCGATCAACCTATTTTTTTTAAACATACAGTCTGAAATTAACAAATTATTGACATTTTTAAAATTATAAATTTATTTATTTTTTTTTTTTCATTTTTTTGTCTTATTTAAACTCAAATATATAATTTCTAGATTATATAGATTACTGAAACCCTTTACTTATTAATTATGGAAATTTTATGCTTCATAAATAAATAAAATTTTCTTTTTAATATCTTCAATTAATTTCAAAGTTGTAGTTAATTTTAAATTAATTATTTAAGTAAAAAATTTTGATTTTTTAAATCTATTATTTTAATCTCAAAAATTAACATATTTAATTATTGATATAAGACTAAAAAATTAATTTAATCTTAAATATCTATAAAACTATTTTTTAAATTGTTATTAATGATATCTTAATAGAAAAATATTTAAGAAAAAACATTTTTTTAAGTTATATCCTTTAACAAACATAACCTTTACCTCTTTTATACTATAATAATTTTTATATGTCAATTTTGATAATACTATTAATTTATCACAGTAAGATCGTTAATTTATATTTAAATGTGTCACTTATCTAGGTTTTTATAGAATATATTTTTCTGTTATTTTGAAAGTTGTAAAAATGTTTCATAGTGGAAGAATCATTCCAATACGTTCAACGAAATGAACATTTAATAAATAATATATTTTCTTACCTCATTTTTTTTTTCCTTTTAATATTTGATACATTTGCATTTGTAGAATTCATTTTTATTTATTTATATTTCTAATTGTTCACTTCTTCTTAATGACTTTTTATCAAAACAGAAACAAATTTTCATAACATTTGTTTTTTTGTTTATTTTTATAATCATGTGGCCATATCTTTAAGGCGAGTCCAGAAGTAGCCTAAGCATAATAAGTGTGCACTGTGCAGTCACACGTCACACCTCGTAAAACAAGCACTGTCAGGGTTGTGTATAGAGAAACCTCCAAATTGTAACACTTTTCGAGTGCAGGATCAACAAAAAACTGTCACTAAAAAAGTACCTTAAAGAAACTTTTGCTTGAAAAAAATAAAGTATTTCCTCAATGCACGTAATCAATTTGCAGTTGTCAAAGCTGCTTTCAATAGTAAATTGTATAAATATAAACGATTTGCAAATGCACACGTCAACATTTTTCTGAATATTTCTTATATATTTTCATGACATATATGCAACTTCAAATTTTAACAAGTTTATTTTGAATTCAAACACCAGGTATTTCCAGTTTACAATTTTGTGAGTTAACCTATTAATTCTTATTGTATATTAAATCATTAACTTATTTATGCCTAAAATAATGTTTTTTATTTTACTATATTTAGTCGAAATATTTTACAAAAACTTTATCTTTTATTAGTTTTATTTAAATATCTGACACTCACACTATTATATTGACATACGCAAAAAAATGGATATTGCTCAATAAAGTATATTATTGCATCCACATGACTCACTTATACTGTAAAGAGGAAATTTATTATTTTAATGCCTCCATCAATCCTGAAAATATTAATTAACAATTTCTTCCATATGGTGTGAATAAATTATTAGTGTAACTAAAGTTTACAAATTTCTTATTTATTTTTTTTAGAAAAATGAAGCATTTTATACTTTTTGCACTGTTTATTTGTATCATTCAACTATCCGTTGCACCGCCAGTAAATGTAGAGGAGAAAAAGAAAGATGAAGAGTTTGCGCCAATACAAGACCCGGTAAAATAATTAAATTGTCATTCATATATAATTGAGTTTAAATTAATTAATTAATAATTTATTTTACTTTGAATATTTTATTGACCATTTTGACTTGGATGGATTGATAATTTTATTCCATTACTATTCATTACACCAAGTGATAAATTCATCATTAAATTAATAATAATTAAACTTATAATCTTATTTCATTAGAATTAAATTAAATATTAAAAAATATTAATTCCTTTAATATTTTAATTAAATATATAAATTAATTTAATGAAAGTTAATTTACTAATCAATTTATGTTTATAGGTTAATATTGTGGAATATAACAGATATGCCAGAGAAATAATACAAGTTCTAGAAACTGATTTGCATTTTATAAAAGTACTCAATGATTCTACTAATGAAGATATCCAAGTAAGTAAATGATATTTTATTATAATTATTGAAATATGATTAATTATTATTAAACTTTATTTAATAATGTTAGAAATGAAATGAAGTGAAAAACTTAATTAATATACAAATATTTTTTAAGAGTGGAAAAATAGCACACGAGCTTGATTACGTAAATCACCATGTGCGAAATAGGTTAGATGAAATAAAACGTAATGAAGTGGAAAGACTGAGACATGTCATAAGAGAAGTAAACATGCAAAATGAAGAGCATAAAAAACCTTCTAAAAATCTAGAACATTTGGATCATAATAACATTCAAACTTTCGAGAAAGAAGATTTAAAGAAATTAATAACTCAGGTAGAGAAGTAATAATTTTTCAATTAAAAGTTTTGTAAATTAAAAATTATGTTCCGCTAATTCAGCTAATACATAATTGATTTCATTTAATTAATTGATCAATTTTTTACTATCATTAATTAATTTTATTATTAACAAATTAATTTATTCAATTAAACTTATTATCTACTTTATTAGTTGTTATTTAATTAAATTAATTTTTATTCTTTTAAAGTAATTATTTTTAATTTAGTAATCAATTTATAGTAGCATTAATAATTTATCTTTAATATTGCGTAATAATATTTTTATTGCAGTTGCATAAAGATTTAGAGGCATATGACAGGGAAAGGAAAGTGCAGTTCAAAGAATATGAAATGGAGAAAAAATACGAACAGGAACAAAAAATGAAGGGTAATACGGAAAAAAAGGTTTTTCATACTAAGGATTAATTTATTGCATGCCTTAATGGAAATACATGTGTTACTCTATCGATAATCTTGTTTCAGATATTATATTTTTTTTATTATATTTCAGGTATGAATGAGACAGATCGCAAAAAGTATGAAAATGAAATTCACGAAATGGAAGAAAAACATAAAAAACACAAGCCCGTAAGTGAATAAAATTTACTTGGCCAAACATTTCTTAATATTTAATTCAAATATTAAACATATTAAAATTAACAGTTGCATCATCCTGGAAGTAAACAACAATTCGAGGAAGTCTGGAAAGAAACAGATAATATAACAGACCAGGACTTTGATCCAAGAACATTCTTTTTTACGCATGGTAAATAATTTAATATATTTTTATTTTTAATTTTTATTATAATGATATTTATTCCCAGCATTTAATTGAGTTAAAAATTTGTTTTAAGATCTTGACAGTAATGGCTATTGGGATCAAGATGAAGTAAATGCTATATTCAGTAAAGAATTAGATAAAATTTATGAAGAGGGACATCCGGAAGACGATTTAGTAGAAAGAATTGAAGAAATGAATCTAATGAGAGAACACTTTTTAAAAGAAGCTGACACTAATAGGGACTCTTTAATAAGGTATATTTTACAATAAAAAATCTTGAGCGCACAGAGTTTTCAACGAAGGGCCTAAGATTTTTTAAAATAATATTTAATAATTTTATAACCTTATTTTTTGCTACTTCTTATTAATATACATTTTTTCTATAGTTACAATGAATATTTAGTAGTAACAAAAAATCCAAACTTTGGTGTGGATCCTGGCTGGGAAACAATTGATCAGCAAAAGATTTTCACTCCAGAAGAATACAAAGAATATGAAAATCGTCGAATAAAAGAGATTAACAAATCGATTTATAATGTAAGTACAGGATAGAAAAAAAGTAAAATCGATAAAATAAAAAATTTTACGCACCTTTAGGAATTGAGTATTAACATTCCTAATAATTTATGTAGTACATTTTTTATTAAAATTAATTTCTGCATTAAAATTCACTATCAACTTTAAAGTAGTTACTAATTTCTTTTTAATATTGTATAATATTAAACTTTGATTAAAAATTTTAATTATTTAAATTTACAATCAACCATTAATCAATTAATTTTTAATTAATTATTAGTTTATAAATTAGTTAATGAATTAATTTTATTATTATTTATAATGAACTTTCTCCTAAAAAATCTATCAAGTTTCTTAATTAGGCTTCTTTAAGAGTTTATCATTGTACATAGTTATAAAAAAAAACAAATTGTATACTGGATAATTTATGTGTTGCGAAAATTTCAAGGCTATCGGTAATATTTCATTAATTTAAAGTCATATTCACAAAGTTATTGTTTGTAGTAGTACGTTATTAGAATAACTAACAAGCATGTGCACGTTTAATTGCCTTTGGTAAAAATTATCACCATTTTAGCCTATTAATGCAGCATCTCAGCAGGTCAGTGAACAAATAGAATTTTCAGTAAACAAAACAAATAAAAAAAATCCCACCTACAAACATTGAATAATATAAATATATATTGCAATATCAGCAGGTTCCATCTCATCAAATGCCACAAAATCAACAATTTCCACATAATCAGGTACCACAATATCAACAAGTTCCACATAACCAGGTACCACAGTATCAACAAGTTCCACATAATCAGCTACCACAATATCATCAAGTTCCACAGAATCAGCTACCACAATATCAACAAGTTCAACATAATCAAATACCACAATATCAACAAATTCCACAGAACCAGATACCACAGTATCAACAAGTTCCACAGCACCAGGTGCCACAATATCAGCAAGTGCCAGTGCATCCTGGACAAATTCCTCAAAATGCTCCTCCTGTTCAGCCGCAGCAGCAGCAACAACAGTATCACCCAATTCAACATCAACAACAACAACACGTTGAAATTAATCATCAAAATCAGGTTAACCAACCACAGAGGCAAGTTAATCAAACACAAGGTCAACAGCAGGCTCCAGGTAATCAACAACCAGATCATAGTTCTCAACAAGTTCCAGTAAAGAATCAAAATTCAGATACTGTACATTTACAAAACAGTATTCCAAATGTAAAATAGATGTTAAAATTTAAAATAACAATTTTTTTTTTTTCATAAAAACGATGATTCAATTTGAGAAAAACTTGAAATTGAGAGATTCAGACATAAAAATTAGATTTTTTTATAGTGACGAAATATTGTATATTTTGATAAAATGAAGACTGATTAAAAAGATATATTCTTTTTAATTCTTCTAATTCTAGACAAGTTTTTAATCGCATTTAAGAATTACAGATTTTTTTCATAATATTACATTAGTTTAGATATATTGTAATATGTTTATAGTTTCCTAAGTCAATTTTATGTCAGGTGAAAATAAAATTGTCAAAATAAAAAATGGTAAAACGTTTTAAAAATCAGTGAATTTTTATTAATAAGAAACCATAAATTGCAAACAAAAATTTTACAGCAAGTAGACATTGCATAATTTTCTAGTTAAAGGAATTTGAAAAATCAGTCAAGACTATGAAATTGAAAGTTTGAGTATTATACTTAAGCAATATATATGTATATGCACTGTACATGAATATTATACATATGAATGAAATTGGCATTTCACTGTAAAAAGAAATTGTTCATTTAGAATTTTATTAATTTTTCTTTTGATATCTGAAATCAGCTTTAATTTTCTTTTTATAGTGTTAGCACTAATATATACATACATTGATGTACTGCGGTTAGCACATCTGTTGTACCTGAAATTTTTCCTGTACATTAGTATTGAATTAAATCTTTTGAATTTGCACAGTCATACTCTTATACATTTCCACCCCCATATCACATATTGATGAAATATTAGAATATTGATACAGTGTTGAAAATATTACTATTCAAAGATTAGGTGTTGTGTTGGAATGGGAAATTATAATTCATAATACTATTCTACAGGCAGCATTATATAATGCTTCTTTTACAGGACACTATTGAAACAATGAAAAAAGTTGAATATATTTACACGACAAATATTTTTTTTAAATACTTGGATAACAAATAATAAATATTTATTTAAATTAAAACTACTAATACTTTTAAAAAGTCTTCAACATTTTCCGTAAAAAATATTCTATATATAATTAAGGCATCTGTTAAATGACAGGCTTTTTTCAGAAAATTTGCACTACAAAAATGCATCTAATTTGCGAAAAATGTCTCATATATGGCAACTTTGCATTGCCAACTTACATAAAAATTGAGTGTAGAATTTTTCAAATACTTTACTTTGTCACAAGTTTCGTGCAAAAACTATCGCTATAATTTGAATAATTTAGAGAAAAAATTTTCTGAATATTCTGCAATTTTATACAATAAAGATTTATAACATTTCTTCTCGTTAGCACTGTCACATAACAATACCCAGAACAAACACGCATATCAGTTGTGTTTTGCATATGCTAACTTTTTAATATAATAATAATAAATAATATGAGAAATATACAGAAGATTATAAAGAAAATTAAAAAAAAATTTTAATCAATAAACTATTAAAAAATAAAAGATTAAAAAAAAATAGTAATATCCTTGTATGAAAATTACAAAGAATGGCATGAAATTCACCGTAAAAAGTTAATTTTGTAAGTTTGAACTTCCATAGGCTTGAGAAAAATTTCCTGAAAACCATTTCTTAGATGTCTTTCGGTTTTAGTACCAGTTAATGAGGTTTTTGTAATGTTAAGTTTACCTACAGATTTTGTGAAAAAAATGTCTTGCTTAAAGTTAGCATCTTCTTCGGAATTGAGCAAGGGACAATTGTTTAGAGTTGTACCAACCAAACAGCTATATCCTTGTCTGTGAAGTACTAAAAGAGCACTATTTTCAGGAAAATAAGGAAGCTTTGAATCATGATCAGTCCTTAAATTTAATAAGTGAACATCACATGGAAAACTTTGACTGACTAATCTTGTTTCAGATGCTATCTGATTTAGGGCAGCTGTTGCAAGTTCTACAACAAAAATGTTGACAGGATAATTCAGCGAATTGCTTAGATGATTGGCGATTAAAGATGGTTTTGAATATTTGTCACCGCCGTTATCAACGCTTTTAGCAATATTTTCAAAAAGTAACCAATGTTTAATTACAGTTTTTTTATTATCCAATAAGCCCTCACCCATTCCTCTTGAATCATCGTGTAGAGTTCTTCGATCTAACATAACTTCCAGCCAACCTGGTTGATAACTTGCTGCTCCTTGAGCATGATTAACGAGTAACGTTAATCTATGTGTATTATCTTGTATGTATGCCATTGTTGTAATAGGAAAATAATTACCTTCTATACCGATTCTTTCAATTTTCGTTCTCTTTATCATTTGATGTCCGTTTAAATCAGTATAAAACTCTGGAGGATCTCCATTGAGAATATCTGTTTGTAACCTCATAAACATTTCTGTTTCACGATTTTTCGGAGGTGTTTCAAAGTCTACTATATTTCTAAGATGGATAGCCTCAGAAAGATAACTGTGGTGATGATAAATGGCAACATGATGGGTCAACAACTTTCCATATTCAACTGTTAAACGCGAGCTAATATTACCAGAGACAATATACATTTTTTGGTGCGATGATTCAAGTATGTCTTTATCTGTATCTCTAAGATTTGGATCTGGCATAAAAAGATATGCTCCACTATGAAATTGAGCAGAGGAATATGCAGCAAATTGAATAGAACATTGCATAATTGTATTGGTCGATTTTTTCGTTATCTGCTTTAAAAATCCACTTTGTCTATCAAAAATGAGTTTTATTTTTTCGTTTTCTAATTGTACATCACTAGGTTGAATAGGCTTTATTGGAAATAAAATATCCTTATTACACCTATTGCAATAAACAGTAGAGATTGCTTCTCTCGGAATTTTGTCAATTTCATATATATAGTATGTAGCAATAGAAAGTGGTTTCAAATTAGCTACGAATAAAAGTATAAATACGTCATGAGTTATGCCAGTTGCATTCATGACTGGAGCAATTTGATAAGAAATTGAATTTTTGTATGGATCTAAAACTTTTATTTTACATGAAGTAACTTTCAGACTAATTACTTCCTGTCTATTTTGAACAAGGGAATTGAATAAAATAATTCTTTTATTGTTTGATCCTTCAACATTAATAGGAATTTTTTTCGGCAGTTTTTCATAACTATCTCTATCAGATTCAGACAATACATAATTGATTCTAGTCGAATCAACTGAAGCTATTGCAGGCGTAGAAGTTAATGATTGAATTGCAAAGCTTTGTAAATTTGTCATGTCGGTAATTGATTCAAACAACTTGAGAGCATAATCTTTCATAACAAAGGATTTTGAAGTACCAGTTATTGCATCATGATGTTGAAAAAGTCCTAAATTCCGTCTGGCTTTAACCAATTTTTCAAACCAAGCTTCATATAGTTTGAGATCACCCCCCCTGTCTTTTTTTTCTTCTTGTATAGATTTTTTTGCCGTATTCAATGCTATAGTATAGAGGATTTCAGCAGATCGCAAATTACTTTCAAGTTCTCGATCTAAAATTTTCATATAGGGTCTTGTAGTAAAGTAACCACTCCAGTAAGCAGGTCTGCCTTCACTAAAAATATCAGAGTATACAAAGAAATCTCCACTTAAAGTCGGAAAGTGCTTCATTCGTTTTTTTATCTCTCGAAAGTAATCTTTTGGAGTACCAAATACAACTTGCGCATTGTATTCATTTTTTTTGCTGTTAATATAATCTATAAGAATCTTGTAGTTGGTATATTGTTGGTCCCATTCTATTGCATAATCGTATCTGTAATAAAAAAAATAATCTATCTATGCCTCATATATGTATCTATAAAAATTTTGTCTCAAAGTTTTCATTTGTGTATGCTGCGAGCATCTGAACAAGCTGCAATATATTAGTAAAATAGTGCCTTAATATTCTACATGTTATATTTGCTGAAATATTACTGATATAACGGCAACCATATGTTACAATAATATTGCTGCAGTCTTAGATGCTGCATATAAAAATTGTTAATTGACTTGAAAAAATTAATATTATCCAATATGTATACTAACCTAAAATCATCACCCAAGGGCATCAAAACAACATTGTGAGGAAATAAAGAACCAGTCTTTGAGTATTGTTCCAATAGCATTTCCGCCATTGTTTTAACGTTATTTGATGTGATGTCTACTGCTCTAACAGAATATTCTGTATATTCACCACGAATTTTGCGAAAATCAAAATTTAGACAAACATGAGGATGAGGTCCACAAGAATGTTTAATATTGTATATGTCAAAAGGCTGATTATGTGTCAAAATATCAGCTATTCCATCCTGATCCCATGGTTGCTGCCAAATAAAATCACCAAATTGTTTTTTAGCAAACCATTGCTTCCAAGCATAATGAATCCTTTGAATAACTGTTCCCGTCACACCAGATGCCTTTAAAAAATAGGGAATGGTGCCACCATGACCAAAGGGATCAACTGCCCATCCTGATTCTGGTATTATATCTAAATTCGTTTTTAACCATTGGTGACCTACAATAAATGTATAATATAATAAACACATTAGAAATCTTAAAACATCTATTGTATTCATTATGTTATATGTTATGTTAACAAAAGGAGCTTGTTGTGGACACAGTTTCAAATAACGCAGAAGAGGTGCATTTTCTCCATAATTAGTTCATTATGTTATAATAGCATAACATAACATATATTCTATAGAATAATTCTTAGATTCGCATAAGAAGTACATACCTTCAATTAATTGATCAAGCATAGCATAAATATGAGATGTTGCTTCATCAGACATAACCCAACCTCCAGTTGTAACCTCCAGACGGCCTTCTTTTATTAGCCTCTTAACAATTGCTTTTTTTGTTGGATGAGCACTGTAAGTAAATAATTACAAAAAGTTTCAGAAATAGCATTCAATAACAACCCCTTAAATTGAAGAGTGTATCAACAAAATTTGTTTCATCACCTTTCCCACCAAAGTGATAGAAATGATACTTCGCTCCAAATAAAAGTCATATTTGGCCACTGCTGAAGTTTCGAAACCATATTGTTCAAAATTCCCCTGGTAGTGCCATGAAAATACTGCTCAAAAGTTTTCAACCATCCTGGATCAGTATGACTGTGTGGTACAAGAATGACCTATAAGTAATATTCAATTATTTATTATTATTATTATTAGCTATAATTTTGTCAGATAAACTAAACCAACTAGTATAGGTATATGCTACAAAACAATGATAATTGGATTATGTTGTTACTAAACTAACAGTCAACGCTGCATATGTTACATTAAACAGATAGTTGGCGCCTAAATTGACTGGGTTGCAATTTATCTATATTCGAATTATGGGATCATTAAATATTACAAAAAGAAATATTTACCTTTAAGGGTGGCCTAGTAGGATTTTTTTTTTGTTCAGCATATCGAGCCTCAAAACTATCGTCCCAATATTCACGACTTCTCATCCATGATGGCTATAAATATGTAGCATAATAATGGTCATGAAATTATAATTAATTTTCAATACAAACGGCGTTATGTATGTACATATGAAAATATGTACCCAAAAAGGAAGAAAATACTTTATTTTTTAAGTTTTTTTTTGTTAATCTATTCTGTAGTACACACTGCAAAAACTAGCCGTCTTAAAAGTGCAAAAAACGTCTTGTTTTAAGACACACACATAACACATTTGTTATTTTTCACTTCCAAAACTTTATCATCGTATATAATTTACTTATCAGAAAGGATTGTGTTTACCTGAAAATCGAATTTTTTAAACTCTTCCTGGACATCAATATCTGCTTTTCTGGGTCTAATAACAGGACACGTATATAATGATGATGTTATATTTTCTTGCAAATGTTGTATAAATTCAGTCTCTAAAGAATGACCTGCCGGACTGGAAGTTGGTACTTGAATTTGACTGACATAATATAGACATAGTAGCAAAGAAACGAAGATTGTACATATGATGAACAAACGGGCTTTATTACGTCGTAATAATTTATACATGTCTATATCATCTGTCAGTACAGCTTTCGTCCAGCAACATGAGCAATGTCAATGCGTAAGTAAGAAATGATCTATACATATATCAAATAATGCAAATCCATATATTCATTTCCCATTAACTGCCTCACCAGAAGCTTCTATTTCTGGACATACTTTTGCAGAATGACAAATCTTAAACGATATAAAAAACGTATATTTATATGTTACTATTGTGCATAAATTCTCTACAAGAAATATGCAATTACTTATAGTGTGTGTCAATTTTATAATTTTGATGAAATAATTTTTTTTTACATTTATACATTCAGCCGTACGAAAGAAAAACTTAGATAAACGACTTTATCGTATTGGTCGGTATTTTAGTAGTAAACTGCACAAAATCCGTCAAAGCGAAAATGTCGTTTACCTAAGTTTTTCTTTCGTACGGCAGTATTATTATACTCTATATTCCTTAAAACTTATTCTGCTTAACAGCATCAGAAAAACAGCATATTATATACATATATATATATTTAATTTTATATTATAATCATATGCTGATAAATTTTATAATTTTATAACTTTATTGTACTTAACATTAATACTATTTAATTAAATTATCTGTTAGATAGAAACTTTTGCAAATTAAGTACATACATGAATATGTGTAAAGAAAATAATTAATATTCAATATATAAAAGAAATTTAAATTTTTTTAGTTATATTGTTCTATTACCATCTTTAAAATATTACTGTAAGTGTCTAATGATTAAAATTATCACCTCAGTCATTTGAAGTTTTCTTTCATTACATGTAATATCTCCGAAAGCCCTTTTACAACTTTTATGTTTTCTATATACCATGCAGGTAAATAAGTATATGCGTTTTTATGTGTTTGGCAAAATTTGTTAAATACTTGTAGATTAAGAAGAATTGATTTCATAAACTTTCTTCTTTATATAAATAAAAAATAGTAAATCTGATCTAATATTTGGACAAATTACATAATATAAAAAATTTTCAGAGACATGGTACAGGTCGAGAGGTCGCGCGCACGTACATGTAGTGATAGGTCGATTGACACAGGCGCGACGCGCCATTGTTGCATTTGTGTTATAGGATATTTTACAGCGCATGTGTTCAATTATATGTATATCTGTCTAATATTATAAACTAGTTCCTTAAAAAAAATCAATAGAAAACGATTAAAAGCAATTGACCCATTTCAGAAACATATTGAATTTGCCATAACTGAATTCATTTCAATTGGATTTAATAAAATGTTTCCCGAAATGGGTTGAATCAGATTCAATCACATTTTAAATATGTATATAATTATACATCAGTACATATTGACAAATCTGGTCTCAAATTGTGTTGAAACACCTCACGCGATTGAGACTATATCGGGACCTCATCGGACAAGGTGTTATATATGCAAAAATATATTAGTTGTGCCCAAATGCACATAAACTATTTTACCAATTTTTCATTCTTTTTAGACCCTCTTTCACCCTTGTTACCTTTGTGTCAAATGTATTTTTAAAGATTTTTTGACCCCCACACCCCTCTAAAATAGATAACGTAGTTTATATGGATAGCCCCATACGACGTCGTGTCTTCGATTTTTCCTTTTTTCTTTTATATTATTTTTGGGGCTAAATAAGTATACCAAATTAAAATTTAATCAGTATTCTTTAAATTATTTGTATTATAATTATAAATTATTATAATTTAAAAAAAATCTTTTTATTTTCAATATAACAACAATTCAATTTCATTTGGGTGCGACAAAATTATGTTCATCGTTTCTCAATACATTTCAAAATTTATTTCTTAAATTATAAAATATTTTTCTCTAATTCTGAAATAATGAAAAGTGAGCTACTAATTTAAAATAGTAAGAATTATCACTAATTTTTAGTAACTTTTTACTAAAACTTTAGTAAAAAAATTTAAAACTATTAAAATCAAATAGTAATATTATATTAAAAATTAGTAAAAATTCTTACTAATGTGAATTAGTAGCTCACTTTTCACTAATTCAAAATTAAGGAGAATTTGAATCGCCTCATTTAGTAATTTCAAGTCCTATATATATATACATATATAATAAAAGATAACATTTAACAAATTAACTTGTAATATATAATAATTTTTGAATATCTACTCTAAATTAGCATTAAAAAATATTTCTTGACAAGTATATATATCGACTAAAATTACTCTGATCTACTTTCTTTCATTTCATTTAGTAATGAATTACATTGTGAAAATACATATATATATATAGTATATACATATATATATGGAAGGTTAAGGTTATGATATTGAATATACCTCTATGTGTTCACGGTTCACTGCTCCCATTTTTCTCATAGATAAAGAAACAGAAATAATATGCTTGGTGTGATACATTAAATTTTTAGTTACTATAATAAATTTGATAAAAGGTAATATGTCTTAATATATGTATACGAAAAGTGCTCTGCTTTTACATTCACAAAGAGAAAATATGTATTGTGAGATGAACAAGAATGAGAGAGGATATACAAATCCAAGAGCCCAAGAGGGGAGCTCAGTATCGAACCACATGCGTGAGCGCCCCTTACTCGAGATATTCTCATTGAGAATATGCTTCAGTTTAATCGAATTTTTTAATGAGCACGGCAATATTACAGCAATGTTGACGCAATACAACGTCAGATGTCCCACAGCAAGGGATATTTTAGGATATCCTGCACGGAAAGAAAAGGAATGGTTGGGCCAACCATAGGTATTGATAAATACGTCCCATCAATATTATATGGTTACCACAACCATATCTTTAGTTGATACAACCATAGTATGGTTGGCGCAACCAAAGGTCAGGTTGACACATCAAATTTGCAATTTTTCGTCATTTTGATGTGACAACCTAACCTTTGGTTAGGCCAACCATACTGTGGTTGTATCAACTAAAGATATGGTTGTGGTAACCATATAATATTGATGGGACGTATTTATCAATACCTATGGTTGGCACAACCATTCCTTTTTCTCCATGTGTGGACGTCCTTATAGGATATCATTTGGGTCCAGGAAAATTAGGATATCCCTAAGATCTCCTATAGGGATGTCCATGGACATCCTACGGAAATTCTATGGTTATTCTAATTTTCACGGACAAAATGATATCCGTAGGTCATCTTGAATATTCGGATACCGTTGGGGAAGTATCCGTTAATTATAAGTGCACTTATACACTTGCATAATCTTTCAATTTTTCCTAAAACCGTTTCTTCTTTTTTATAATTTTTATAATGAAAAGGCATAAAAGGGTTATTTTTATTATAAAAATTATTAGAATTATATATTAGTTTATTAATAAATTAATATTGCTTTTATGCACTTGTGTGAGTTGTCTTAATACACTATATGTCTTGAAAAGTATGGTGTTGTACGTATAATACACTTGAAAGTGCGTATCAAACTAAATGCGAATCACTACACACTTTGATTTGCAGCATATATAATTCCAAAAGAGATACTCTTTAGCAATGAGTATTAAACATACAGAAATTGATAATGTATAAGGCATGGTCAATGTCATTTATTTTAAAAAGGTCACATACGCCGGTAATGAAAATACGTTCACTTTGTCGCATTTATGCGTGCGTAAATATTGTCTATTATTAATTTTTAAATTAAAAGATGTTTTTTTCATTGAAATATATTGGCTTTAACCTAGAAATTTTTATTATTAATTTTTGTCTGTTTCTATGGTATTTAATGTTATAGCTTCGGGTTCTTCTAATGATCTAATCTCTCTTATTTCAAAAATTGTTTTATAAATAAAAGCAGCAATAGTTGATCCACCGATTGGTCCAATCCAATAAATCCATTGTTGAGAAAAATTGTTGTTCCAAATTGCGGGTCCTAACGACCTTGCCGGATTCATACTACAACCTGTAAAAGGACCAGCGGCGGTTGCCAAAGCAGTAACAGCTAATCCAAATTTAATAGGAACACTATCTGTATTTTTTTCATTTCTTTTGTCCCAAACAGCACAAGCTATCATCATTAAAACTGCTGTTGCAATACCTTCAACAATCAATCCTTGAAAAGAACTAACATCTTCCGACAAGCGTGTTACACAGAATTCATTTTTCTTTTTAGGATCACTCATCGATATCGGTGTTACTATCTGCAAGATATATTTTTTATGCAAAACATTCATAAATTATAATTTTCAAAATTTTTCTGCACGGAAAGAAAGGAATAGTTGGGTCACAACCATATATATATATATATATATATATTGATAAATATGGGATATCAATATTACATTGCTACCATATCCAGTTTTTTAATTGAAACATCCATAGAAAATTGATGTTCCGTCTATATTCATGAATATGGATGTCTCAAACATATCATTTTTTTCCGTGCGTTCTTTAAAATCGAGAATTTTTACCATTAACATTCCATAGCCCAATACAGAACCTCCTGTTTGACACAGAATATAAATTAAAGCTTCAGTTAAAGTCTTTTTACCCAAAACCAGTGCACCTACACTGATGGCTGGATTAACATGGGCATGACTTATGTGACCAAAAATCTGAAAAAATAATTATAGGCCTTGTTTAAATAATATGCATTTTTACCATTATGCATATGCCTGCACACAGCACCCAAAATTCCCTGAAACTTGACAGAGCCTCACACGGCGAGGTTAGGAAACTTCAGTGGCAAGGTTCATACAAGTTTGTGTCGATGTTTAAATGTCCACATGAAAAGAATATTTACACGAAACTTTGAGGAAATATTACACTGTAAATATTCGCGTGCAATGTTCAGTTAATGTTGTGTCAATATTCACCTATACTTATTTTATTAGTAAATGAAATTTTTATAACTAGGCGAAAATGTAATTTCAATATTGACACAACATTGACTGAACATTGCACGTGAATATTTATATGTAATATTTCCTCAAAGTTTCGTGTGAATATTCTTTTCATATGGACATTTAAACATCGACACAAACTTGTATGAACCTTGCCACTGAAGTTTCCCAACCACGCCATGTGAGGTTCTGTCAAGTTTCAGATAATTTTGGATGCTGTGTAGGTGGGTTCGACCATAAATTACGTCATACATTTTCTACCGTTTTTGACCCCCCCCCCACTAAACCTTAAAGTGTGACGTAATTTAAAGATGACATAGGGAGGGGGTTAAAAAGTCTACTATGAAAATGCATTTAACGCAATGGAAACGAGGGGGGGATGGGGGTCTAAAGGGAATGAAAAATTGGTAGTGTAGTTTATGAACGGTTCCTAAATTTAAACGGCACTGTACAAGGAACAATTATTTCTATCAAAAAAATATATGTTTACCTGAATAACTATCATTACTGATAATCCAAAATTCAAAGTGATTTGCAAATGTGATGGACTGATTGATCCAGCACATCCCATACATCCTAAAAACACTAATATAGCAGTTCCAAGAAATTCTGACAATCCTAAAACAACCGTCTTTTTTAGTGTAGCTTCATCCTGAGTCACTTCTTTTATTCCTATAAAAAAATGCAAGAACTAACAGTGAGTATTAAAGCTTCAGTATATAAGATTACCATTATAGCTTTCATTATGCTGTATGCAAGCAGTTACAGAATTCACAAAAGATGGACTTAATTTTGTTGATTTTAATTTTGCTATCATAATGAGTTTTTATAATAACCATTCTTCAAAATATTAATTATTCTTAAAACCGTTCTTTTTAATAATTTTAAAATAAATGAAATGAAACTAAATTAATTACTAATTGTATAGGTATATACGTTATTAAGTTTGTTGAGCTCAAGATTGACAATACCAATATTTTACGTGCAAGCAATGGAATATCGTTATAGTATAATTTCTTTATAGATATAAAAATGTATCAGTTTACTTTTTGAATAACATGTAGAAAAATTATTTTTGACCAGTTTCACAAGAGTAGGTTCCAGACTATTTGGTCACTCTGTATATATAAAGAAGGTCAAAAGGTGTTGAAAACCAGTGTCGAGCGGAAGTAACTTACTTTTAAATGTAACGGTAATTTGCAATAACGTCATTAAAAGTTAGCACTTAATTTAATGTTTATATAAGTTTACATAAGAGATTTGCAAACATTGTAATTAAACCTTAATATAAAACAGCAACCACGTGAACTGAACTTTAGAAAATCTGAACAAAAGTTAATTAAAAACGGGGATAAATTTTTGGTTTTAATATTTTATTTTATTTATTTACTAGAAAGAAAGTTTTTTACCTTATATGCACTACTATAATATATTTGGACATTACTTATTAAAAATTTAACTATTAAAAAAGTAATATACTTTTTTATTCACAAAACATTAATAATATTTCAAAAAAGCGAATTTCGAATTCTACAAAAAGTTGGACAAAAAAAATGAACAACATTATTATAAGAATACATAATATTATTTACAAAAGTACAAAGTACAAAGTACAAAGATTGTGATCCAATTGAAACAAAGGGGAATAAAAAATTGAAACAACATGTTATTTCAGAAGATAAAGTTGTTTAAAATAAAAAAATAAATAATTTGTATATTTAATAAAATGTTTTTATTTATAATAGAATCCTCGTTTAGTAATTTATACTTTAAATGAAATTACAACATTTACATTAATAAAAAAATTATCCATATTTCAGAACTTTTAGTAAGTAACATGTTTCAAAACAAAACATTTTTTTTTTAATTAAAACATAAATTGGTGCTAAGATAAAAAATACAACATTATAAACATGAAACTTACTTGAGCGAATGTTGGAAGAAGACATAGTTGTAAAATATTTAATAAAAACTTAAATAAAAATAAATATGAATAATATCAATAACATAAGTTATAAAAAAAATAAATATGGACAATATGGTAAAATTAAAAATAAAAAAAATGCTTTTAAATCAATTTGATCAATTTCAGTAGAAACAACTATGAACAGTGCTCACAAACTTATGATCATATCAACAGCCTCGTCACCTTATTGCGCAAAGCAAAGACTCGCTGCTACTGAAAACAAATTATAAATAAGAAATTAGCTTTTTTATAAGTCAAATAAATTTTTATACCATTTCATACAACAAGTTCTAAAGCATACAATATGTCAAATACAGCTCACATAATTATTTTAAAAAACCTATATGAAACATACATAAGTTATATTACAAAAGTTTCTAGAAAGTACTGTAAGGGCAGTTATTAAGATATGTTTTAAAAGTACTTTTTCAAAAACGCTAAGCCAATACACAACACTCTTATACAAAATATGAGTATTCTGTTATATTTATGTTATAGATAAAAAAATGTGACGTGATTTTCCATATAAACTTCTTCTTATATATTTGCATCAAGTATTTATAAACTTTTTGGAAAAATTCCATTCCTTTTCCGTGCAAAAGTATATGCCATCTCAATATTTTTTAAATTTTAAATTCATGATAATATGTAAATGATTCATTAAATGATTAATATTTGAAGATAATAATCACAGGAAAGTAAAAACTTTTATATAAATCAAAAGAATAAGAAATTCAATGCAAAGATGGTAATTGTTATTCTACATATAAATCCACATTTTATTTTTAAAAATTCATTAAAGCATAATCATACGATTTTTTCCCTTTTTTTATTCTTTAAAACACCGGCAAAAACTAATGTTTTGAAGATTTTTTAAAAATAAAATGTGGATTTATATGGAAAAACAATTACCATCTTTATAATATACTACTCTGAAATTCAAAAAAATTAACATCTATATATACTAAAATATTAAATGATTAAAATTCTTAAAGAAATTTTTTTTATAAATAAATAATTTTTTTACTTAAACATTACAAGTAAAATAAATTATAGCAGTTGTAGCATGTATCAAATGATTATTATAGTATAGAAGAAAAAAGAGAGAAAAAGATAGGGGGGAAATAAAAATGTATAATAGTTTTTATCATTATTGCAAAAGAGTAGCGATATATATTTTTTTAAATAATCTAAAAAGTATGTAAGTATACATACTTATATACGTTTATCGTCTTTATTTAAATTAAGATAAGATAAGAAAAAGAAAATTACAATAAGATCTGATTTTATTGAGTTTAATATAAAAGAGTTAGGGTAAATGGATCAAATGCTGCATATGCTCCAATTACTGCGCTCCTTTAAACTTCATATCCCTTAAAATCGTTTTATTTGTATTACTTATGAAAGTAAACAAACAAAACTTTTAGGATAGGAACTTGTTTAGTTGCAGGAATGATTATGCGGCTAACCATGCCTAACGTAAAATTATAATATATGCATACGTTTTTTTTATGACAGTAAATAAGATACACAAACTTACTCAAATACGCAGTCAGAGACGCATATATCATATCGTATTTTTAATTACTTTCATTTATTTAAATAATATCTATTTTAATGAGATTTAATTTTTGTATATAAATATCTAAACAGCGCCGAACTACCAGATTGATAAACCGTAAGTTACAAAAATTTATAAAAAATAACAATTTATCATCGCATATACAAATAATCAAGATTAAGTTTGGGTCTAAAAGAAAAATAAGAAAAAGATAACATATTTTTCTTAAAATGATATATTTATTCAAGACTTTTTAGGATAACCAAATCGTGCAGCTTCGTCAAACATTCCAATCAAAGAGTCAACTATTTCTTCACCATTGGGAATAATTTGATTTGCAGGAAGCAAAAAGCCATATCTGCCTTTGTCACGAAACTCATATGTAAATACAACTGGTAATTTTAATGTTCCCTTTACCCAATCGCTTGAACTTCCACTTGCAATATCTAAAACATATGAATTAATAGTTTTTAATAAGTATATAACACATAATTGACATTTATTAAAATTACTCACAAATGGTTTCAGCAATATTTCCAGTTACATATTTAGTGCCATATCTTTGTTGAAGTGCACCTATTGCTTTCTTTCCCATAGACAACTAAAAAAACATAAGCATAAAATCTACTTAGTGATGCGTATATTATCAAATAACAACAAAATTATTATTATTGTGCGATTCCAGGTGAGATTTTGACTTTTTCGGAGTAGGTTAACCGATTGCAATGAAACTTTGGAATTTTGTTATATATAGTAAGACTAATCTTTAACGTAAATTGCAGCTTAAAATATTTGTTAGTTTACGAGATTTGCAATAATAATAAAAAATTTTAAACTGCTATATCTTCCGTTCTAATAATCGGATGGAGGTCTACTTTTTTTTTAAATGTCAAGGAAAATGAGAGGAATAAATCTTTTTCAGAACTAACCAATATTTTAAGCTGCAATTTATGTTAAAGATTAGTCTTACTATATATAACAAAATTCCAAAGTTTCAATGCAATCGGTTAAGCTACTCCGAAAATGTCAAAATCTCACCTATGGAATCGCACTATTATTATTAATTATTTAAACAATGTGTAATTTGTTGATAAAACACATTTTTCTTAATTTAATTACCTCTTCTTCGTAATTATCCAAATGATCTTTTGTGTGACCATAAGGGAACATCAAAAGTTGAGAATAGCTATGGAATGAAATATACGCAAATAGTTCATTAGAAATTGATTTTATATAATTCGCCATTGATTTGGTTTCCGGTTCACTAAAGGCCACTGATCCAGCATAAGTTTCAGCACAAGGAAAACTGCTTGCACCACCGGCTAAAATAATAACAGAATAATATGTATAATTATCAAAGATGATTTAATAAACTTTTTTTATTAAATGTTTTAAAGCTTCTTAAAAAGTTTGATTTTTTTAAAGTAATTAAACCCTTACACATCCACTTAAAACCCCAGTTCCTGTTGGCATCAACTCCAGGACATAAAGCACTTTTCTTTGATCTCGTTTTTCTCCACAAGCGATTCTATAAAATTTGTAAACAAGACATTATAAATTTATAATATTTTCTTTCATAATAAAAATATTTATCTACGGCTATTATTTGAAAATATGTATATGTTCATGATATGTCAAAAATATTTTAGGCTTATCTTAGAAATTAATTCTTACCTTCGTATGAGTATAAACATATCCATCAGGGTTAAAGCTTGGAAATATGTACCAATTACGATTTTCAGCAAGACTTCTAATATTTTTGTCTTTACTCGTCAATAGTTGATTAATAAGATACAGAGCAGTGGCAGGAGTTATCCACTCTCGAGCATGAATTCCTGCTTCTATGAAGATTCCTGGGTTTTCTTTTTTGTACGAAATTTTTACCCCTTTAATAGAACGACCCTCCGTAGTTTTTCCAGCATCAATAACTTGAACAACATCATACTTTTGAGAAAGGTGTTCAAAATAAACATAAATTTCATCCAGTGTATGATATTTATTAAAAGCAAATTCAGAATCAGTTTTAATAATTTCTCGCGGATTCTCAGTGTCAATTAAATGCTGAACATTCTCAATGAAAATACTGTATTTAATTCCATAAATATTCATTGTCTTCTCAAATCCTAAACTCGTTTCAGGAGACACCATTAAATCGACAGAATTGTTCACAGAAGTGATTCCATTCCAAAAGAGAAACTAGTAAAATAAATAAATGGATTACACAAAAAAATGAAATATCATAATACATTTCTTCGGATTATCGTATTTTATCTTACATTATTATTATCCTGTTCTAATTGATGTAACAAATCAACATGTCCCTCAGTTTCAGGCAAAATTCTATAAACTTTAAAGTTTTCAAATGTAATCTTTTCATCTGTAGCAAAAACTACGGCAAAGGTTAATAGAATATTTAAAAACTGATGGAGACGCATGTTTGCTTGTCAAATTATCTGAAAAAAATAGACACAGTCACTAAATTTAAAAATTATTAAAGTTTTTAAATATTAATAACAATAAAGTACAAGGCATTGTTTTGTCTATTCAAGCTTCTGTGCAAATATTAAGTGCTTTAAAATTTTCTTCAAAGTCATTCTAGATGTATTTTCGGTCGCTGATGAAGGATTTGGGGTCAAAATTGACGATAAATAGTCTGCCTAAGAAATATTGAATTTTTTGAAAAATTTTTTTTTACGATAACGCATTAAAGGTCATAATAGGGGTCTTCCTCTACTCGGATCGGGCTGTCAATTTTTCTCTACACTTTTAAGTGTATTTTATGCAAGAAATTGCAATAAAATAGTCTGCCTAAGAAAAATTGAATTTTTTTGAAAATTTTTTTTTTTCGAAAAACGATTTAAAGGTCAAAATATGTGTCTTCCTCTACTCGGATCGGGCTGTCAATTTTTTTCTACACTTTTAGGTGTATTTTGTGCAAGAAATTGCAATAAAATAGTCTGCCTAAGTAAAATTGAATTTTTTTGAATATTTTTTTTTTTCGAAAAACGATTTAAAGGTCAAAATATGTGTCTTCATCTACTCGGATCGGGCTGTCAATTTTTTCTACACTTTTAGGTGTATTTTGCGCAAGAAATTGCAATAAAATAGTCTGCCTAAGAAAAATTTAATTATTTTGGGAACTTTTTTATAATTTTGGATTTTTGGGTTAAATGACATTTAGGTGGTAATAGGTGTCTTCCTCTACTCGGATCGGGCTGTCAATTTTTTTCTACACTTTTAGGTGTATTTTGTGCAAGAAAATGCATTAAAATCGTCTGCCTAAGAAAAATTAAATTATTTTGGGAACTTTTTTATAATTTTGGATTTTTGGGTTAAATGACATTTAGGTGGTAATAGGTGTCTTCCTCTACTCGGATCGGGCTGTCAATTTTTTTCTACACTTTTAGGTGTATTTTGTGCAAGAAAATGCATTAAAATCGTCTGCCTAAGAAAAATTAAATTATTTTGGGAACTTTTTTATAATTTTGGATTTATGGGTTAAATGACATTTAGGTGGTAATAGGTGTCTTCCTCTACTCTTTTTTGGCTGTCAATTTTTTTCTACACTTTTGGGTGTATTTTGTGCAAGAAAATGCATTAAAATCGTCTGCCTAAGAAAAATTAAATTATTTTGGGAACTTTTTTATAATTTTGGATTTATGGGTTAAATGACATTTAGGTGGTAATAGGTGTCTTCCTCTACTCGGATCGGACTGTCAATTTTTTTCTACACTTTTAGGTGTATTTTGTGCAAGAAAATGCATTAAAATCGTCTGCCTAAGAAAAATTAAATTATTTTGGGAACTTTTTTATAATTTTGGATTTATGGGTTAAATGACATTTAGGTGGTAATAGGTGTCTTCCTCTACTCGGATCGGGCTGTCAATTTTTTTCTACACTTTTAGGTGTATTTTGTGCAAGAAAATGCATTAAAATCGTCTGCCTAAGAAAAATTAAATTATTTTGGGAACTTTTTTATAATTTTGGATTTATGGGTTAAATGACATTTAGGTGGTAATAAGTGTCTTCATCTACTCTTTTTTGGCTGTCAATTTTTTTCTACACTTTTAGGTGTATTTTGTGCATGAAAATGCATTAAAATCGTCTGCCTAAGAAACATTAAATTATTTTGGGAACTTTTTTATAATTTTGGATTTATGGGTTAAATGACATTTTGGTGGTAAAAGGTGTCTTCCTCTACTCTTTTTTGGCTGTCAATTTTTTTCTACACTTTTAGGTGTATTTTGTGCAGGAAAATGCATTAAAATCGTCTGCCTAAGAAAAATTAAATTATTTTGGAAACTTTTTTATAATTTTGGATTTTTGGGTTAAATGACATTTAGGTGGTAATAAGTGTCTTCCTCTACTCTTTTTTGGCTGTCAATTTTTTTCTACACTTTTAGGTGTATTTTGTGCAAGAAAATGCATTAAAATCGTCTGCCTAAGAAAAATTAAATTATTTTGGGAACTTTTTTATAATTTTGGATTTATGGGTTAAATGACATTTAGGTGGTAATAGGTGTCTTCCTCTACTCGGATCGGGCTGTCAATTTTTTTCTACACTTTTAGGTGTATTTTGTGCAAGAAAATGCATTAAAATCGTCTGCCTAAGAAAAATTAAATTATTTTGGGAACTTTTTTATAATTTTGGATTTTTGGGTTAAATGACATTTAGGTGGTAATAGGTGTCTTCCTCTACTCGGATCGGGCTGTCAATTTTTTTCTACACTTTTAGGTGTATTTTGTGCAAGAAAATGCATTAAAATCGTCTGCCTAAGAAAAATTAAATTATTTTGGGAACTTTTTTATAATTTTGGATTTATGGGTTAAATGACATTTAGGTGGTAATAGGTGTCTTCCTCTACTCTTTTTTGGCTGTCAATTTTTTTCTACACTTTTGGGTGTATTTTGTGCAAGAAAATGCATTAAAATCGTCTGCCTAAGAAAAATTAAATTATTTTGGGAACTTTTTTATAATTTTGGATTTATGGGTTAAATGACATTTAGGTGGTAATAGGTGTCTTCCTCTACTCGGATCGGACTGTCAATTTTTTTCTACACTTTTAGGTGTATTTTGTGCAAGAAAATGCATTAAAATCGTCTGCCTAAGAAAAATTAAATTATTTTGGGAACTTTTTTATAATTTTGGATTTATGGGTTAAATGACATTTAGGTGGTAATAGGTGTCTTCCTCTACTCTTTTTTGGCTGTCAATTTTTTTCTACACTTTTGGGTGTATTTTGTGCAAGAAAATGCATTAAAATCGTCTGCCTAAGAAAAATTAAATTATTTTGGGAACTTTTTTATAATTTTGGATTTATGGGTTAAATGACATTTAGGTGGTAATAGGTGTCTTCCTCTACTCGGATCGGACTGTCAATTTTTTTCTACACTTTTAGGTGTATTTTGTGCAAGAAAATGCATTAAAATCGTCTGCCTAAGAAAAATTAAATTATTTTGGGAACTTTTTTATAATTTTGGATTTATGGGTTAAATGACATTTAGGTGGTAATAGGTGTCTTCCTCTACTCGGATCGGGCTGTCAATTTTTTTCTACACTTTTAGGTGTATTTTGTGCAAGAAAATGCATTAAAATCGTCTGCCTAAGAAAAATTAAATTATTTTGGGAACTTTTTTATAATTTTGGATTTATGGGTTAAATGACATTTAGGTGGTAATAAGTGTCTTCCTCTACTCTTTTTTGGCTGTCAATTTTTTTCTACACTTTTAGGTGTATTTTGTGCAAGAAAATGCATTAAAATCGTCTGCCTAAGAAAAATTAAATTATTTTGGGAACATTTTTATAATTTTGGATTTATGGGTTAAATGACATTTAGGTGGTAATAAGTGTCTTCCTCTACTCGGATCGGGCTGTCAATTTTTTTCTACACTTTTAGGTGTATTTTGTGCAAGAAAATGCATTAAAATCGTCTGCCTAAGAAAAATTAAATTATTTTGGGAACTTTTTTATAATTTTGGATTTTTGGGTTAAATGACATTTAGGTGGTAATAGGTATCTTCCTCTACTCGGATCGGGCTGTCAATTTTTTTCTACACTTTTAGGTGTATTTTGTGCAAGAAAATGCATTAAAATCGTCTGCCTAAGAAAAATTAAATTATTTTGGGAACTTTTTTATAATTTTGGATTTATGGGTTAAATGACATTTAGGTGGTAATAGGTGTCTTTCTCTACTCTTTTTTGGCTGTCAATTTTTTTCTACACTTTTGGGTGTATTTTGTGCAAGAAAATGCATTAAAATCGTCTGCCTAAGAAAAATTAAATTATTTTGGGAACTTTTTTATAATTTTGGATTTATGGGTTAAATGACATTTAGGTGGTAATAGGTGTCTTCCTCTACTCGGATCGGACTGTCAATTTTTTTCTACACTTTTAGGTGTATTTTGTGCAAGAAAATGCATTAAAATCGTCTGCCTAAGAAAAAATAAATTATTTTGGGAACTTTTTTATAATTTTGGATTTATGGGTTAAATGACATTTAGGTGGTAATAGGTGTCTTCCTCTACTCGGATCGGGCTGTCAATTTTTTTCTACACTTTTAGGTGTATTTTGTGCAAGAAAATGCATTAAAATCGTCTGCCTAAGAAAAATTAAATTATTTTGGGAACTTTTTTATAATTTTGGATTTATGGGTTAAATGACATTTAGGTGGTAATAGGTGTCTTCCTCTACTCGGATCGGGCTGTCAATTTTTTTCTACACTTTTAGGTGTATTTTGTGCAAGAAAATGCATTAAAATCGTCTGCCTAAGAAAAATTAAATTATTTTGGGAACTTTTTTATAATTTTGGATTTTTGGGTTAAATGACATTTAGGTGGTAATAGGTGTCTTCCTCTACTCGGATCGGGCTGTCAATTTTTTTCTACACTTTTAGGTGTATTTTGTGCAAGAAAATGCATTAAAATCGTCTGCCTAAGAAAAATTAAATTATTTTGGGAACTTTTTTATAATTTTGGATTTATGGGTTAAATGACATTTAGGTGGTAATAGGTGTCTTCCTCTACTCTTTTTTGGCTGTCAATTTTTTTCTACACTTTTGGGTGTATTTTGTGCAAGAAAATGCATTAAAATCGTCTGCCTAAGAAAAATTAAATTATTTTGGGAACTTTTTTATAATTTTGGATTTATGGGTTAAATGACATTTAGGTGGTAATAGGTGTCTTCCTCTACTCGGATCGGACTGTCAATTTTTTTCTACACTTTTAGGTGTATTTTGTGCAAGAAAATGCATTAAAATCGTCTGCCTAAGAAAAATTAAATTATTTTGGGAACTTTTTTATAATTTTGGATTTATGGGTTAAATGACATTTAGGTGGTAATAGGTGTCTTCCTCTACTCGGATCGGGCTGTCAATTTTTTTCTACACTTTTAGGTGTATTTTGTGCAAGAAAATGCATTAAAATCGTCTGCCTAAGAAAAATTAAATTATTTTGGGAACTTTTTTATAATTTTGGATTTATGGGTTAAATGACATTTAGGTGGTAATAAGTGTCTTCCTCTACTCTTTTTTGGCTGTCAATTTTTTTCTACACTTTTAGGTGTATTTTGTGCAAGAAAATGCATTAAAATCGTCTGCCTAAGAAAAATTAAATTATTTTGGGAACTTTTTTATAATTTTGGATTTATGGGTTAAATGACATTTAGGTGGTAATAAGTGTCTTCCTCTACTCGGATCGGGCTGTCAATTTTTTTCTACACTTTTAGGTGTATTTTGTGCAAGAAAATGCATTAAAATCGTCTGCCTAAGAAAAATTAAATTATTTTGGGAACTTTTTTATAATTTTGGATTTTTGGGTTAAATGACATTTAGGTGGTAATAGGTATCTTCCTCTACTCGGATCGGGCTGTCAATTTTTTTCTACACTTTTAGGTGTATTTTGTGCAAGAAAATGCATTAAAATCGTCTGCCTAAGAAAAATTAAATTATTTTGGGAACTTTTTTATAATTTTGGATTTATGGGTTAAATGACATTTAGGTGGTAATAGGTGTCTTTCTCTACTCTTTTTTGGCTGTCAATTTTTTTCTACACTTTTGGGTGTATTTTGTGCAAGAAAATGCATTAAAATCGTCTGCCTAAGAAAAATTAAATTATTTTGGGAACTTTTTTATAATTTTGGATTTATGGGTTAAATGACATTTAGGTGGTAATAGGTGTCTTCCTCTACTCGGATCGGACTGTCAATTTTTTTCTACACTTTTAGGTGTATTTTGTGCAAGAAAATGCATTAAAATCGTCTGCCTAAGAAAAATTAAATTATTTTGGGAACTTTTTTATAATTTTGGATTTATGGGTTAAATGACATTTAGGTGGTAATAGGTGTCTTCCTCTACTCGGATCGGGCTGTCAATTTTTTTCTACACTTTTAGGTGTATTTTGTGCAAGAAAATGCATTAAAATCGTCTGCCTAAGAAAAATTAAATTATTTTGGGAACTTTTTTATAATTTTGGATTTATGGGTTAAATGACATTTAGGTGGTAATAGGTGTCTTCCTCTACTCGGATCGGGCTGTCAATTTTTTTCTACACTTTTAGGTGTATTTTGTGAAAGAAAATGCATTAAAATCGTCTGCCTAAGAAAAATTAAATTATTTTGGGAACTTTTTTATAATTTTGGATTTATGGGTTAAATGACATTTAGGTGGTAATAAGTGTCTTCCTCTACTCGGATCGGGCTGTCAATTTTTTTCTACACTTTTAGGTGTATTTTGTGCAAGAAAATGCATTAAAATCGTCTGCCTAAGAAAAATTAAATTATTTTGGGAACTTTTTTATAATTTTGGATTTATGGGTTAAATGACATTTAGGTGGTAATAAGTGTCTTCCTCTACTCGGATCGGGCTGTCAATTTTTTTCTACACTTTTAGGTGTATTTTGTGAAGGAAAATGCATTAAAATCGTCTGCCTAAGAAAAATTAAATTATTTTGGAAACTTTTTTATAATTTTGGATTTTTGGGTTAAATGACATTTAGGTGGTAATAGGTGTCTTCCTCTACTCGGATCGGGCTGTCAATTTTTTTCTACACTTTTAGGTGTATTTTGTGCAAGAAAATGCATTAAAATCGTCTGCCTAAGAAAAATTAAATTATTTTGGGAACTTTTTTATAATTTTGGATTTATGGGTTAAATGACATTTAGGTGGTAATAGGTGTCTTCCTCTACTCGGATCGGGCTGTCAATTTTTTTCTACACTTTTAGGTGTATTTTGTGCAAGAAAATGCATTAAAATCGTCTGCCTAAGAAAAATTAAATTATTTTGGGAACTTTTTTATAATTTTGGATTTATGGGTTAAATGACATTTAGGTGGTAATAGGTGTCTTCCTCTACTCGGATCGGGCTGTCAATTTTTTTCTACACTTTTAGGTGTATTTTGTGAAAGAAAATGCATTAAAATCGTCTGCCTAAGAAAAATTAAATTATTTTGGGAACTTTTTTATAATTTTGGATTTATGGGTTAAATGACATTTAGGTGGTAATAAGTGTCTTCCTCTACTCGGATCGGGCTGTCAATTTTTTTCTACACTTTTAGGTGTATTTTGTGCAAGAAAATGCATTAAAATCGTCTGCCTAAGAAAAATTAAATTATTTTGGGAACTTTTTTATAATTTTGGATTTATGGGTTAAATGACATTTAGGTGGTAATAAGTGTCTTCCTCTACTCGGATCGGGCTGTCAATTTTTTTCTACACTTTTAGGTGTATTTTGTGAAGGAAAATGCATTAAAATCGTCTGCCTAAGAAAAATTAAATTATTTTGGAAACTTTTTTATAATTTTGGATTTTTGGGTTAAATGACATTTAGGTGGTAATAGGTGTCTTCCTCTACTCGGATCGGGCTGTCAATTTTTTTCTACACTTTTAGGTGTATTTTGTGCAAGAAAATGCATTAAAATCGTCTGCCTAAGAAAAATTAAATTATTTTGGGAACTTTTTTATAATTTTGGATTTATGGGTTAAATGACATTTAGGTGGTAATAGGTGTCTTCCTCTACTCGGATCGGGCTGTCAATTTTTTTCTACACTTTTAGGTGTATTTTGTGCAAGAAAATGCATTAAAATCGTCTGCCTAAGAAAAATTAAATTATTTTGGGAACTTTTTTATAATTTTGGATTTATGGGTTAAATGACATTTAGGTGGTAATAAGTGTCTTCCTCTACTCTTTTTTGGCTGTCAATTTTTTTCTACACTTTTAGGTGTATTTTGTGCAAGAAAATGCTTTAAAATCGTCTGCCTAAGAAAAATTAAATTATTTTGGGAACTTTTTTATAATTTTGGATTTATGGGTTAAATGACATTTAGGTGGTAATAAGTGTCTTCCTCTACTCGGATCGGGCTGTCAATTTTTTTCTACACTTTTAGGTGTATTTTGTGCAGGAAAATGCATTAAAATCGTCTGCCTAAGAAAAATTAAATTATTTTGGGAACTTTTTTATAATTTTGGATTTATGGGTTAAATGACATTTAGGTGGTAATAAGTGTCTTCCTCTACTCTTTTTTGGCTGTCAATTTTTTTCTACACTTTTAGGTGTATTTTGTGCATGAAAATGCATTAAAATCGTCTGCCTAAGAAACATTAAATTATTTTGGGAACTTTTTTATAATTTTGGATTTATGGGTTAAATGACATTTAGGTGGTAATAGGTGTCTTCCTCTACTCGGATCGGGCTGTCAATTTTTTTCTACACTTTTAGGTGTATTTTGTGCAAGAAAATGCATTAAAATCGTCTGCCTAAGAAAAATTAAATTATTTTGGGAACTTTTTTATAATTTTGGATTTATGGGTTAAATGACATTTAGGTGGTAATAGGTGTCTTCCTCTACTCGGATCGGGCTGTCAATTTTTTTCTACACTTTTAGGTGTATTTTGTGAAAGAAAATGCATTAAAATCGTCTGCCTAAGAAAAATTAAATTATTTTGGGAACTTTTTTATAATTTTGGATTTATGGGTTAAATGACATTTAGGTGGTAATAAGTGTCTTCCTCTACTCGGATCGGGCTGTCAATTTTTTTCTACACTTTTAGGTGTATTTTGTGCAAGAAAATGCATTAAAATCGTCTGCCTAAGAAAAATTAAATTATTTTGGGAACTTTTTTATAATTTTGGATTTATGGGTTAAATGACATTTAGGTGGTAATAAGTGTCTTCCTCTACTCGGATCGGGCTGTCAATTTTTTTCTACACTTTTAGGTGTATTTTGTGAAGGAAAATGCATTAAAATCGTCTGCCTAAGAAAAATTAAATTATTTTGGAAACTTTTTTATAATTTTGGATTTTTGGGTTAAATGACATTTAGGTGGTAATAGGTGTCTTCCTCTACTCGGATCGGGCTGTCAATTTTTTTCTACACTTTTAGGTGTATTTTGTGCAAGAAAATGCATTAAAATCGTCTGCCTAAGAAAAATTAAATTATTTTGGGAACTTTTTTATAATTTTGGATTTATGGGTTAAATGACATTTAGGTGGTAATAGGTGTCTTCCTCTACTCGGATCGGGCTGTCAATTTTTTTCTACACTTTTAGGTGTATTTTGTGCAAGAAAATGCATTAAAATCGTCTGCCTAAGAAAAATTAAATTATTTTGGGAACTTTTTTATAATTTTGGATTTATGGGTTAAATGACATTTAGGTGGTAATAAGTGTCTTCCTCTACTCTTTTTTGGCTGTCAATTTTTTTCTACACTTTTAGGTGTATTTTGTGCAAGAAAATGCTTTAAAATCGTCTGCCTAAGAAAAATTAAATTATTTTGGGAACTTTTTTATAATTTTGGATTTATGGGTTAAATGACATTTAGGTGGTAATAAGTGTCTTCCTCTACTCGGATCGGGCTGTCAATTTTTTTCTACACTTTTAGGTGTATTTTGTGCAGGAAAATGCATTAAAATCGTCTGCCTAAGAAAAATTAAATTATTTTGGGAACTTTTTTATAATTTTGGATTTATGGGTTAAATGACATTTAGGTGGTAATAAGTGTCTTCCTCTACTCTTTTTTGGCTGTCAATTTTTTTCTACACTTTTAGGTGTATTTTGTGCATGAAAATGCATTAAAATCGTCTGCCTAAGAAACATTAAATTATTTTGGGAACTTTTTTATAATTTTGGATTTATGGGTTAAATGACATTTTGGTGGTAAAAGGTGTCTTCCTCTACTCTTTTTTGGCTGTCAATTTTTTTCTACACTTTTAGGTGTATTTTGTGCAGGAAAATGCATTAAAATCGTCTGCCTAAGAAAAATTAAATTATTTTGGAAACTTTTTTATAATTTTGGATTTTTGGGTTAAATGACATTTAGGTGGTAATAAGTGTCTTCCTCTACTCTTTTTTGGCTGTCAATTTTTTTCTACACTTTTAGGTGTATTTTGTGCAAGAAAATGCATTAAAATCGTCTGCCTAAGAAAAATTAAATTATTTTGGGAACTTTTTTATAATTTTGGATTTATGGGTTAAATGACATTTAGTTGGTAATATGTGTCTTCCTCTACTCGGATCGGGCTGTCAATTTTTTTCTACACTTTTAGGTGTATTTTGTGCAAGAAAATGCATTAAAATCGTCTGCCTAAGAAAAATTAAATTATTTTGGGAACTTTTTTATAATTTTGGATTTATGGGTTAAATGACATTTAGGTGGTAATAGGTGTCTTCCTCTACTCTTTTTTGGAGGTCAATTTTTTTCTACACTTTTAGGTGTATTTTGTGCAAGAAAATGCAATAAAATAGTCCGCCTAAGAAAAATTGAATTATTTTGGGAACTTTTTTATAATTTTGGATTTATGGGTCAAATGACATTTAGGTGGTAATAGGTGTCTTCCTCTAGTTGGATCGGGCTGTCAATTTTTTCCTACACTTTAAGGTGTATTTTGTGCATGAAAATGCATTAAAATCGTCTGCCTAAGAAACATTAAATTATTTTGGGAACTTTTTTATAATTTTGGATTTATGGGTCAAATGACATTTAGGTGGTAATAGGTGTCTTCCTCTAGTTGGATCGGGCTGTCAATTTTTTTCTACACTTTTAGGTGTATTTTGTGCAGGAAAATGCATTAAAATCGTCTGCCTAAGAAAAATTAAATTATTTTGGAAACTTTTTTATAATTTTGGATTTTTGGGTTAAATGACATTTAGGTGGTAATAGGTGTCTTCCTCTACTCGGATCGGGCTGTCAATTTTTTTCTACACTTTTAGGTGTATTTTGTGCAAGAAAATGCATTAAAATCGTCTGCCTAAGAAAAATTAAATTATTTTGGGAACTTTTTTATAATTTTGGATTTATGGGTTAAATGACATTTAGGTGGTAATAGGTGTCTTCCTCTACTCGGATCGGACTGTCAATTTTTTTCTACACTTTTAGGTGTATTTTGTGCAAGAAAATGCATTAAAATCGTCTGCCTAAGAAAAACTAAATTATTTTGGGAACTTTTTTATAATTTTGGATTTATGGGTTAAATGACATTTAGGTGGTAATAAGTGTCTTCCTCTACTCTTTTTTGGCTGTCGATTTTTTTCTACACTTTTAGGTGTATTTTGTGCAAGAATATGCAATAAAATCGTCTGCCTAAGAAAAATTGAATTTTTTTGGAAAATTTTTTTTTTACCTGGATGACTTTTTGGTGGTAATAGAGGTCTTCCTCTACACGGATTTGGCTGTCAATTTTTTGCTACACTTTTAGGTGTATTTTGTTCAAGAATATGCAATAAAATCGTCCGCCTAAAAAAAATTGAATTTTTTTGGAAATTTTTTTTTTTACCTGGATGACATTTCGGTGCTAATAAGGGTCTTCCTCTACTCGGATTTGGCTGTCGATGTTTTTCTACACTTTTAGGTGTATTTTGTGCAGGAATATGCAATAAAATCGTCTGCCTAAGAAAAATTGAATTTTTTTGGAAAATTTTTTTTTGACATGGATGACTTTTTGGTGGTATTAGTGGTCTTCCTCTACTCGGATTTGGCTGTCGATTTTTTTCTACACTTTTAGGTGTATTTGGTGCAAGAATAAGCAATAAAATCGTCTGCCTAAGAAAAATTGAATTTTTTTGGAAATTTTTTTTTTTACCTGGATGACATTTCGGTGCTAATAACGGTCTTCCTCTACTCGGATTTGGCTGTCGATTTTTTTCTACACTTTCAGGTGTATTTTGTGCAAGAATATACAATAAAATCGTCTGCCTAAGAAAAATTAAATTTTTTTGGAAATTTTTTTTTGGACCTTGATGACTTTTTGTTGGTATTAGTGGTCTTCCTCTACTCGGATTTGGCTGTCGATTTTTTTCTACACTTTTAGGTGTATTTTCTGCAAGAATATGCAATAAAATCGTCTGCCTAAGAAAAATTCAATTTTTTTGAAAATTGTTTTTTTTACCTGGATGACATTTCGGTGCTAATAAGGGTCTTCCTCTACTCGGATTTGACTGTCGATTTTTTTCTACACTTTTAGGTGTATTTTGTGCAAGAAATTGCAATAAAATAGTCTTCCTAAGAAAAATTGAATTTTTTTGGGAACTTTTTTATGATTTTGGATGCCTTTTTGGTGGTAATAGGTGTCTTCCTCTACTTGTATCGGGCTGTCGATTTTTTTCTACACTTTTAGGTGTATTTTCTGCAAGAATATGCAATAAAATCGTCTGCCTAAGAAAAATTGAATTTTTTTGGAAAATTTTTTTTTGACATGGATGACTTTTTGGTGGTATTAGTGGTCTTCCTCTACTCGGATTTGGCTGTCGATTTTTTTCTACACTTTTAGGTGTATTTGGTGCAAGAATATGCAATAAAATCGTCTGCCTAAGAAAAATTGAATTTTTTTGGAAAATTTTTTTTTGACATGGATGACTTTTTGGTGGTATTAGTGGTCTTCCTCTACTCGGATTTGGCTGTCGATTTTTTTCTACACTTTTAGGTGTATTTGGTGCAAGAATATGCAATAAAATCGTCTGCCTAAGAAAAATTGAATTTTTTTGGAAATTTTTTTTTTTACCTGGATGACATTTCGGTGCTAATAACGGTCTTCCTCTACTCGGATTTGGCTGTCGATTTTTTTCTACACTTTTAGGTGTATTTTGTGCAAGAAATTGCAATAAAATAGTCTTCCTAAGAAAAATTGAATTTTTTTGGGAACTTTTTTATGATTTTGGATGCCTTTTTGGTGGTAATAGGTGTCTTCCTCTACTTGTATCGGGGTGTCAATTTTTTTCTACACTTTTGGGTTTATTTTGTGCAGGAATTTGCAATGAAATCGTCTGTCTACGAAAAAATAAATTTTTTGGGAATTTAGGGGTTGCCTTAAGGGTGGTAATAGGGGTCTTCTCCTATTTGTATCGTGCTGGCAATTTTTTTTTTACTGTTAGTTGTATTTCGTGCAAGAATTCGTAATAAAATTGTTTATCTATGAAAAATTGAATTTTTTTGGGAATTTTATCATTATTTTGAATTATAAAATTACATTATCATAATGATTTAAAAATTTTTATACAAGAAAGTTGACTAATGGGATGTTAGTAGCGCGCATTTAAGCGCGTGTGTGTTGCTAGATACATATCAATAAATAGTATGATAAATAAAGTTAGTTGCATATGCGTGTTGTGGATACATAAACATTCTAATAAAATTATTTATAACAATTATGTGTAACAAATGCCTATATATAATGAATAAAGATAACAAATAATTTATAATAATTAAAAAAAATTCACTTTGATCTATAATTAAAAATAAATTAAAAAGCATATAAGAATTCTTAGGATATTTGTAAAGAATTAATTTCTAATCATATATAGCTTAATAGGTATACATATTATATTTTAGAGAAATCAAAGACAAAATATCGATATGTACTCACCAGTCACCCACATAAGATACAAGAAAATGAAATCATGAGTTTATATACTTACCTTGAAATACCCCGCTCCAACATAATAATGACAATGTATATAAAAGGTGATTTCACTAAATAGTATCAGAAAAAAGAGATACAACACAAAAATCAATCAAGCAATTGGAAATCTAAATCAAGATAAAAGAAATTTTATTTTTTAAAAACGCGTACATTCCGATATAATCAAAATAAGAGGTGCGATAAAATACAGTATTAAAAATTTCTGATCAAAATACAATACAATTGTAAAATAATGAAATCTTCTACAGTAAAATAAATATTAATTCATGATATTTTAAAAATTAATTTTTTAACTTATAAACAAAAAATATGACCAGAATGTAAAAAACCATGACCTATTTTTATGCAAATGCTGGTAAGTAGACCTTGTATGAAACAGAAAAAATAGTTTTCAAATATTTTACTTTAATTCCTACCCACATAGAATAATCTCTTACTCAAATATATATTTCTTTGTGTATATAATTTACATATTCAGATAGGACACAAAACCACAATAACTTTGCGTAGAAATTTTTAGAAAATTTTGATTTACATGGAATTATTCCATTAGCAATTCAGATTGGAAGTATAGTCATAAAATAAAAATATATTACATATATTTTAATAAAAACTCATTAGCGATCTAAGATTTTTCCATTCCTGCAGGTATTCAATTTATTACTTTCTGAGGATATATGTATATATGTAAATATATACTTCTGCAACGGCTGAGCGATAAAAATTATATCTGAAAAATTAAAGTCAATATAGATAACGAACAGTTTTATGATAAAACTTTACTTTGCTTTAATAATAATTTAAAATATATTTATAATAAATAAGTACAAAAAATTGTGTACAAATTAGTAAAAACATTATTTTACATTAATTTTCAATTTTTAAAGAAGATTGAGACATGAATTGATATTACCGGTAATGTTATTAAATTAATAAAATAGTCTTCATTGGAATATTTTCTGCGAGATGCCTCTCCTTAGTGATCATCTGTCGATAATTATAACTGATATCAAGAAGTATTCTTGATTAATATATATTTATCGACGGTGGTCCTTAAGGAGGCCATTAAAAAATACTAAATCAAATAGTAATATTTTACTAAAAATTAGTAAAAATTCTCACTAATGTGAATATTAGCAACTCACTTTTCACAAATTTAAATTTAGAGAGTTAATAAATTTACTCTGTAAATCTAAATAATGAAGAAGTCTTTCACGTAAAAAAATAAGTGCATATACATTTAAAATAATAGGGAAATTAATATGAATTCTATGTTTTATCATTAAAAAATATCATACATGTATATTTAATAATAAAATAATATCCAAGGTTTTTATACAATAGAATTCATTTTAAAATAAATAGTAGGTATATAATACAAAAATTTATAAATTGTAACTTTTATTATGTAATATTTTAACAACTTATTGAAGTGCTGGAAGCTCTCATGAGAGAAGAAGGAGAAAGAATAAATTAAAATTTTTATGTATATGATACGGTTTTATACACATATGTACATATATGTGTGAATAACAGAACAGAGATAACAGAATTCCAGTTGCTCCCCACATGTCTCTACGACCTGTTGAAACACAGACTATACCAGAATCAGTATATACAATTATAGTGTTTCTCAATAATTACAATGAGCGTTAAATACAAAATTAAGGTAAGAATAAATAAATAATAAAAATTGTACAAAATAAAGGTACCTCTCACAATGTATAACAACATACAATTGCCCAGTGTGCACGTTATGTAACTGTTCTAGAAAAAAGTGTAACTTGTTCTAGAACAAGTGTTACAATTTTGCAATAGAACAGTTTTGGAACTGTGTTCTAGACCTGCTCTGCAACAGTTGTTCTGCCTCTGTTCTATAAGGAAGATGTAACATTTGTTCTAGAACAGTGTTGCAAACAAGATGTAAATTCAGATGTTCATTACATGAAAATTTTGCTTCCTCTTTACGATCAACAAAAAAATTTGCATCCTCGTGGAGAAAGCATTAACATTAAAATAAACGTACATTAATAATATAATAATATAAACATTTGAGTATACATTTGAGTTAAATTTAAAAAATTAATGGAAGTTAAAAAATCAAAAATTCACATTCTAGCTGAAATTTCTAAAAATTAATGAAAAATAATATATAATTTATAATTATTTACAATTATATCGGTTTGCTTCAATGCAAGGAACACAATTATTTTATATTTAAAATTGATTTTAAATAAATACAAAATTTTTCAGCTAAAATGGTATTTTTTTTTTAACTTTCATTAATTTATTAAATTTACCTCAAATGTATACTTTATATATACCAATCGATTCGTTTTCATGCAAGGAATACAATTATTTCATATATAAACTTCAATTTAAAAAATAACAAAATTTTATTGCTAAAAGGTGAATTTTTAATTTTATAACTTTCATTAATTCTTTAAATTTAAATTGAAACTATACTTTATATATACCAATCAATTTGTCTTGACGTAAGGAATACGATTTTAATATACATAACCTTAAATTTTTCTATTTAAAAATTTTTTCTATTAAAAAAAAAATTTTGGAAAGAAGACGATAAAACTTTTTTTTTTGGGTATTTTTTAAAATCCTTTGGTCAGTTTTGAGATATTAATATATATAATGGTTTAATCGCCCTAGCGCACACAATATTTGACCAAGACAGTTCATATTTGGTATACATATATGTGACGCTCCACGAGAGAAGGGACCTAACGTGCTTTTGACTTAAAGTTCGCTTTTACCGTGCAATGACACAGTGAATGAACCTTAAGTCAAAAGCACGTTAGGCTGCAGTCCCATGGCAGCGTTTTGCGTTGCGTTTTGTCACTAGACCATGAGTGTAAAAGAGATGCAGATATATGTTTGCTATGTTTACACTCAGGGTCTAGTGACAAAACGCAACGCAAAACGCTGCCATGGGACTGCAGCCTTAGGTCCCTTCTCTCGTGGAGCGTCACATATGCGTATTTTTGCGTGTAGATTACAGGAAATTGGAGTTGATTATCATAGCGTTTTCAAGGACAAACTGATAATTTTCGATCTATGTGTTTATGTCTATCTATGTGTTTTCATGCTCACATTACAGGAAAAATTAAGCAAAATTGGAATTTTTCCATAGGCCTTTACACTTTAACCCCCTCAAATTTTAGGTTTAACGCTACGGAACCCTCGGTTTTAATGCGATTGTAACTCGCACTTGTTCGCTTTTTTTGTTATAGAACAGCTACAGAACTGTTCTGTAACTTTGCACACTGGGTGGTAATTAATGGTTACAAGAAAAAGAAGAAGTAAAAATATTCACATAAAGTAGACTTTATATTCCATTTATACACTCGAATCATAAAATAACTAAATTTAATATAACAAGAATTCGCTTTAACAAGCTAATAAATGTTTTTAACTTATGACCTTTGATTTTTGAGGTTATTTGCTTTTAAATAATGTTTTTAGCAAAATTCTTTTAAAAAAATCACACGCAAAATCGGTTACTAAACAGGTCATAGTCAAATTGACTGAAACTATTCTCTCCATGTTTTAAATAAAATGCATAACCCTTTTATATATTCCAGGTGGGCATAATTGGAGGATCAGGATTAGATGATCCTAGCCACCAATTATTAAAATCTTGTCATATTATTAAGCGTGAGAGTGTTGAAACAGATTTTGGATTGCCATCTAGTAATCTCTTCCAAGGTACAATAGCTGGAGTTGATTGTATACTGCTCTCAAGGTAATCCCAATTATATATTCAAGCATATTAATATAGTGATAAACAAAAGAAATTTTTGATTTTTATACTAATCAAAAAATTTGATAAGAAATACAACACTTTCATAATATCGATATACAATTACACATTACACGCAAATGTTTTAGACATGGAGTAGGTCAAATAATAAATCCAACAGGAGTCAATTATCGTGCAAATATTGAAGCTCTGCGTTCTGTGGGATGCACTCACATTATTGCAACAACGGCCTGTGGTTCCCTTATTGAATCTATTGACAGAGGAAATTTAGTGATTCCGGATAGTTTTATTGATAGAACTATTCACAGAAAAGGAACACTTTATGACGGTACATCACGAAAGTATCAAGGAATATGTCACATTCCAATGGAACCATCATTTGATCCAGATGTAGCAAACATTTTTGAAAGTGCAGCTAAAGATTTGGGAATAATGATAAGAAAAGGAGGAACTGTAGTGACAATAGAAGGTCCTAGGTACTCATCTAAGGCTGAAAGTAATGTTTTTCGTTCATGGGGTGGACATCTGATAAATATGAGTATATGTCCAGAGGTAAAGGAAAGAAAATAAAATAAAATTTCTAAAAAAAGACTAAACAAAAAAGATACAACCGTATCTAGACCTTTTGATTAATAAATTAAAAAAAGATGTAGTTAAAATAACCATTTTGTATTAATAGGTACGGGAAAAAAAATTAAAATAAAATTTTCTTCCAATATTTAACAATGTACTCGAACTCCAATAAGAAACTGTAGATTTATTTAATCAATTCACTTAACCTTTCGACTTAATTTTCTGTAAATTCAAAAAAAAGAAAATATTCGATTTTTTTAAAGGAATATAATTTTTGATCTTAGGTTTATTTAGCAAAAGAAGCAGGTATTTTGTACGGTGCTATTGCCTTAGCAACAGACTATGATTGTTGGCATGAATCTGAGCAAGTCGTTTGTGCTTCTGATGTATTAGTCGTATTTAAGAAAAATCTTAGCAGATTGATAGAAATAATTCTCAAATCAGTAGAACTTATTGGACAAAAAAATTGGGATCAGCAGATTGATAATTTAAAGGTAATTACTATATTTCAAATTAATATTATATCTCAAAAGATATACAGGACATTCCAATGAACACTAATAAAAATTTTAATTACAAAATATATAATTCATTTTCAGCAAATCATAAAAAATAATACAATATAGCTGAAATAAAAGGAAAATGTTACAGTTTATAAAAAATGAAAAATTTAAGATACAAACATAAAAGACTAGTTTGAAGCAGTTTGTTTACACCATTTAGGTCTGAGGATCACGAAGTAGAACGCTATAATTGCTTTTTTAGAGTATAAAAGATCTACGTACTTAAATACGTTAAAAATTATTAAATCAAATATCTTTTAAAAAAGTACATTAATACTAATTTTTGTAATTTTAATTACCTCATCTTTGTAAGCGGACGATTTTTAATAATACAAATTTTAAATGCAGCTGTTTCCCTGTTACAGAATACAATATATACTTTCCTTTTTGTAATACAATTCAGATATTCTACAAAAACGTTGCAAAACAAAAGAATAAATAAATAAACTCGTAAATCAATAAAAGTTTATTTTTATTTTAGTTATTTCTTTAAAAAAATTTGTTATTTTCCACTAACTAAGTACCTCAAAATAAAGGTCGGATTTTTTGGGAAAACTAAATTAACAGATTTGGGCTTCTATTATACATGAATCTCTTCGTCATAAAAAGGCGAACAAAAAATGTATGGCGCACTTTTTGATTAAACCAATATATTCAATGATAATGGCATATAAAGGTCAAATTTTTTGGGAAAAATAAATTAACAGATTTGGGATTCTATTATACATGAATCTCTTCGTCATAAAAAGGCGAACAAAAAATGTATGGCGCAGTTTTCGATTAAACCAATATATTCAAAGATAATAGCATATAAAGGTCAAATTTTTTGGGAAAAATAAATTAACAGATTTGGGATTCTATTATACATGAATCTCTTCGTCATAAAAAGGCGAACAAAAAATGTATGGCGCAGTTTTCGATTAAACCAATATATTCAATGATAATGGCATATAAAGGTCAAATTTTTTGGGAAAAATAAATTAACAGATTTGGGATTCTATTATACATGAATCTCTTCGTCATAAAATGGCGAACAAAAAATGTATGGCGCACTTTTTGATGCATGCAATATATTCAAAGATAATAGCATATAAAGGTCGGATTTTTCGGGAAAAATAAATTAACAGATTTGGGCTTCTATTATACATGAATCTCTTCGTCATAAAAAGGCGAACAAAAAATGTATGGCGCACTTTTCGATTAAACCAATATATTCAAAGATAATGGCATATAAATGTCGGATTTTTTGGCAAAAATAAATTAACAGATTTGGGCTTCTATTATACATGAATCTCTTCGTCATAAAAAGGCGAACAAAAAATGTATGGCGCACTTTTTGATTAAACCAATATATTCAAAGATAATGGCATATAAAGGTCGGATTTTTTGGGAAAAATAAATTAACAGATTTGGGCTTCTATTATACATGAATCTCTTCGTCATAAAAAGGCGAACAAAAAATGTATGGCGCACTTTTCGATTAAACCAATATATTCAAAGATAATGGCATATAAAGGTCGGATTTTTTGGGAAAAATAAATTAACAGATTTGGGCTTCTATTATACATGAATCTCTTCGTCATAAAAAGGCGAACAAAAAAAGTATAACGCACTTTTCGATTATACCAATATATTCAAAGATAATGGCATATAAAGGTCGGATTTTTTGGGAAAAATAAATTAACAGATTTGGGCTTCTATTATTCATGAATCTCTTCGTCATAAAAAGGCGAACAAAAAATGTATGGCGCACTTTTCGATTAAACCAATATATTCAAAGATAATGGCATATAAAGGTCGGATTTTTTGGGAAAAATAAATTAACAGATTTGGGCTTCTATTATACATGAATCTCTTCGTCATAAAAAGGCGAACAACAAATGTATGGCGCACTTTTTGATTAAACCAATATATTCAATGATAATGGCATATAAAGGTCGAATTTTTTGGGAAAAATAAATTAACAGATTTGGGATTCTATTATACATGAATCTCTTCGTCATAAAAAGGCGAACAAAAAATGTATGGCGCAGTTTTCGATTAAACCAATATATTCAAAGATAATAGCATATAAAGGTCGGATTTTTTGGGAAAAATAAATTAACAGATTTGGGCTTCTATTATACATGAATCTCTTCGTCATAAAAAGGCGAACAAAAAATGTATGGCGCACTTTTCGATTAAACCAATATATTCAAAGATAATGGCATATAAAGGTCGGATTTTTTGGGAAAAATAAATTAACAGATTTGGGCTTCTATTATACATGAATCTCTTCGTCATAAAAAGGCGAACAAAAAATGTATGGCGCACTTTTTGATGCATGCAATATATTCAAAGATAATGGCATATAAAGGTCGGATTTTTCGGGAAAAATAAATTAACAGATTTGGGCTTCTATTATACATGAATCTCTTCGTCATAAAAAGGCGAACAAAAAATGTATGGCGCACTTTTCGATTAAACCAATATATTCAAAGATAATGGCATATAAAGGTCGGATTTTTTGGGAAAAATAAATTAACAGATTTGGGCTTCTATTATACATGAATCTCTTCGTCATAAAAAGGCGAACAAAAAATGTATGGCGCACTTTTTGATTAAACCAATATATTCAAAGATAATGGCATATAAAGGTCGGATTTTTTGGGAAAAATAAATTAACAGATTTGGGCTTCTATTATACATGAATCTCTTCGTCATAAAAAGGCGAACAAAAAATGTATGGCGCACTTTTCGATTAAACCAATATATTCAAAGATAATGGCATATAAAGGTCGGATTTTTTGGGAAAAATAAATTAACAGATTTGGGCTTCTATTATACATGAATCTCTTCGTCATAAAAAGGCGAACAAAAAATGTATGGCGCACTTTTCGATTAAACCAATATATTCAAAGATAATGGCATATAAAGGTCGGATTTTTTGGGAAAAATAAATTAACAGATTTGGGCTTCTATTATACATGAATCTCTTCGTCATAAAAAGGCGAACAAAAAATGTATGGCGCACTTTTTGATTAAACCAATATATTCAAAGATAATGGCATATAAAGGTCGGATTTTTTGGGAAAAATAAATTAACAGATTTGGGCTTCTATTATACATGAATCTCTTCGTCATAAAAAGGCGAACAAAAAATGTATGGCGCACTTTTTGATTAAACCAATATATTCAAAGATAATGGCATATAAAGGTCGGATTTTTTGGGAAAAATAAATTAACAGATTTGGGCTTCTATTATACATGAATCTCTTCGTCATAAAAAGGCGAACAAAAAATGTATGGCGCACTTTTCGATTAAACCAATATATTCAAAGATAATGGCATATAAAGGTCGGATTTTTTGGGAAAAATAAATTAACAGATTTGGGCTTCTATTATACATGAATCTCTTCGTCATAAAAAGGCGAACAAAAAATGTATGGCGCACTTTTTGATTAAACCAATATATTCAAAGATAATGGCATATAAAGGTCGGATTTTTTGGGAAAAATAAATTAACAGATTTGGGCTTCTATTATACATGAATCTCTTCGTCATAAAAAGGCGAACAAAAAATGTATGGCGCACTTTTTGATTAAACCAATATATTCAAAGATAATGGCATATAAAGGTCGGATTTTTTGGGAAAAATAAATTAACAGATTTGGGCTTCTATTATACATGAATCTCTTCGTCATAAAAAGGCGAACAAAAAATGTATGGCGCACTTTTCGATTAAACCAATATATTCAAAGATAATGGCATATAAAGGTCGGATTTTTTGGGAAAAATAAATTAACAGATTTGGGCTTCTATTATACATGAATCTCTTCGTCATAAAAAGGCGAACAAAAAATGTATGGCGCACTTTTTGATTAAACCAATATATTCAAAGATAATGGCATATAAAGGTCGGATTTTTTGGGAAAAATAAATTAACAGATTTGGGCTTCTATTATACATGAATCTCTTCGTCATAAAAAGGCGAACAAAAAATGTATGGCGCACTTTTCGATTAAACCAATATATTCAAAGATAATGGCATATAAAGGTCGGATTTTTTGGGAAAAATAAATTAACAGATTTGGGCTTCTATTATACATGAATCTCTTCGTCATAAAAAGGCGAACAAAAAATGTATGGCGCACTTTTTGATTAAACCAATATATTCAAAGATAATGGCATATAAAGGTCGGATTTTTTGGGAAAAATAAATTAACAGATTTGGGCTTCTATTATACATGAATCTCTTCGTCATAAAAAGGCGAACAAAAAATGTATGGCGCACTTTTCGATTAAACCAATATATTCAAAGATAATGGCATATAAAGGTCGGATTTTTTGGGAAAAATAAATTAACAGATTTGGGCTTCTATTATACATGAATCTCTTCGTCATAAAAAGGCGAACAAAAAATGTATGGCGCACTTTTTGATTAAACCAATATATTCAAAGATAATGGCATATAAAGGTCGGATTTTTTGGGAAAAATAAATTAACAGATTTGGGCTTCTATTATACATGAATCTCTTCGTCATAAAAAGGCGAACAAAAAATGTATGGCGCACTTTTCGATTAAACCAATATATTCAAAGATAATGGCATATAAAGGTCGGATTTTTTGGGAAAAATAAATTAACAGATTTGGGCTTCTATTATACATGAATCTCTTCGTCATAAAAAGGCGAACAAAAAATGTATGGCGCACTTTTTGATTAAACCAATATATTCAAAGATAATGGCATATAAAGGTCGGATTTTTTGGGAAAAATAAATTAACAGATTTGGGCTTCTATTATACATGAATCTCTTCGTCATAAAAAGGCGAACAAAAAATGTATGGCGCACTTTTCGATTAAACCAATATATTCAAAGATAATGGCATATAAAGGTCGGATTTTTTGGGAAAAATAAATTAACAGATTTGGGCTTCTATTATACATGAATCTCTTCGTCATAAAAAGGCGAACAAAAAATGTATGGCGCACTTTTCGATTAAACCAATATATTCAAAGATAATGGCATATAAAGGTCGGATTTTTTGGGAAAAATAAATTAACAGATTTGGGCTTCTATTATACATGAATCTCTTCGTCATAAAAAGGCGAACAAAAAATGTATGGCGCACTTTTTGATTAAACCAATATATTCAAAGATAATGGCATATAAAGGTCGGATTTTTTGGGAAAAATAAATTAACAGATTTGGGCTTCTATTATACATGAATCTCTTCGTCATAAAAAGGCGAACAAAAAATGTATGGCGCACTTTTCGATTAAACCAATATATTCAAAGATAATGGCATATAAAGGTCGGATTTTTTGGGAAAAATAAATTAACAGATTTGGGCTTCTATTATACATGAATCTCTTCGTCATAAAAAGGCGAACAAAAAATGTATGGCGCACTTTTCGATTAAACCAATATATTCAAAGATAATGGCATATAAAGGTCGGATTTTTTGGGAAAAATAAATTAACAGATTTGGGCTTCTATTATACATGAATCTCTTCGTCATAAAAAGGCGAACAAAAAATGTATGGCGCACTTTTTGATTAAACCAATATATTCAAAGATAATGGCATATAAAGGTCGGATTTTTTGGGAAAAATAAATTAACAGATTTGGGCTTCTATTATACATGAATCTCTTCGTCATAAAAAGGCGAACAAAAAATGTATGGCGCACTTTTCGATTAAACCAATATATTCAAAGATAATGGCATATAAAGGTCGGATTTTTTGGGAAAAATAAATTAACAGATTTGGGCTTCTATTATACATGAATCTCTTCGTCATAAAAAGGCGAACAAAAAATGTATGGCGCACTTTTTGATTAAACCAATATATTCAAAGATAATGGCATATAAAGGTCGGATTTTTTGGGAAAAATAAATTAACAGATTTGGGCTTCTATTATACATGAATCTCTTCGTCATAAAAAGGCGAACAAAAAATGTATGGCGCACTTTTTGATTAAACCAATATATTCAAAGATAATGGCATATAAAGGTCGGATTTTTTGGGAAAAATAAATTAACAGATTTGGGCTTCTATTATACATGAATCTCTTCGTCATAAAAAGGCGAACAAAAAATGTATGGCGCACTTTTCGATTAAACCAATATATTCAAAGATAATGGCATATAAAGGTCGGATTTTTTGGGAAAAATAAATTAACAGATTTGGGCTTCTATTATACATGAATCTCTTCGTCATAAAAAGGCGAACAAAAAATGTATGGCGCACTTTTTGATTAAACCAATATATTCAAAGATAATGGCATATAAAGGTCGGATTTTTTGGGAAAAATAAATTAACAGATTTGGGCTTCTATTATACATGAATCTCTTCGTCATAAAAAGGCGAACAAAAAATGTATGGCGCACTTTTCGATTAAACCAATATATTCAAAGATAATGGCATATAAAGGTCGGATTTTTTGGGAAAAATAAATTAACAGATTTGGGCTTCTATTATACATGAATCTCTTCGTCATAAAAAGGCGAACAAAAAATGTATGGCGCACTTTTCGATTAAACCAATATATTCAAAGATAATGGCATATAAAGGTCGGATTTTTTGGGAAAAATAAATTAACAGATTTGGGCTTCTATTATACATGAATCTCTTCGTCATAAAAAGGCGAACAAAAAATGTATGGCGCACTTTTCGATTAAACCAATATATTCAAAGATAATGGCATATAAAGGTCGGATTTTTTGGGAAAAATAAATTAACAGATTTGGGCTTCTATTATACATGAATCTCTTCGTCATAAAAAGGCGAACAAAAAATGTATGGCGCACTTTTTGATTAAACCAATATATTCAAAGATAATGGCATATAAAGGTCGGATTTTTTGGGAAAAATAAATTAACAGATTTGGGCTTCTATTATACATGAATCTCTTCGTCATAAAAAGGCGAACAAAAAATGTATGGCGCACTTTTCGATTAAACCAATATATTCAAAGATAATGGCATATAAAGGTCGGATTTTTTGGGAAAAATAAATTAACAGATTTGGGCTTCTATTATACATGAATCTCTTCGTCATAAAAAGGCGAACAAAAAATGTATGGCGCACTTTTTGATTAAACCAATATATTCAAAGATAATGGCATATAAAGGTCGGATTTTTTGGGAAAAATAAATTAACAGATTTGGGCTTCTATTATACATGAATCTCTTCGTCATAAAAAGGCGAACAAAAAATGTATGGCGCACTTTTTGATTAAACCAATATATTCAAAGATAATGGCATATAAAGGTCGGATTTTTTGGGAAAAATAAATTAACAGATTTGGGCTTCTATTATACATGAATCTCTTCGTCATAAAAAGGCGAACAAAAAATGTATGGCGCACTTTTCGATTAAACCAATATATTCAAAGATAATGGCATATAAAGGTCGGATTTTTTGGGAAAAATAAATTAACAGATTTGGGCTTCTATTATACATGAATCTCTTCGTCATAAAAAGGCGAACAAAAAATGTATGGCGCACTTTTCGATTAAACCAATATATTCAAAGATAATGGCATATAAAGGTCGGATTTTTTGGGAAAAATAAATTAACAGATTTGGGCTTCTATTATACATGAATCTCTTCGTCATAAAAAGGCGAACAAAAAATGTATGGCGCACTTTTTGATTAAACCAATATATTCAAAGATAATGGCATATAAAGGTCGGATTTTTTGGGAAAAATAAATTAACAGATTTGGGCTTCTATTATACATGAATCTCTTCGTCATAAAAAGGCGAACAAAAAATGTATGGCGCACTTTTTGATTAAACCAATATATTCAAAGATAATGGCATATAAAGGTCGGATTTTTTGGGAAAAATAAATTAACAGATTTGGGCTTCTATTATACATGAATCTCTTCGTCATAAAAAGGCGAACAAAAAATGTATGGCGCACTTTTCGATTAAACCAATATATTCAAAGATAATGGCATATAAAGGTCGGATTTTTTGGGAAAAATAAATTAACAGATTTGGGCTTCTATTATACATGAATCTCTTCGTCATAAAAAGGCGAACAAAAAATGTATGGCGCACTTTTTGATTAAACCAATATATTCAAAGATAATGGCATATAAAGGTCGGATTTTATGGAAAAATAAATTAACAGATTTGGGCTTCTATTATACATGAATCTCTTCGTCATAAAAAGGCGAACAAAAAATGTATGGCGCACTTTTCGATTAAACCAATATATTCAAAGATAATGGCATATAAAGGTCGGATTTTTTGGGAAAAATAAATTAACAGATTTGGGCTTCTATTATACATGAATCTCTTCGTCATAAAAAGGCGAACAAAAAATGTATGGCGCACTTTTCGATTAAACCAATATATTCAAAGATAATGGCATATAAAGGTCGGATTTTTTGGGAAAAATAAATTAACAGATTTGGGCTTCTATTATACATGAATCTCTTCGTCATAAAAAGGCGAACAAAAAATGTATGGCGCACTTTTCGATTAAACCAATATATTCAAAGATAATGGCATATAAAGGTCGGATTTTTTGGAAAAATAAATTAACAGATTTGGGCTTCTATTATACATGAATCTCTTCGTCATAAAAAGGCGAACAAAAAATGTATGGCGCACTTTTTGATTAAACCAATATATTCAAAGATAATGGCATATAAAGGTCGGATTTTTTGGGAAAAATAAATTAACAGATTTGGGCTTCTATTATACATGAATCTCTTCGTCATAAAAAGGCGAACAAAAAATGTATGGCGCACTTTTTGATTAAACCAATATATTCAAAGATAATGGCATATAAAGGTCGGATTTTTTGGGAAAAATAAATTAACAGATTTGGGCTTCTATTATACATGAATCTCTTCGTCATAAAAAGGCGAACAAAAAATGTATGGCGCACTTTTTGATTAAACCAATATATTCAAAGATAATGGCATATAAAGGTCGGATTTTTTGGGAAAAATAAATTAACAGATTTGGGCTTCTATTATACATGAATCTCTTCGTCATAAAAAGGCGAACAAAAAATGTATGGCGCACTTTTCGATTAAACCAATATATTCAAAGATAATGGCATATAAAGGTCGGATTTTTTGGGAAAAATAAATTAACAGATTTGGGCTTCTATTATACATGAATCTCTTCGTCATAAAAAGGCGAACAAAAAATGTATGGCGCACTTTTTGATTAAACCAATATATTCAAAGATAATGGCATATAAAGGTCGGATTTTTTGGGAAAAATAAATTAACAGATTTGGGCTTCTATTATACATGAATCTCTTCGTCATAAAAAGGCGAACAAAAAATGTATGGCGCACTTTTTGATTAAACCAATATATTCAAAGATAATGGCATATAAAGGTCGGATTTTTTGGGAAAAATAAATTAACAGATTTGGGCTTCTATTATACATGAATCTCTTCGTCATAAAAAGGCGAACAAAAAATGTATGGCGCACTTTTCGATTAAACCAATATATTCAAAGATAATGGCATATAAAGGTCGGATTTTTTGGGAAAAATAAATTAACAGATTTGGGCTTCTATTATACATGAATCTCTTCGTCATAAAAAGGCGAACAAAAAATGTATGGCGCACTTTTCGATTAAACCAATATATTCAAAGATAATGGCATATAAAGGTCGGATTTTTTGGGAAAAATAAATTAACAGATTTGGGCTTCTATTATACATGAATCTCTTCGTCATAAAAAGGCGAACAAAAAATGTATGGCGCACTTTTTGATTAAACCAATATATTCAAAGATAATGGCATATAAAGGTCGGATTTTTTGGGAAAAATAAATTAACAGATTTGGGCTTCTATTATACATGAATCTCTTCGTCATAAAAAGGCGAACAAAAAATGTATGGCGCACTTTTCGATTAAACCAATATATTCAAAGATAATGGCATATAAAGGTCGGATTTTTTGGGAAAAATAAATTAACAGATTTGGGCTTCTATTATACATGAATCTCTTCGTCATAAAAAGGCGAACAAAAAATGTATGGCGCACTTTTTGATTAAACCAATATATTCAAAGATAATGGCATATAAAGGTCGGATTTTTTGGGAAAAATAAATTAACAGATTTGGGCTTCTATTATACATGAATCTCTTCGTCATAAAAAGGCGAACAAAAAATGTATGGCGCACTTTTCGATTAAACCAATATATTCAAAGATAATGGCATATAAAGGTCGGATTTTTTGGGAAAAATAAATTAACAGATTTGGGCTTCTATTATACATGAATCTCTTCGTCATAAAAAGGCGAACAAAAAATGTATGGCGCACTTTTCGATTAAACCAATATATTCAAAGATAATGGCATATAAAGGTCGGATTTTTTGGGAAAAATAAATTAACAGATTTGGGCTTCTATTATACATGAATCTCTTCGTCATAAAAAGGCGAACAAAAAATGTATGGCGCACTTTTTGATTAAACCAATATATTCAAAGATAATGGCATATAAAGGTCGGATTTTTTGGGAAAAATAAATTAACAGATTTGGGCTTCTATTATACATGAATCTCTTCGTCATAAAAAGGCGAACAAAAAATGTATGGCGCACTTTTTGATTAAACCAATATATTCAAAGATAATGGCATATAAAGGTCGGATTTTTTGGGAAAAATAAATTAACAGATTTGGGCTTCTATTATACATGAATCTCTTCGTCATAAAAAGGCGAACAAAAAATGTATGGCGCACTTTTCGATTAAACCAATATATTCAAAGATAATGGCATATAAAGGTCGGATTTTTTGGGAAAAATAAATTAACAGATTTGGGCTTCTATTATACATGAATCTCTTCGTCATAAAAAGGCGAACAAAAAATGTATGGCGCACTTTTTGATTAAACCAATATATTCAAAGATAATGGCATATAAAGGTCGGATTTTTTGGGAAAAATAAATTAACAGATTTGGGCTTCTATTATACATGAATCTCTTCGTCATAAAAAGGCGAACAAAAAATGTATGGCGCACTTTTCGATTAAACCAATATATTCAAAGATAATGGCATATAAAGGTCGGATTTTTTGGGAAAAATAAATTAACAGATTTGGGCTTCTATTATACATGAATCTCTTCGTCATAAAAAGGCGAACAAAAAATGTATGGCGCACTTTTTGATTAAACCAATATATTCAAAGATAATGGCATATAAAGGTCGGATTTTTTGGGAAAAATAAATTAACAGATTTGGGCTTCTATTATACATGAATCTCTTCGTCATAAAAAGGCGAACAAAAAATGTATGGCGCACTTTTCGATTAAACCAATATATTCAAAGATAATGGCATATAAAGGTCGGATTTTTTGGGAAAAATAAATTAACAGATTTGGGCTTCTATTATACATGAATCTCTTCGTCATAAAAAGGCGAACAAAAAATGTATGGCGCACTTTTTGATTAAACCAATATATTCAAAGATAATGGCATATAAAGGTCGGATTTTTTGGGAAAAATAAATTAACAGATTTGGGCTTCTATTATACATGAATCTCTTCGTCATAAAAAGGCGAACAAAAAATGTATGGCGCACTTTTTGATTAAACCAATATATTCAAAGATAATGGCATATAAAGGTCGGATTTTTGGGAAAAATAAATTAACAGATTTGGGCTTCTATTATACATGAATCTCTTCGTCATAAAAAGGCGAACAAAAAATGTATGGCGCACTTTTCGATTAAACCAATATATTCAAAGATAATGGCATATAAAGGTCGGATTTTTTGGGAAAAATAAATTAACAGATTTGGGCTTCTATTATACATGAATCTCTTCGTCATAAAAAGGCGAACAAAAAATGTATGGCGCACTTTTTGATTAAACCAATATATTCAAAGATAATGGCATATAAAGGTCGGATTTTTTGGGAAAAATAAATTAACAGATTTGGGCTTCTATTATACATGAATCTCTTCGTCATAAAAAGGCGAACAAAAAATGTATGGCGCACTTTTCGATTAAACCAATATATTCAAAGATAATGGCATATAAAGGTCGGATTTTTTGGGAAAAATAAATTAACAGATTTGGGCTTCTATTATACATGAATCTCTTCGTCATAAAAAGGCGAACAAAAAATGTATGGCGCACTTTTTGATTAAACCAATATATTCAAAGATAATGGCATATAAAGGTCGGATTTTTTGGGAAAAATAAATTAACAGATTTGGGCTTCTATTATACATGAATCTCTTCGTCATAAAAAGGCGAACAAAAAATGTATGGCGCACTTTTTGATTAAACCAATATATTCAAAGATAATGGCATATAAAGGTCGGATTTTTGGGAAAAATAAATTAACAGATTTGGGCTTCTATTATACATGAATCTCTTCGTCATAAAAAGGCGAACAAAAAATGTATGGCGCACTTTTCGATTAAACCAATATATTCAAAGATAATGGCATATAAAGGTCGGATTTTTTGGGAAAAATAAATTAACAGATTTGGGCTTCTATTATACATGAATCTCTTCGTCATAAAAAGGCGAACAAAAAATGTATGGCGCACTTTTTGATTAAACCAATATATTCAAAGATAATGGCATATAAAGGTCGGATTTTTTGGGAAAAATAAATTAACAGATTTGGGCTTCTATTATACATGAATCTCTTCGTCATAAAAAGGCGAACAAAAAATGTATGGCGCACTTTTTGATTAAACCAATATATTCAAAGATAATGGCATATAAAGGTCGGATTTTTTGGGAAAAATAAATTAACAGATTTGGGCTTCTATTATACATGAATCTCTTCGTCATAAAAAGGCGAACAAAAAATGTATGGCGCACTTTTCGATTAAACCAATATATTCAAAGATAATGGCATATAAAGGTCGGATTTTTTGGGAAAAATAAATTAACAGATTTGGGCTTCTATTATACATGAATCTCTTCGTCATAAAAAGGCGAACAAAAAATGTATGGCGCACTTTTTGATTAAACCAATATATTCAAAGATAATGGCATATAAAGGTCGGATTTTTTGGGAAAAATAAATTAACAGATTTGGGCTTCTATTATACATGAATCTCTTCGTCATAAAAAGGCGAACAAAAAATGTATGGCGCACTTTTTGATTAAACCAATATATTCAAAGATAATGGCATATAAAGGTCGGATTTTTTGGTAAAAATAAATTAACAGATTTGGGCTTCTATTATACATGAATCTCTTCGTCATAAAAAGGCGAACAAAAAATGTATGGCGCACTTTTCGATTAAACCAATATATTCAAAGATAATGGCATATAAAGGTCGGATTTTTTGGGAAAAATAAATTAACAGATTTGGGCTTCTATTATACATGAATCTCTTCGTCATAAAAAGGCGAACAAAAAATGTATGGCGCACTTTTCGATTAAACCAATATATTCAAAGATAATGGCATATAAAGGTCGGATTTTTTGGGAAAAATAAATTAACAGATTTGGGCTTCTATTATACATGAATCTCTTCGTCATAAAAAGGCGAACAAAAAATGTATGGCGCACTTTTCGATTAAACCAATATATTCAAAGATAATGGCATATAAAGGTCGGATTTTTTGGGAAAAATAAATTAACAGATTTGGGCTTCTATTATACATGAATCTCTTCGTCATAAAAAGGCGAACAAAAAATGTATGGCGCACTTTTTGATTAAACCAATATATTCAAAGATAATGGCATATAAAGGTCGGATTTTTTGGTAAAAATAAATTAACAGATTTGGGCTTCTATTATACATGAATCTCTTCGTCATAAAAAGGCGAACAAAAAATGTATGGCGCACTTTTCGATTAAACCAATATATTCAAAGATAATGGCATATAAAGGTCGGATTTTTTGGGAAAAATAAATTAACAGATTTGGGCTTCTATTATACATGAATCTCTTCGTCATAAAAAGGCGAACAAAAAATGTATGGCGCACTTTTCGATTAAACCAATATATTCAAAGATAATGGCATATAAAGGTCGGATTTTTTGGGAAAAATAAATTAACAGATTTGGGCTTCTATTATACATGAATCTCTTCGTCATAAAAAGGCGAACAAAAAATGTATGGCGCACTTTTCGATTAAACCAATATATTCAAAGATAATGGCATATAAAGGTCGGATTTTTTGGGAAAAATAAATTAACATATTTGGTCTTCTATTATACATCAATCTCTTCGTCATAAAAAGGCGAACAAAAAATGTATGGCGCACTTTTTGATGCAAGCAATATATTCGAAGATAATGGCATATAAAGGTCGGATTTTTTGGAAAAATTAAATTAACAGATTTGGGCTTCTATTATACATGAATCTCTTCGTCATAAAAAGGCGAACAAAAAATGTATGGCGCACTTTTTGATTAAACCAATATATTCAAAGATAATGGCATATAAAGGTCGGATTTTTTGGAAAAATAAATTAACAGATTTGGGCTTCTATTATACATGAATCTCTTCGTCATAAAAAGGCGAACAAAAAATGTATGGCGCACTTTTTGATTAAACCAATATATTCAAAGATAATGGCATATAAAGGTCGGATTTTTTGGGAAAAATAAATTAACAGATTTGGGCTTCTATTATACATGAATCTCTTCGTCATAAAAAGGCGAACAAAAAATGTATGGCGCACTTTTTGATTAAACCAATATATTCAAAGATAATGGCATATAAAGGTCGGATTTTTTGGGAAAAATAAATTAACAGATTTGGGCTTCTATTATACATGAATCTCTTCGTCATAAAAAGGCGAACAAAAAATGTATGGCGCACTTTTTGATTAAACCAATATATTCAAAGATAATGGCATATAAAGGTCGGATTTTTTGGGAAAAATAAATTAACAGATTTGGGCTTCTATTATACATGAATCTCTTCGTCATAAAAAGGCGAACAAAAAATGTATGGCGCACTTTTTGATTAAACCAATATATTCAAAGATAATGGCATATAAAGGTCGGATTTTTTGGGAAAAATAAATTAACAGATTTGGGCTTCTATTATACATGAATCTCTTCGTCATAAAAAGGCGAACAAAAAATGTATGGCGCACTTTTTGATTAAACCAATATATTCAAAGATAATGGCATATAAAGGTCGGATTTTTTGGGAAAAATAAATTAACAGATTTGGGCTTCTATTATACATGAATCTCTTCGTCATAAAAAGGCGAACAAAAAATGTATGGCGCACTTTTCGATTAAACCAATATATTCAAAGATAATGGCATATAAAGGTCGGATTTTTTGGGAAAAATAAATTAACAGATTTGGGCTTCTATTATACATGAATCTCTTCGTCATAAAAAGGCGAACAAAAAATGTATGGCGCACTTTTTGATTAAACCAATATATTCAAAGATAATGGCATATAAAGGTCGGATTTTTTGGGAAAAATAAATTAACAGATTTGGGCTTCTATTATACATGAATCTCTTCGTCATAAAAAGGCGAACAAAAAATGTATGGCGCACTTTTTGATTAAACCAATATATTCAAAGATAATGGCATATAAAGGTCGGATTTTTTGGGAAAAATAAATTAACAGATTTGGGCTTCTATTATACATGAATCTCTTCGTCATAAAAAGGCGAACAAAAAATGTATGGCGCACTTTTTGATTAAACCAATATATTCAAAGATAATGGCATATAAAGGTCGGATTTTTTGGTAAAAATAAATTAACAGATTTGGGCTTCTATTATACATGAATCTCTTCGTCATAAAAAGGCGAACAAAAAATGTATGGCGCACTTTTTGATTAAACCAATATATTCAAAGATAATGGCATATAAAGGTCGGATTTTTGGGAAAAATAAATTAACAGATTTGGGCTTCTATTATACATGAATCTCTTCGTCATAAAAAGGCGAACAAAAAATGTATGGCGCACTTTTCGATTAAACCAATATATTCAAAGATAATGGCATATAAAGGTCGGATTTTTTGGGAAAAATAAATTAACAGATTTGGGCTTCTATTATACATGAATCTCTTCGTCATAAAAAGGCGAACAAAAAATGTATGGCGCACTTTTTGATTAAACCAATATATTCAAAGATAATGGCATATAAAGGTCGGATTTTTTGGGAAAAATAAATTAACAGATTTGGGCTTCTATTATACATGAATCTCTTCGTCATAAAAAGGCGAACAAAAAATGTATGGCGCACTTTTTGATTAAACCAATATATTCAAAGATAATGGCATATAAAGGTCGGATTTTTGGGAAAAATAAATTAACAGATTTGGGCTTCTATTATACATGAATCTCTTCGTCATAAAAAGGCGAACAAAAAATGTATGGCGCACTTTTCGATTAAACCAATATATTCAAAGATAATGGCATATAAAGGTCGGATTTTTTGGGAAAAATAAATTAACAGATTTGGGCTTCTATTATACATGAATCTCTTCGTCATAAAAAGGCGAACAAAAAATGTATGGCGCACTTTTTGATTAAACCAATATATTCAAAGATAATGGCATATAAAGGTCGGATTTTTTGGGAAAAATAAATTAACAGATTTGGGCTTCTATTATACATGAATCTCTTCGTCATAAAAAGGCGAACAAAAAATGTATGGCGCACTTTTTGATTAAACCAATATATTCAAAGATAATGGCATATAAAGGTCGGATTTTTTGGGAAAAATAAATTAACAGATTTGGGCTTCTATTATACATGAATCTCTTCGTCATAAAAAGGCGAACAAAAAATGTATGGCGCACTTTTCGATTAAACCAATATATTCAAAGATAATGGCATATAAAGGTCGGATTTTTTGGGAAAAATAAATTAACAGATTTGGGCTTCTATTATTCATGAATCTCTTCGTCATAAAAAGGCGAACAAAAAATGTATGGCGCACTTTTCGATTAAACCAATATATTCAAAGATAATGGCATATAAAGGTCGGATTTTTTGGGAAAAATAAATTAACAGATTTGGGCTTCTATTATACATGAATCTCTTCGTCATAAAAAGGCGAACAAAAAATGTATGGCGCACTTTTCGAT